>NW_027509195.1:10925000-11515000 GCF_051911475.1 Siphateles boraxobius | reverse complement strand
CACACACACACACACACACACACACACACACACACACACACACACACACACACACACACACACACACACACACACACACACACACACACACACACGCGCGCGCACACACAGATAATTCCTCCTTTCTCCTCGGCCCTCTTAAAAAGACGAGATTTATTTCTCTGTGCTGACGTACATCTTTTATCACAGGCCTCCACCTCTCTCTTCACTATCTCTCAGTGTAAATGTTTACCACAGAAGACGTCTGGCTACAGAAACAGCTGAATCACTGCTATCCCCGAAAAATATCCCCGCATTATGCATTGCAAATATTTGAATAGTCATAACAGGAATAGCAGTCATATTCAACCATTTTCAATAGCCACTTCAGGCATCAAGTTCTGAGAGAAACTAAATGCTGGGTGTCTGCTGTGCTGAGGAATTAAACATATTAGATATTTGCATTATGCAAAACTTGCAGCCACGATACCAGGGTGCATGGTGTTATGAAGGTCAAAAGCACCCACCCTCAAAATCTATATGATAGGGTTCTTACACTTTGATGCCAAGGACCACTAAACATGATGGTTTTAAGGACCTCTTTCCTAAAATATAATGACAGCTAGACAATTTTCTGCACTAAGTCCTGTTCCTGAACCGTTTTCTGTTTTAATATATTTTAAAATGTAATTTACTCCTGTGTTGGCAAAGCTGAATTTTCATCAGCCATTACTTCAGTCTTTAGTTTCGATCTTAATTATTCCAAACTTTTGACCACCAGTGTGTGTATATGTATATACACTTATCGACCACTGTCCAACTGCTCATTAATTTGAATATCTAATCAGCCAATCACATGCTAGGAACTCAATACATTTAGGCATGTAGACACAGTCAAGACGATCTGCTGAACTTCAAACTGAGCATCAGATCTACTGGGATTTTCATGCACAACCATCTCTAGGGTTTACAGAGAATGATCCAAAAAAGAGAAAATATCCAGTGAGCGACAGTTCTGTGAGTGAAATGCCTTGATGATGCCAGAGGTCAGAGGTGAATGGCCAGACTGGTTCAGCTGATATTAAGACAACAGTACCTCAAATAATCTCTCGTTACAACCGAGGTCTGCAGAAGAGCATCTCTAAACACACAACATGTCGAACCTTGAAGCAGAAGAGCATCTCTAAACACACATCATGTCGAACCTTGAAGCAGAAGAGCATCTCTGAAAACACATCATGTCGAACCTTGAAGCAGAAGAGCATCTCTGAACACACAACATGTCGAACCTTGAAGCAGAAGAGCATCTCTGAACACACAACATGTCGAACCTTGAAGCAGAAGAGCATCTCTGAACACACAACATGTCGAACCTTGAAGCAGAAGAGCATCTCTGAACACACAAAATGTCGAACCTTGAAGCAGAAGAGCATCTCTGAACACACAACATGTTGAACCTTGAAGCAGAAGAGCATCTCTGAACACACAACATGTCGAACCTTGAAGCAGAAGAGCATCTCTGAACACACAACATGTCGAACCTTGAAGCAGAAGAGCATCTCTGAACACACAACATGTCGAACCTTGAAGCAGAAGAGCATCTCTGAACACACAACATGTCGAACCTTGAAGCAGAAGAGCATCTCTGAACACACAACATGTCGAACCTTGAAGCAGAAGAGCATCTCTGAACACACAACATGTCGAACCTTGAAGCAGAAGAGCATCTCTGAACACACAAAATGTCGAACCTTGAAGCAGAAGAGTATCTCTGAACACACAACATGTCAAACCTTGAAGCAGAAGAGCATCTCTGAAGACACACTGGTGCCACTCCTGTCAGCTGAGAACAGGAAACTGAAGCAATTCACACAGGCTCACCAAAATCAATAGAACATTGTAAAAACATTGTCTGGTCTGATGAGTCTCAATTTCTGCTGCGGCAGTCAGATGGTAGGGCCAGAAATTGTCGTAAACAACACAAAAGCATAGATCTATCCTGACTTGTATCAACAGTTCAGGCTGCTTCTGGTGGTGTAATGGTGTCTGGGATATTTTCAGGCCACACTTTGGGCCTTTTAATACCAATTGAGCATCTCCACAGAGTACCTGAGTATTGTTGCTGACCATGTCCATCCCTTTATGACCATAGTGGACCCGTCTTCTGATGACTACTTACAGCAGGATAACACACAATGTCACAAAGTTCAAATCATCTTAAACTGGTGTCTTGAACATGACTATGAGTTCTCTAAACTAAAATGGCCTCCACAGCCACCAGATCTCAATCCAATAGAGCAGCTTTGAGATGTGGTGGAATGGGAGATTCGCATCATGGATGAACATGAATTAAGGCATTTCTGGAGGCAAAAGGGGTCCAACCCGGTACTAGCAAGGTGTACCTAATAAAGTGACCGGTGTGTGTGTGTGTGTGTGTGTGTGTGTGTGTGTATGTATATATATATATATATATATATATATATATATATATATATACATACACACATACTATTTTGCAATAGTATATATTGGAGAAAAAAAAACATATCACTAAACCTGTCGCTATTGTGATCTGGTATCTGGTAATATTCCAGTCCATTAATATATTCATGTTGATTTGTTTGATGGCTCTTTTACATTTTGAGTTCTGAATTTCTTCTAGCAGACATGGAGTATATATTAGTATACAGTGTACTAAAACTCCCAAACCTGCCAGAACGCATGCGACTCATTGAAGCCTCCAGAGCTATGAAAGAGCAATCTCTGAGAAATAAAACTTTCCATTTGGTTACCACATAGAAAAAGTCACAGCTCACAAATTGACACATCTCTGAAATTCCTCTATTGCAAACAGCTTTGATAATACTGGGCACTTAACTTAATAATTCTGGGAAATGTTTCATGAGCAGACATACAGTAGACAGCCTGAGACCACTACTATATAAATCAAATGTAGTCAATACAACTAGTCAAAAGGTTTCAAAAAGGCCAGATTAGAAAAAAACATAATGAATCAGTGTATTCGATCAATCAGCCGCCTACACTTCAGTCGCTACTACTAAAATATTACAGATGATATCATTGGACAGGCTGTATTGCAGCTTCCTTTCTACATCAACCACTTTTTCATTTGCATTTCAAATTAAAAAGCCTCTTCATAATGTTTTCTCATAAAAATCCATTGTAAAAAACTATTAATCTACGCAAGTCGGTCATAGTGATTCAGTGCAATAAACGGTTCAAGAGCTCCCACTGGCCTACAGTTCCATTATTTGAACAAATGTCAATTGTCAATCATGTACCACTATGGTTTTAAAACACAGTACTTTAAAATACCACTTTGCAGTGAAGAGCCAATGTTATTTAGGACAGGTTCATCTACATCTACTGAGAATTCAGAATTGTTTAAGCAAAAAACTTCCTCTACATGAAAACAACACAATCTTCCAGAACAGAAGGAATGATGGTATCTATTAGGGGTGGCACGGTACATGAAAAAACATCCGAACCGTTCGGTTTGCTTGTCTTGGTTCGGTGCGTGTGTGCGTCGCACAGTTCGACGCATGCGCAATGTAACCTCGTGCCCGTGACCTCAGACAGTGTGTTTACTTTTCGCGCGTAATAAGAGATGTGTGGACAATGGACATACATATGAGGCTTGTTCGACTTGAACCGGCGCTGCACAGACCGATTTCAAGTGAAAAAAATGTATCCTCACTCTCAGGGAATAGAAGGATTGTTGATACTGCTTTTGTGTTGAGGTTGAACTTATGTTTCTCTTTATGGTTATGCCTTTGCTATTGTTATAGCCCCATTATAGGCAATTATGTGAAACATATTTTGACTTATTTGAAAGATAGTGCTTTAAGAGTTTCTCTCTTTTTCTTTTAAAAGATAAACATTTTGTAAGAGCTACACTGACGTTGACAGTTTGATAAATGCAAGTTAATTTTAATCTTTGTGTGCTAAAAATGTACATAATTCCCTGTAGAGATAGCAATACACATTCTCCTTTTTTGCCAAATAAACAAAAGCATTTCATCAATGTCTTCTCTCTTGCTGTATCAAAATGTCACCTAGCTTTCCTCAGAAATGGTCTCAATAATCTGCTTAAAGTCAAGTCAAATTCAGTTTGTGCATGATTACATGATATACATTTTTTTTAATGCTGTATCCTGAATTGTGGAGAATTAAGCTATAGCCTATATCATATGCTGAAGTACATTTCTAGAGTGTTAAAGATTAAAAGAAAAAAATAACAACAAGAACCGTACAGAACCGAAAACCGTGACCCTAGAACCGTGATCTATCTATCCCTCAGATTAATTGGCACTCAACTCAAGTATGAAAACAAAACACATGAAAGCACGTACAGTCCGCTTATGCCTGAGAGACGAGAAATACTCATATTACGGGAATTTATAGAACGCCACATGTGAGAAAAACACAAAGATGTAATGTCCTGGCAGAATGTCCTATGTGTGAGACTGATGATGTTTAGACCAGCTCAGGCAAGCGTGAGTGTGTGTGTGTGTGTGTAGATAAACATTTCTATTGAATGGCATGCTTTTACATCCTCTAGTTCCTGCCTTCATTCCTGTTTTATGTCACGACATATTAGTTAGGAATAATAACCAGCACAACACCAGAGGATTTGAAAGATCATTAACCCAAGGACTCTATTAGAAAGCGTTGCAGATTTCCACAGAACTGGAATAACCCATCTCTAGCATGTTTGTTTATTAAGGCGAGACACTACAGGTGAATAGGGTAAACATTTTAACTTACAGATATCACCATGAAACTTTACAAGTTGATTACAAACACGAATAGGAGAAAAAAATGTATTGCAAGTTTTCTGTAATTTTATGTTTAAATATGCTAATCAGACTATATCTAATTAAATATGCGCTAATTTGCATATATTTTAAGTGACAAATAAGTGACAAATATGACCATTGAAAAAAACAAGGTTCAATATTATTTTTTAATTTTGTTGATATATTATTCAATGAAAACACATTAACAGAGGGGATTATGAATATCTCCTTTTGTTACCCTGTAAATCGGAAATAGCCAATAGCCTTAAAAAATAGATTTCCGCACTATTTTTAGGCAAAAAATTGTTATATAAATCAGCCAAGAATGATATATCAACAAACGGCCTTTAAAGATTTTTATGACAAAATTCCACTAATTTCTATTGAAAGCCATGAATTACAGACAAAATATGCTTTAGGTCCATTAAAATCCATGCATCACATTGTTTAACATCCAAAACTCATCATTGCTTCATCCATCACTGATCATAACATCCAAAACAACACTCAAAACATCAAAACCACACATCAACAGTCCATCACACAGGTGAATCTGCCTGAGGGACACACAACCACTTTAGGATCCCACAATTTTGATTTGTTTTGTTTAGTATTATATAGTAATTATATTATACAAAAACTGAAGTGTGTTGTGTAATGTAATTGTTTTGTATATATAGTGGGTTAATTTATAGTGTATATTTGATGAGATTGCGCATTTCGAGTTAAATTGCCCGTTTTACTTTCATGATTGGTTGCTGATAAACAAGAAATGACCATATTTGGATCCGACAGCATTGCAAAGGAGAGAGAGAGCTTTCTAACGGTGTGTGTGATGACGGTGCAGAAAGCGATCAGAGCAGCGGGATGACTTTTGATGAATTTAAGTGAATTCATGATGAATTTAACTTTAGATGAATTTAGATGAAATTTACACACAAACAGACAAAGTGTAGTACAATCAGAATCAGAATCAGAATCAGAATCAGAAAGAGCTTTATTGCCAAGTGTGCTTGCACACACAAGGAATTTGTTTTGGTACTGAGGCTTCCAGTGGACATATACAAATACAACATGAAACATAATACTACAAATTATAAGAATAAAAAATAAAAATATAAATATATGAGAATAAAACTATCACAGTTGGGTTTAGTCAGAATAGACATTTTCAGATTTACAGATTATGAACCTATTTACAGTGTTTTGAATATTATAAATAAATAAATCTACATATAAGTATCACCTGAGTTGTGGGATATTGCACTAAACAGTGGGAGTATTGCACTTACAGGCATATGCCTTGGGAGGAGTGTTAACTGTTCAGGAGGGAAATGGCCTGTGGGAAGAAACTGTTCCTGTGCCGAGATGTTCTTGTGGCCAGTGATCTGAGTCTCCGTCTTGACGGTAACAGTTCAAACAGGTGGTGTCCAGGGTGAGTGGAGTCTGTGATGATTTTACCTGCTCTCCTCCTCACTCTGGAAGAGTACAGGTCCTGGAGGTTTGGCAGGGGGGCACCAATAATCCTCTCCGCAGTCCGGACTGTCCGTTGTAGTCTCCTGATGTCTGATTTGGTAGCTGAACCAAACCAGACAGTGATGGAAGCGCACAAGACAGACTCAATGACGGCTGAGTAGAACTGAATCAGCAGATCCTGTGGCAGGTTGAACTTCCTCAGCTGGCGAAGGAAGTACAGTCTCTGCTGGGCCTTTTTCACAGTGGAGTCAATGTGATTGTCCCACTTCAGGTCCTGAGAGATGATAGTGCCCAGGAACCTGAATGACTCCACTGCTTCCACAGTGCTGTTCATGATGGTGAGTGGGGGGAGTGCTGAGCTGTTCCTCCTGAAGTCCACGATCATCTCCACTGTTTTGAGCGTGTTCAGCTCAAGGTTGTTATAACTGCACCAGGCAGCCAGCTGTTCAACCTCCAGTCTGTAAGCAGACTCGTCACCGTTTCGGATGAGACCGATGACAGTGGTGTCGTCTGCAAATTTCAGGAGCTTGACAGTGGGGTCTTTAGAAGTGCAGTCATTAGTGTACAGGGAGAAGAGCAGTGGGGAGAGAACGCACCCTTGGGGAGCACCAGTGCTTATTGTGAGTGTCTTGGATGTGTGTTTCCCCAGTCTCACTCGCTGCTGCCGGTCCGTCAGGAAGCTGGTGATCCACTGACAGATCGAGGATGGTATGGAGAGCTGGGTCAGTTTGGCTGTGAGAAGACCAGGCATGATGGTATTGAAGGCCGAACTGAAGTCCACAAAGAGGATCCTTGCATAAGTCCCTGGTCTGTCGAGATGTTGCAGGATATAATGCAGTCCCATGTTGACTGCATCATCCACAGACCTGTTTGCTCTGTAAGCAAACTGAAAGGGATCCAGCAGGGGTCCAGTGATGTCCTTCAGGTGGGCCAGCACCATTTTTTTAAACGACTTCATGACCACAGACGTGAGAGCGACAGGTCTGTAGTCATTAAGTCCAGTGATTTTGGGTTTTTTGGGGACAGGAATGATAGTGGAGCGTTTGAAGCAGCAGGGAACTTCACACTGCTCCAATGATCTGTTGAAGATCTGCGTGAAGACCGGGGCCAGTTGGTCAGCGCAGGCTTTTAAACAAGCAGATGAGATGCCGTCTGGGCCTGAGGCTTTCCTAGTCTTCTGTTTTTTGAAGACTCGGCTCACGTCCTCCACACAGACCTTAAGCTCAGGTTGGATGGCAGGAGGGGGGAGTGATAATTGGAGAACAGGAGGTGATGCTGAATGTGTGAAGTGCAGATCAGACCGGGTGTGTGGTGTGAATGAGGGCTTTTCAAACCGACAGTAAAATGAATTTAAATCGTCAGCCTGGTGTTGATTGTCCACAGATCGAGGGGATGGTGACTTGTAGTTGGTAATGTTCCTCAGGCCATTCCAGACTGATGATGGGTCGTTGGATGAAAACTGGTTTTTCAGTTTATCAGAGTAGTTCCTTTTAGCAACTCTGATCTCCTTTGTCAATCTGTTTCTGGCCTGGTTATACAAGATTTTATCCCCACTTCTGTAAGCATCCTCTTTTGCATGACGAAGGTGTTTGAGTTTCCCAGTAAACCATGGTTTATCATTAGTGAATGATAAGAATGTCCTGGTAGGAATGCATGTATCCTCACAGAAACTTATATATGATGTTACAGTATCTGTGAGCTCATCCAGATCATTGGTAGCAGCTTCAAAAACAGTCCAATCAGTGCAATCAAAGCAGGCCTGTAGATTCTGCTCTGCTTCATTAGTCCATCTTTTTACAGTCCTTATTCCAGGTTTAGCTGATTTCAGTTTCTGCCTGTAGGTCGGTATGAGATGAACCAAACAGTGATCAGAGAGCCCCAAAGCTGCCCGTGGGACGGAGTGATACGCATTCCTTATTGTGGTGTAACAGTGGTCCAGTATATTACTGTCTCTGGTGGGACATGTAACGTGCTGTCTGTATTTTGGTAGTTCACGGGAAAGATTTGCTTTGTTAAAATCCCCAAGAATGATTAAAAGAGAGTCTGGGTACCTTTGTTCCGTTTCAGATATTTGTTCAGCCAGCTGTTGTAGCGCCGCGCTCACGCACGCGTCTGGAGGGATGTAAACATTCACGAGAATGAAAGAGGAAAATTCCCGAGGCGAGTAGAAGGGTTTACAGTTTATGAAATGTGCCTCTAAATTAGGAGAGCACATCTTCTTCAGTGTTGTTACATCTGAACACCAACTTTCGTTAATGTAGAAACACAATCCACCACCTCTCGTTTTCCCTGTTAGCTCCGCGATGCGATCCGCTCGGAACAGCTGGAAGCCCGGCAGATGTATTGCGTTGTCCGGTATGGCTTCACTCAGCCAGGTTTCAGTGAAGCACAAAGCAGCAGAGTTAAAAAAATCCTTGTTAGTGTGGGTGAGGAGAAGAAGTTCATCCGTTTTGTTAGGAAGGGATCGGAGATTCGCGAGATGAATGCTGGGGAGTGCAGTGCGCAGGCCGCGCTCGCGGAGTTTAACCAGCGCGCCGGCACGCTTCCCGCGTTTGCGTCTGAACGCGCGTTTGAACAACACCGCTGCCCCTCCGACGAGAATGTCCAGCAAAACGTCCGAATAATCAAAAACTGTAGAAAAGGTTTCTGGTGTGTGTTTCCTAATGTCCAGTAGTTCGTCTTTGGTGAAACTGATAGGAAAAGAATGACTAAACGCAGAACAAACGAACAAAAACAACACAATAGCTGGAGAGCTCCACACCGAGGCAGCCATCCGCGGCGCCATCTTGGATCTTGGATCTTAAATAAAGACCTAAATGTGTATTTTGGACTTTTTTCAGCACAAGTCTGAAAGAAGACATGTTATTGAAGACAAGTAGCCCAAAATCTCAAAATTGATCAGTGAAAAAAAAAACAATGTTTTTGCCTGCCGTGTCTCACCTTAAATGGAAATGCTTTCAGCTAGTCTAGAACTCTCAGCTCACTTCAACACTTTAACTGTTTTTAAAAGCATTGCAAAACATTCTGCAAAGAAAATCATCATTGATCATCCTCGACTATGTCCATTTAAAGAAGGAAAAGGAAATGTCTGGGTCATATTTGACCACAAAATCAGAATGAAAAAGTAAGAGGATGGGCTCTATTTTAACGATCTAAAATGCAAGTGTCAAGCGCGAAGCGCAAGTAACTTTGTGGGCAGGTCTTGGGCGTTGTTGCTATTTTACCGGCGGGATAAATGACTCTTGCGTTCGACGCAAGTTTAAAAGGGGTTGGTCTGAAGTAGCTTCATTATTCATAGGTGTGGTTTGGGCGTAACGTGAAATAAACCAATCAGAGCGCCATCTAACATACCCTTTAAGAGCAGGTGCGCATGTTGCATGGCGGATTGTTATTATTATGGCGCATTTACCAGGCGCACTTCAGAATCGGTTCACAGCCGAGGAGATCGATGTTCTCGTCAGGGCCGTAAAAGAAAGAGAAGTGACATTGGGGATGGGACAAACCTACCCAAATCAATAGAAACAAATATGAGAAAGCTCAACTTAACTGATAAGTTAAAGAGTAAGGTTTTTAATGTACTTACATTATGGTAAAGGTGATTTCGCAGTCTTCAGATTTTTTTTTTCCTGTTTCTTGACGGACAAACTAATTTGTCAGATTTCCTTATATACATATGTGTCTTGCCACTATTGGGCAAACAGGTCTTATCCGTCATTACTACAATTTGCCTGAAAAATTAGGGTAAATGTGTAAGCTAGATTTATGCCTATTTTTTCACATCTTCATGGACACCACAATGATTCCCTCGTGTGGTAATATTTTTCCTTGTTATAATGTGTGATTTGCAAAAATAAAAACTGCTGCATCTGTGTTGATGAGAGAATCAAAGTGTATGCGCGTTGTGCATAGCTACATTATGGCCAAGCATGCGTGCTTAAAATAGCATTATGAACAACGCACAACGCGCCACTGACTTTAGACTAGGTTTTTTTTGGTCAGTGGCGGAATTGTTTTCTGGAACTGCAAAATAGCACTAGGGAATGTTTGCGCCGAAACAAGCCTCCTTGTTGCGCCGACCAGCCCAGAGAGTGCAGGTTCATTTCCTAGTTTACCGACGTGTGTCTGTGCAGAGAAAAGCCCGCTTTGCGCGGGTGCAAAATGGGAATGATATATGCGTCAGTGTACAAAGTAATTTGCGCCGGGTGCAAGATAGAGCCCATAATGTTTTGCATGAAGAAAATTAAGCCTATTTTATTATTTTTTCTTTAAGAATTTTTGCATTGTGGCAAAAAATATATCATAAAAAATATCATTACCATAATGCATATATGCATTATTCTTATTACTGTAATACAGTATGCCAGGCCAAAATAATAATAATTATTATTATTATAAGCATAAACTAAATAGAGTACAAAAATCTTACTATTTAATTATAATATATATTTTTAATTGTACTTTACAAAAGTTCTTTACACTGAATTAAGATAAACTAATATTTATACCTAATAATTAATACTAATTATAATGATTTTCTGGGGTAGATGCACTTAACTGGCATTTAAATAATGTCACAATGGAAAAAGATTTTGATGTGAAATATTATGGAAAGAAGAGGGGGAAAAGATCCTGCACAGTGTCGTAGGTTTTCGCAAGTTGCAAATCTGGGATGTGAAATATGGCCGGACATTTCTTGGCAGTTTTCATAAGATTCACCTCTAAAAACCACATTCACGTAACATAAAATAGAAATAATGTCTTTATGTCAGCTGTGAAGTGGTAGACCTCACACTCTTTTTTCTTTACACGTCTAATCAAGAGAGATGTGATACAGATGGAGGAATGACCACTTCCTCTGTCAATGTGTGGACAGATGGAGAAAGACAGAAAGAGAACAACACACAGAATAAACTCTTGTGCTTTACTAACCGCCCAGATCCAAAGAAGAGGCATCTGTGCAGCCGACTGAACGTCTGCATAAACAACAACTATATGAGGCTGTGATCGAGACCGGTATTTCAGTGTAAAAAAGTTCATTCTGCAGATCAGAGATTCACAATAATATTGTCTATACATGGTCATCATCACAACTAAGCAAAAAAGGAGAGCTTTGGTTTCCCCCCTCAACTGCTTAGTAACTGAAGAGTCAGATGAGGAACAGGATCACTGGACTATTTCTCATGAGTTTGTTTTTGAAATAAGGAAGTCCATCTATGGGTGAGTCTTTGAACACGGAGACATTCATGAGACAAGGCCAGACTGAATAAACAAAGACTGAATGTAAGCCGCCTGTGTCCAGTTTTTTGACAATCGCATGAAATGAAATCAAGTGCACTATAACATTTCAGAGATGTTGCAACACAAGCTCAACACATAAACACATATTACAAAAACGTTCAGTTTCAGAGTCACAAAAAGACTTCCCTGGTGTGGTGTCCTTATAAAAGAATAAAAATGTTGCACCATAGTGTTAGTCAACTGATTAAAAATTTCAAAATCAAACATGCTATGATTGATTGACTAATTAATCAAAGTAACTGTTCCTCAACAGTCCACCAAGACCATTTATGGAAACTAAGCTGAAATCATGACCACATTAACATATGACCTCTCACATTTACATATTAATGCATATTCAGTAGTCAGCTATTTAACTTGCCCTGATGAATGACAGTATGAACTATACCAATACAAAGAGGTTAATCAGTCATAATAAAAGTCATTAACATACAGAATTCTTAAAAGTACGGTAGCAAAATTTAAGGGTTAGAGGAAGAGTGGAACATTTTCAAGAAAACTACATTTTTTGGTGCAAGATGCCTTGAAAAACATTATAAGTGATAAAAAATGGTTCAAAATTACACAGTATAGCCACCTTTAAAACAGTAACTCTTTCCCCGCCATTGACGGAATTTTATGGCAATCCATGTTATCACTCTTATACGTTATGTTATTACGCATCTTCTGAAAATGTATAGAATCTCCTGATCAAAGGACAGGCGAAGAAGAAGCAGAAACAAGCGATAGAAGCATTGCTTATGCACACGTAATCTAACACGATCATCAAACATTAAACAGCATATAAAGCAAAAGTGCCTAACGTTACTGAATGAAATGTCGACCCAGGAAGCAAGCTTTGGGTGTGTTGATTGACACAATCTACTCCGTACAGTCTAGTCTGGACGTAGTCTTTAGGCCTTGTAGACTGTCAGTCCAAATCCAGTTTTTGTCCATATCCAATTAGAATCCAATCATATTATTTAGCAAGTGTGAATGGCAAAATCTAATGAAATGCAATTTTTAAAAATCTATTTTGAGCTACATTCATGTGGTCGGTTTTCTGGAAATCCGTTTCAGTCTGACCGCTCTAATTTATTTACTTGACAACAGCAATATGGGGGCCTGAAAATGTAAACATTTGAAAACAGGATTCAGTGTTTCAGTGTTCAAGTTTTTGAAAACATTACTCTGTTTAAACTGCAAAAATGTGAATTTGTGAAAATGGTGTCGTTATCCACATGTTTATTACATGTTCAGTCTATAGGGGTGTAGTGTTTCTTTACAAAGTAACATCGCCAGCTACTGGCCTGGCATGAATAATGCAGCGTTTTAGTCGTTTTCGCGGACACATGTGAACAGGGATCGTTTTGACAATGTTATTGTCAGTACGTGAAAAACGCAAAGGAAAAAATAATCAGTTTTAAGTACATTGTTGTGGTGTAAACAAAGAGATTAAATTCCATTCAGATAAACAAATTTGGACTGACAGTGTGAATGTAGCCTTAGACAAAAACACAATTTTCTCAGCTTTTTGTTCAAAATGCTGCTTTTTCATGAAATTGACCCACATTGAAGTGTTGATAAAAAAAAAATACATGAAGCTAGAATAAAATGAGGCTTTGTTCTTTCTTTAGATACATTGCATGCTCAAATATATATTCTGGGGGCCATGAAATAAAAAATATATATTTTATAAATGCTGGCGCTGGCTTGCAACTAAAAAAAAAAAAAAAAAAACACTGGCGGGGAAAGAATTAAGCAGTGTTACAATAGAAGGTAGCTTATATTCATAACTTACAGACTTGTGTCAAATATTAATCTGTCCGTTAAAAAGGATACTATCATAAAAGTGTCAATAGCAAGAGCAAGAGCTAAACGAGCAAAAGCAAAGCATACTGTATGTTTTATTCATTAAAATACAGTCAGACTGTCTTCCTCTTCACCACAGTTAGTCTTTGTAAATCTGGTTTATACGGCAGCGCAGCATCTGATCAGCTCTGTCACCATGGTGACACTCTATTGGATATGCTTTATCTTTATCTTTACAACCAATGATCGGAGATAAACCCATGACGGTCATCATGGCCTGACCTTAAAAAGTGAAAATAACATGTTTTATAAATAGAGAGAGAAAATGAACTTAATTACATTCACATAGCTGATTCTATACTAGATTGCTTGAATGTATTCTGAAAAATCTTGCCATGTTACCATGGTGGGGGTTCTTTAAAGGTCATGAAAAACTTAAACACATTTATTTTAGATCTTTATTCATTTATTTTTTTTACTTGGACTGTCAAGTCAACATACACTATAGTCGTAGTGTCTCATAATTATTCATCAGGCTGTGTGGATCTAATCCAATGAGAAGGCAACTGTCTAATTATTATTCATGACATGGACTTTTCCTATGTTCTATGGTAAATTTCTAGTTCCAAATGTGCTAGTATTCATTTCAAGTGGTTAAATCATACATTTTTTTGTATAAAAACCTTAATTGAACTTCTTATGACCATTGCCACCCTCTATATGATCTTAAGAATTCAACAGGTATATTTTTTGCTGCCGTACCTTTTAGACGTCTAGGTAAAAAATCTATTCATATGTAAAAAGTTGATAAAAAATCTATGTTCCTCTTGGTGTAGGGAGGAGTTCTAAAAGTTATCTTTTATATACTATTAATATTATGATTTTTTGAATTAGCATTTATTTTTATATTTTCAGTATTAATTTTAGTTTCAGTAATTTTGTCACGTGCTTTTGTCATTTTTATTCATTTTTTATATTTCTATTTAGCTCTAATTTATTTTCAATTTCAGTTTTAGAACTTTTAGTATCCAACCTAACCATATTTCAGGTAATTGGCAAGGCAACATTATTCGTTTTTTAAATGTCATCTAATATTCATCTAATATTTATATATTAAAAATGCATTTTTTTTTACATTTTAGCTAACAATAAGAACACTACGGAGCCCCTAAAGTGACATAAGGATGAAAATATAATTCAGTGCTTTTGCGTTCCCAGAGGGCAAGTCTGAATAAAACTTTCCTTCTATAAACACTAAATTTAGGGTTTGGTGAAAATGATGGCGCAGCAGAAGACAACGTGCGTATCCAGCACATCCACCAGATAAGATCTGTGAGAGAACTGAACCAGCTTATCTACGGCCACACATACTCACAAAGCCCCACTGAGACCAATTACATTCTCGTCAAGCCAAAGTACGGTGCCGAGATCAGGCCTCGGGATAAGATGAATTACTGCTTCATCTTCACATATTTTTGCTCATTTCCAGGATCAAGGGAACGCGGCCGGGGCGACATTCCAACTTCTGAGAGCCGTTCATTTGCATAACATCTAGTTGAGGGGGTGAGAGGGGGCTGTGAAAAATCAGATCATAGGAAAACTCTTCCCACAGATCACCATGGCTACAGAGAATGTGACTTGCTCTGTTCCCTGTCAGGTAACCGGGTTTGTCACAGCAGAAGATACTCGTGTGCTACTTTCTTTAGCCGCATTTTACCATACGTGCCTGCAGCAAAAGTGAACTTTTGGTCCCACTTTACATTAAGTGGCTTTAAGTACTATGTACTTACATGGAAAAATAAGTACAATGTACTTATTGTGTTCAGGTTGTATTGTAAAACACATTTGCTGCTATTGAGGTGTGATACGGGTAAGGTTAGGGACAGGTGTGGTGGTATGGGTAGGTTTAAGGGAAGGTTAAGGTGTAAGGGAAGGGTCAACTGTGTAATTACAAATGTAATCACATAAATTAATTACAGCTGTAATTACATGAAGGTATTTTCAATATATGTGCAATGAAAAAACATGTATCTACACAATAAATCCATTGTATCAAATTATTAATTTCAATGTAAGTACATAGTACTTAAAGCCACTTAAATAAAGTGGGACCAAACTTTTAAATGTGTCTATATGGCAAGCAGAGCGGGGAAGAGAGACGTGGGAATAGAGCGAGGCCGGTGGTGTGTTAAGGAGCGTCACCTGCAGTCTCGAGTCCCACAGAGGAGCTCTGGAAGGAGAAAAGGAGGAGTGACGACAGAGGAAGACGAGAGAGGACCAGGTCATGTTGTTGTTTATGTTTATTTTGTGATTAAAGTTAAGTTTACTGTTCGCCGGTTCAAGCCTCCATCTTTCCTGAGCTTTTACTGTACTTTAACTAACAGCAATTTAGGACAATTTACCTAATCAGACAAGCTTCAGCATTTGTGTGAAATCATTTAGCCAGACTCTTGTATACAGTCAAACCAAAAATTATTCAGACACCAGATATCATTTTTGATATTTGTTCACTAGTGGGTCCAGGACACTATAGATCATTTATGCAAGTGAGGATAGCAAAGTAAAGTAAACAGTGACATATTATACCCAAAAGATCTTCATACAGCGCCGCAGCGGACTAACAGTAATATTTATAAAAATTTGGGACCAAAAAATGATTCAGACACTTTGGCCTGACTATGTTTTGCCTAAGTGTTTTTTCTTGAATCGCAAATGTGACCTTTTTACACCACAGACTGAACAAAATTAAGTTTTTTTTGGTAATTGGTTGACCAAAATTTGTATTATTTAATTGTGTACTTAAATTTAACAGCTGACAGCTATTCAACCTAATTCATTTGTGAAACAGTCTAACAGAAGGATGGCCAAAACCAGTGAAATATCTTGCTTGGTGAAAAGCAAGGTTTTAATATTGTTTATATGTCTGTGGTATTTTTAATATGCTTTAAGACAAACTATGTGTAAATTCATAAGTCAACATCATTGCTGAGTATTTTCTCCTTAAAACTGCAGTGAACCAAAGACAGTCTCAAAAAAACGGTTTGAAATCTCTGAGCTGGTGTGAGTAAATGGAGGCGGGGCTAATTTGCATATATATATAGAACCGCGTATACTAAATGAAGCAAGGGTGTAGAGTTACATACAAACTATTTTAAGGCATGAATAACAAAATTATTTTAGCATCCAAAAAAACATCCAGCATCTTTAAATCTGTGAAGGTCAGAGGTACATGATTATACAGAGACACATTTCACAAGTGTGACAAGGAGGAGCTGCTGTAATGTTCATTATCAGTACAGAATGTTTGTTCTAGCAGATGATGGGTTTCACATGGTGTTCTGTCAGATCAGTGTGAAAAGTTCTGACCATGTCAAGTCATGAGTGACCTTCACTGGGACAAGCTCCAAAAATTACAAGCTGAAACTCGTCTGTCGCTTCTAAACCCTTTGCCTGTTTAACCTCAAGTTTCTTACAACTTGTAAACACACTTGCGAAAAGTCATTTTTGCATGTGAGTATTGCTCTCAACAGTGCCAGAAGCTCATAGTGTGTTAACTCATACCATCTAACTACAATAACATCTAAACCATGTGCCACTTTCTATGAACAGGATACAAAGCGGGGCCAAAACCACTTGGGTCAGGAAAGAGGGGCTTAAAGGGATAGTTCACCCAAAAATGAAAATTCTGTCAGTAATTACTCACCCTCATGTTGTTAAGATATTTTTGATTAAATATCAAAAATATAGACTTCGTTAAAATAGTCCAAGTTACTACAGTGGCTCAATCTTAAGTTTATCAAGCGACGAGAATACTTTTTGTGTGCAAAAATAACTGTTTTATTTCAACTATTCATTTCCTTCTCTGTGGGCCTCGAGTGAGTTCACGTAGACTAACAGCGTAGCGCTTCTGTGTTTAATGTCACACGCATCACACACATGACCAGCGTCGGCCAATAGAAAGCCTACCTGTGATGTACAACACAGAAACACTTACGCTATTACACTACGTGAACTCACTCGAGGCCCACAGAGAAGGAAATAAATAGTTGAAATAAAGTCGTTATTTTTGTTATTTTTGCGCACAAAAAGTATTCTCGTCGTTTGAGAAACTTAAGATTGAGCCACTGTAGTCACTTGGACTATTTTAACGATGTCTTTAATAACTTTTTGGGGCTGGCAAGTGTCAATCCCTTAGAAGCCTATGGAGGAGTGATCCAGCTCTCAGATTTAATCAAAAATATCTTAATTCGTGTTCCGAAGATGAAAGAAGTTCTTACAGGGTTGGAACAACATGAGGGTGAGTAATTACTGACAGAATTTTCATTTTTGGGAGAACTATCCCTTTAACCTTCAGAAAATGTTGGTCACCAGGTCACCTCAGAAGGGGAAAATACATTTTGTGTTTCACATTTTTAAAATATATACAGTATATATATATTGGTTTTGGTATTTTATATAGGTCTAGGTATTTTATTTAGGTAACGAAACATGTATTAAGTGTTTTAAGAATTCATAAAGTATTAGTTAATATTACTTTAATGAGTGCATTGTTTCTGCATTAAATTATTACATTGTTTAAATGCATACCTTTTTTGCTAACTGTGATTTTGTATATGTATATTTCTGAAATACATAACTTAGACAGTTACCTCTAAGAACAGATCACTCTAAATTGTAATGTAGACACATGCATTTTCTGTAAAGCTGCTTTGAATTAATGTGTGTTGTGAAAAGCGCTATACAAATAAATGTGAATTGAATTGAATTTAAGAAACGCCAAACATATTTTGGTGGGAGAGAAAAAGTTTTTTTTTTTAAGTCACCAAAGCTTTTAAAAAATGTGACACCAAAGTGTACCGTATTTATGGAAAGTCGCATGGTGTGTATCTGCTCCTAATCTGGAGGAGGACCCTAAACAAGTAGGCTGCCAAAACGTGTCTTGAACATTCCTCTCATCCCCTGCGACGCTGCATTAGCCGCCATCTGCCCGTGTCTAGTGGCGTCTACTCTTCTGATGTCCCTTCTGCTCTGCCTCAAAGTCATTTCTCCGGTAACGGATTTTTAAGAGCTACTCAAAGAAGTATTTCAAGTCTCCGCAATATTTTCCCGGACTGCTCATTTCCCAAACCACATTGTTTACAAATGAACACAGCATAAATCTTCGGACAAAAAATGCAGTATGGAGGACATCGTGGAAAATGATCTATAAAAAGAGCTACAAGAGGCTGCTGGTAATTAAATTTTTTTTATTTTTGAACAGGCATGAGTGTGTTTGGAAACAGTGAAAAGCGACCGCCTCCCGAATACCTTAAACCTCAGCACATGCCGCAAGACAGAAACCCATGTGCACATTTAAGGACACAAGGACAAATTCACTAAAGAGCTACTTTTGCATGCAGTATTTCAGTACAAAAACCTGCGTCTTATTCAAATAAGAAATGCTCAGTGCTGCACACATGAACATTGATATTACACTTTTAAAAATAAAGGTTCCAAAAGGGGGTTTCTATGGAAGCTTGTTTCCATTGCAACTTATTTCCCAATTCTGACTTTCTCAGAAACATGAGATACTATCACAATTTCTGTAAAATTTCATGAAGTCAGAATTGTGAGCTGACTTTTTTCTCAGAATTACACATTTATATCTTGCAATTCTAACTTTATAACTCGCAATTGGGAGATTATATCTCAAAATTGAGATGCAATTTGGAATTGCTTTTTTTGTTGGATATAAACTCTTAAATGCGAGATATAACATAATAAAATGTCAGAATTGCAAGATTGCATAAACTCGTAGCTTTTGGTTTTGGTTCCCAAAAGAACCTTTCAGTAACAAATTCTTAAAAGAACCAATTTTTTCTTAGTGTGAAGAACATTTTAATAATCTGAAGAACCTTTTGTACAATGAAAAGGTTTCAAGGATGTTGAAGGTTCTTCATGGAATCATCAATGCTTTTATAAAACCTTTATTTTTAAGAGGGCAAGTTATTTTTTATACTATACTTATATACTTTTTTCCTTTACTATGATAGGATAGCATAGAATAGACAGGAAGACAGATAGGAGAGAGAGAGAGGAGGACGGGTTCGGGAAAGGTCCGCGAGTCGGGACTCGAACTCGGGTCGCACAAAAAGCAACAGCACTACACGTCGACGTGCTGCCCACAAGGCTATTGGCGCCAATGTTATTTTAAATCCTTAAATACAGAACAAGAGATTCTGTAGCGTGATCTAGTCTCAATGGCCCCTAGAGTAAAAAAACACTTCCTCGTCCGGGAAACATATTCGTATGGGTCTCGCTCCTGTAGCATATGACCCCTCCATGAGAATCACAGAAGCTCAAATGGCTCCAGGACTGAAGGCTAAGGGCACATGGATAAGATTACATCGATTACACTGATGGGCATACCAGTGGTTTCAGCTTTCCCAGGATGCATTAGGGGCCTGTGGGATTTTTGAAAATCTATTATAATGCTGCACAGAGAGATGCTCCTGTGGGTGTAATTTCTAATTTCTCAATAGTTTAATCTAAATAACAATGGACCAGAACAAAATCAAGATGTTTGCTTAAATCTGCTGCTCATATTAAGCAAAAATGCCATTACTTTCAGTAACCATTTGTTTAGAAGCATTGTTGATGCTTCTAATCAAAGTTTTGGAGTAACAATATCTCCTACAATAAGTGCATATGCATCAAATGTCAAAAAACACTAATTTTCTCATAATATACATCACCTCTTTACTCACAGTGTCTGACTTTTTTGCAGGGTACTTTGTTTTTGTCCTATGGAATGTTAAAAACATCTGGGACAAACTTTTACTCAAACGAAAAATACCTAAGAACTGCTGAGCCATAAAAGGCTTGTGGGCTTGTGTTTTGCCAGGGTGAGCATATAAAAATATAAGCATATAAGAGCACTGAACATCAGGGGTTTTCATCTACACTTGCAACTCTGGCCACTTTGCTGACACAGATCTGAAGGCAAGAGAAGATCAGCAGAGGTTAGATGTGAGCTCCATGGAGCGCTGGGTATAATTACCATAGAATTCAGGCCTCTAAAAATGCCGAGAGGAACAATCGGGTACTATAAATCAGAACGATGATTCAGCTTGGTCATGAATAAAACCGTGAGGCTTCAGCTCCATGAAGCTCTCTCCTGCAGATCTTGTCATCAAAGATTAATTAGAGCAGTCTGCAGGACTCCAGCGGTCTCTCATGCACACTCACAGTGCAGAGATACAGTAATATATCCAGTAATATGGAGGCAAAATATTCAATGTTAACACAAAATCGACAGTCCTGGATGCAGACACACTTAAATAATAACAGCTATGACGCAAAACACCTGTTCACCTAGCTAATGTGAATGTCACTGCACATCCTCATAAAGGCAGGCTATTAAGTCAACATTTAATCAGCAGTGACTTTTAGATGATAACTGGACAATTAGAAGAAAAAAAAATATATATATATAATTTTTTGTTTTTGGAAGAAGAAATAAGTCACTTATGCTCATCAAGGCTTCATCCATCAATCCATCAATCCATCCATCCAATCATCCATCCATCAATCCATCCACCCATCAATCCATCCATCCATCCAATCCACCATCCATCCATACATCCATCCATCCAATCCACCATCCATCCATCCATCCAATCCCCCATCCATCCATCCATCCATCCATCCATCCATCAATCCATCCATCCAATCATCCATCCATCCATCCACCCACCCATCAATCCACCCATCCATCCAATCATCCATCCATCCATCCATCCAATCCACCATCCTTCCATCCAATCATCCAATCCACCATCTATCCATCCAACAATCCATCCATCCAATCATCCATCCATCCATCCACCCACCCACCCATCAATCCATCCATCCATCCAATCATCCATCCACCCAATCATCCATCCATCCATCCATCCATCCATCCATCCACCCATCAATCCATCCATCCATCCATCCATCCAATCATCCAATCCACCATCCATCCACCCATCAATCCATCCATCCATCCAATCATCCATCCATCCACCCACCCATCAATCCATCCATCCATCCATCCAATCATCCATCCACCCATCCAATCCATCCATCCATTCATCCAATCATCCATCCATCCATCCATCCATCCATCCATCAAACCATCCACCCATCAATCAATCCATCCATCCATCCATCCATCCATCCATCCATCCATCCATCCATCCGTCCATCAATCCATCCAATCATCCATCCATCCATCCACCCATCAATCCATCCATCCAATTACCCATCCATCCATCCATCTATCCATCCATCCATCCATCTATCCACCCATCCATATACCTATCCATTCACCTATCCATTCATTCATTCACTCCATATAACTCCAGATAAAAATGCACAAATGCATTTTTTACAGCGTGTCTAAATCTGCATGCACCATAAAATCAATTCTTCATAGTGAAAAAGAAGTGAACTAGACATAGAGGACGAGTCTCAAGAGATCATCTGCAGACTAGTGTATATATATGCACATTTCAAACACACATCTTTTCACACAGTAAAGGCCTAGAATAACCTCTTTTAGAAATGTGTGTCTGTGCTCCATGCCCTCTCTACAAGGCTTCCAGGCTTTCTGAATTAAGCACAACAAAGTGGAGCAGGAAGCAGCCAGAGAGGGTCGGACTGGGCTTTGAGAAACAGGCCAGGGATTTCACAGGCCTGCACGTGCACGCCAGCTAAAAGCTCTGCCTGAAAAATTGATAGGCTCTATGATTCACATCTCATGAGCTGGTGTTACTGTTTGGAGCCAGACCAGATTTCCTGTTCCAGGTGAAACCGTGCTGCTCTATTGAGCATTGGTTCCAATTCTCAGTGTCGAGTTTTTTTCAAAATTTTCCCCAAAAAGGAAGAAAATATGTCTATTTCAAAACGATCCCCGCTCACACGGATCGGCGAAAACAAATAAACCGCTGTATTATTCATGCCAGGCCAGTAGTTGGCGATGTAACTTTGTAAGGAAACACTGCACGCCAATAGACAGAACACGTAATACGCATGCACATTATATCACCGTATTAACAAATTTGCATGTTTGTTGTTTATACGTAGACGATAACGATATTGTTTTCAAAAACTTTCACAAAAAAAACTTCCTGAAACCGGTTTACAAAAATTTAAGTTTTAAGGTCCTCAAAATGCCGCTGTCGTGTAAAACCTAGTGGAAAATAAATATACCTAAATGTATTTGAAATATATTTATTTTATGCTAAGTAAACTACAAAGACATTTACATATGTATGTATTTAATATAAATACTCTGCAATTGTACTTTTAGTACACTAAATTGATATACTTAAAGTCTGCTAAATTGGAACAACTAATTTTGTACTTAATTCACTTTATTTATCTAGAAATAGTGCTGAGGTCCAACTAAAGATATTCTTAAATATGTATATTTGATTGTGCTAAAGTGCAAAATACTTTAGGTACACTTTAAATATCTTGCATTTAAAGACTGATATTATACAGTGATCCCACTATCCTTACTAATAGTGCTTTTAGGCTTAATACTAAGAAATATGAATTGTGCAATAAAGAAGTACTCCAAATTAAGTTTAAATATAATATTTATCAGTAAGTCTAAAGCGCAGGCCCGCCCACAGAAATGACTGGGCCCCTGAAAAGGTCCAGTGAATGGGCCCTCCCCAAATTTGCTAGGCTACTCATATCATGCCTGTGCTCTCTCTCTCTCTCTCTCTCTCTCTCTCTCTCTCTCTCTCTCATTAACATACATTTAACTGAGAGAGACTTACTCAGTGATGGGGGCTACATTGGTACACACACACACACACACACACACACACACACACACACACACACACACGCACACACACAGACGCACACACAGACGCACACACACACACACACACACACACACACACACAGACGCAGGGGCGTGGTAGCGGGGGGAACGTGGTTCCCCGTTGGAGAAGTCGCCGCGCTCAAATCAAAAGTCCGTCTCCGTATCTCTCTCGTCTGCCCCCCGTTGGAGAAGTCGCCGCGCACAAATCTAAAGTACGTGGCGGGGGGCCCAGCTAGATGGTTTGTACCCAGGGCCCAAAATTTGGTACTACACCCCTGCACACACACACACACACACACCAAGGTTAAAAAACGATCTGCACTGTAAACCCGAATACGTTGGCAAAACTCAAAACATTTAAAGGGGTGGTTGAATATGATTTCACTTTTCTAACTTTAGTTAGTGTGTAATGTTGCTGTTTGAGCATAAACAACATCTGTAAAGTTACAAATGAAGCATGAACACGTTACAGTGCACCCCACAAACACAATCAAGCCTTCGAAAAAAGGTGTTTTACCAATCGATTGCCTCAAGTTATGAAATTCAAAAGTTTAAGTAAGCAGAACTGGCAAATTGTATTTTGTACTTACACATTTCAAGGTAAGAACAATTAAGATTTATGAGTACACTAATTAATACATTTAATATCTCCAAAAAACATGTGATGTCATACTTTGTAGTAGTGCTATCGTGACGTAATAATCTGTTTGGTTGTAAAATGTATTACCTGAATGAAATGAAATCGATTGTATCGTCCTGTGGAATCATTCATTCACAGACAGCATAAGAAGATGTTCAACTAATAAAGATCTTCATCGCTGACGCTGGCAAACAATATGATGCATTTGAAGATTTGCTCTCACTTGACTGTACTGTAGTCCACGGCCGATTCATCCAACGATTGTGATGTTCTTAAATCTTCCTGTTAGACAACTTCGAGTCAAATGTGAATTGAAAGCGCTTCAGACGATTCGGTGCGTGAGGAACTGAACAGATCATTCAAACTGATTCGCGAACCGATTTAGACAGATCTGCAAACTTGTTTGATGAAGTCTTTGAACAGAATCGACTCAAAAGAGTGATTCATTTGTGAATTGAGCATCGCTCATGCCCAGAAAAAAAGATACAGCGCGCTTGGAATAAACTACGCATTTAACACGTATTGCATTAAAATAAAGTAACGAGAGGAATGTCACCCAACGTAATGAAGTGAAAGTTTTTTTTTTTTTTTTAGAAATGTACTCGAGTACTACATACCTGGCATACCAACTAAATGTAGGCTACTACAATAGCTAATAATTATTTTGTTCATGTCACTTTGCTGCTGACCGCAAACTGGCGCGAAGCACTGGCGTTTTTGACGTTACGTTACGTAAAAAAAAAAATAGCCTTCTTAGACCATTTTCAGGAGAGGGGTGTTTCATTATGACACAGGCTACATTTTACTCAAGCAGCATTAAATAAAATGCATTTTTTTCTCACTTTTCAAAAATGAATGGTGCTTTTTTGGTTCAAAATAAAATATGGTTCCCTGTTTATATTTAGAATGAACATAATTATTGCTGGACTGCATGGGCCCCCCCTAGCGGCCGCTTTACGTTCCGCTTTATCCCCCCTTAAAGCCCTGCTAAAGCGATATGTCAGTAAATATGTTAATGGATGTGTAGTATACTTAGTATGAAATAAATGAATTTTAAATACATTTTGGTATAGTTTTTTTTCCACTAGGGAATAAACGGCCAAACGCATAAAAAGTTTTCCGTTTATAGTTGAAAATGTCGCGTAAACAGCCCCTAATTGAGAAGATAAGAATCAAAAATGTCATGTGACTTTGACTCCAGTCATGTGACTGAATCATTTGCTCAAAGAACAAAATATTAGAACAATATCACCGCAAAGCATCTTATTACTATTGTTAACTAAATTAGAATAAACCTTTAACGTTTGAAACTAAGACTAATTTTTTTTCTTTAACTGAAATAAAGCTGAAATACAACTCAAAACTCAAAAACAAATGAAAAATAGAAATGTTGCCTCGGCAACTAACTTAAAATAACTTGAAATTAAAGTACTAAAATTACGAAAACTAAAACTGAAATAAATGTTCATGCTAAACAGAAATATATATATATAAAAAAAATACAAGTGCACATAACAAAATGACTAAATCTAAAATTAAATAAAAAAATATAAAAATAAAAGCTAATTCAAAATAGTAATAAATACTACATCTGTCAACGATGACTAGTAAAAAATAAATACATTTAATTTAATATAAAACCCACAGCCATGTTCCCAGTGGAAACAACACCCATTTCTATTTTGTGCCAATTTTCCTGTAAATAACAATTTTGTTCTCTTGGAAATAATGGACTGAAGCACTGCTTTAGCTACAAATTGTTTTTGCGATATTCAGATTTCCTTTATAAATTTAATTCACAATTTGGATGTAAACATGATATATGACAAATGAACATAGCATACTGTACCATATCTTGATAATAGCTCTAACGGTATAAACAATCATTTATTTTATTTTTCCAATTTTAGGTTTAGAATAAGCAATGAAAAATATCATGCAGGAACAAAAACTAAATATATTGCCAAATTTCAGACCACAGTGTTTGTGTCCTCGATCTTTTTTGCAAGCAGAAATTTTGTTAGTGGAAGGAAGCTAAAACGCATCACAGACAAGCAGAAGACACAACACACCCCATGAGACATGACAGAGTGCTACGGCCCCTGGCAACCAGCCCAACTTATTAAAAACACACTGCCGACCACCTGCCATGTGCAGGCTGAGCACGAGCTATGTTCATTTCTTTGGGCATGTGATTTACCTGCACGCCACCATTCAGACTTGAGCCAGCCAGTGCCAGCCAATGAGCTGCGGACGGAAAAGAAATACACTGACCTCAGGATAAACACAGTGGCATTTTTAAAAGTGTTTCTATCAGCCGCTCACTGACACAAATAGATTAGATAAATGTGCCAACGCTGGAGGATACACTCACACTCCTCAATTACAGCAAACAGCAAACTCTGGACAGACAGATTATGGCAGAAAACAAAGTCTTTGCAGAGATTATGTGAATCATAACAGCAGTTTATAGAGTGCTGTAAAGAGAAATCATAAATCTGTAAAAGAACTGCTGTTTTATTTTTATTTTTTAAGGGAATTAATAATGCATTCCCTTAAAAAGTCTTGTGATGATACCATGGTAAAATGAGGCTGTCAGATGCCAATAGTACAGGACTTTGATATATACCACATTGCTGAATTATCATCATATACAGGGCTTGACATTAACTTCTTTGCTCCCAAGCTACTGTGGCTAGTGGCTTTCCAAAGTTACTAGCCACTCAACATTTTCACTGGACAAAATTTTGACATCGATTCAATGTTGCTTCACATTTTTGTGGAAACTGTGATTCATTTTTCCAAGGTTTTTTGATGTATAGAAAGTTCAAAAGAACAACATTTATTTGAAACAGAAATCTCTTATAACAATATAAGTCTTTGCTGTGACTTCTGATCAATTTAATGCATCCTTTCAGAATAAATTTATTCATTTAATTAGTAGTGCCTTATTCTTGGAAGTAGCTTGGAGAACCACTAGTAAAATAAAAATCTATTTAAAATACTTTTATTTCATACTAGGTATACTTAAAATCCATTCAAATGTTTATTGTCATATTACTTAAGACTTACTGATATAAAATTATAATTAAACTTTATTTGGATACTTAATATTATAATATTAAGCCTAAAATGTGCTTTAATATCATTATTAGTAAGGATTTTATGATCTCTGTATAATATCACCCTAGTGAAAAAGAAGTATACTTCGTTGTATTTGAAATATATTCCTTTTTCAATAGTACATTGCAAATATGATAACAAAAAACATACTATCTTTAAATATATTAAAAGTATATTAGCATCATACTTTTACCTATTTTCACAAAACAATTTTTAACACACTTTAAAATAATTGTACTTTAGTATATTTTCAAAAAATATATTTAAAACAAGCATACTTTTAACATATTTCTAAAAAGTGCACTATAAGTACATTGGTAATAAATATCTGCTTAGTTACACTTTTAAGAAATATGTTAACCACAAGCATACTTTTAATATATTCCTTACAAGTGCACTAGAAGTACATTGGTAATAAATATATGCTTAACTATACTTTTATGAAATATGTTAAAAACAAGCATACTTTTAGTGAAGTTTTAGTGTATTGAAAGAAAACATGCTTATGTTGCCCTTACTTAAAATACATTTTACGAGTACTTTGTGTAAGCAAAATTATTAAGCTTTTAGTGTGTTTAAAATATATGTACTTTATAAACACTTAGCACTACTGCAATATATTTTAATTATTTATGCATTTATCATTTTAATATTTTGGAGAAAAAAATTACCTTATATTACTTAATAATGTATTAGAAACATTTGTCAACTATTATTAAGCATTGCAATAAGCATACCTAAAATTAATGTTGTTCACTTTTATTTGTTTGTAGGCTACTTGTAAAAGTCTACTTAAAAGGCTGTTGTCCATTACATGATACGTTGTGTACTACTGAAATTCCCACAAGGATTTCAACATAATATTATTTGAAATGCATCATACATTTGCAAAGAGTTTTAAAAAAGTTTGTACTTGTTTAAATTCAAACAATAGCATAACACACATGACTAGTCCTGGGGTGCGTTTCCCAAAAGCATCGTTGGCCAACTATGATCGCAATTTCCATTGAACTCTATTGGTAACGACGGAACTTGCGACCATAGTTGGCTTTGGGAAACGCACCCCTGTTTGGTTCCAGAGTCGTTGAATGGTTGTGATTGGTTCTTATGATAATGAGCTCGCTCGCACCTCACTCAGAGTTTATCTGATTTGCTGTGCGTGCGTGTGTATACATTACTTGAATGTGATTAGATTTAGAAGTCTGAATTTAACCTGTTACAAATATATAGTGCGATCGTGTCTCTTTAGAGGACTAGGAGGGAACCACGCGATTCATATGGATTAGGTGATGTTTTTTGCGATTAACGATGCGATGTAAATCTCTCAGGTTTAATTAAAATATGTCCGTTTTTCTTTCGAAGATGAACGAAAGTCTTAAATGGTTTGGTCTTCTTCAAGTTTGCAGGGCGTGTGACATTTGGAAACTCATTATATTGTGATTCTAGGTAAGATCTGTATTACATTATTAACGTTACCTGTCGGTGTCATTTGTATTTTTGACAAAGTGTAACAACACATCCTTTTCAGTTAAGCTACATTCAATTTGACCAATCAGAGCCAAGCTTTTCAAGTCGAAGTCGAAGCAGACTCGAAGAGTTGAAGATCTTCCCTCAGAAGTTACTGGTACGTTTTTATTTGCTGTTTGCATAAATAAATAGCTCACTGATTAGTTTTTTTCCTTGGTAGGTCTGCTACGTATTTGCTAATATGACTTAAACGTGGAATATTGATGTTAACCGCTGTACATGATGCTGACACTGATTTCTAACTTAAAGGAGAACTCCGGTCAATTTTAACATTGACATTTTTTTGTAAATTTGGAGCGCTGTCAGTACAGGGAACAACGACAAAAATCGGTGTTGCCTACACCGTGTTATCCTCTTTTTAAAATTTGAAACAACGAAACAAACTGAATGCTTCTCTTTACATTCGTGTTACCCTCTCGCCATGCGAACCGTCTTGCGACCAGATTATGCAGAATGAGCAGGCCCATCCTTCTCATTAATATATATAGCCTAGGCCTACAAAGAACACGCACTCGTTCGCTCCATCCGCAACACACAAAAACTCGTCGTTCCTTACGCAACACACTCTCATTCGCTCCATCGGCAGCAACACACAACATAGGCCTACTCTGATACATTTCCTCACTGCTATTCACGATGTACTTTTATTAAGTATTTTGGGTGTAATACATTGTTTACTGTCTGATGTAGTGGAAAGTAAAAGTTGTATGAACATGCCCACTGACCTTCCCTATTTTACTTTGTTAACAGACACTGTTCTTGTGGAGTTTCCACACACAACTCCGTCGGAAGTGCGAGCGGCCGTCAGGCGCAAGTGAAACAATGAGCAATTTAGCAAGAAAAATTTAAGTTTGCTTGCTTTTCCACAATGTTTCAATTTTGTTTTCTTTCAGCATTCTTTTTTTTTTGAAAACATGGTGCATTTTGTTCTGTTTTTCAATGCTAAAACCATGTGAGGATTTAATAAACACAGTTTGAGTTCATTATGTGTATCTGTGTGGTATTGAAGTTACATGTTATTTATTGTAATGACCCTGACAAGTGCATTCAGCTTTGGGGAAGAAAGTATATTTTTACTCAAAAATAATATATTTATGGTATATTTCTTGTTTGTTTGGAAGACACTCTTAATTAATTTGTAATGTAGTTGTAATACAAAAAAGTACGCTTTAATATCACTAATCAAGCATGAAAATACGCATGTACTTAAAGTGTACTAAGTATACTTGAAATTGTCTCAATTTAGCATCAAAAAGTACACAAAATGCACTTAAAGTTATGCTTTAGTATAATTTAATTATAACTAAAATACACTTAGTACAAACATTTTTTATCCAAAATAGCACACTTCAAGTTAACTGATCATTAATATACTTGAAGTATACTGACAATTAGTCTGGCTGCAAGTATACTTAGCATACTTTTTTTTCACTAGGGTCTCTTTAGTTGTACTTCAGCTCTACTTCTGTACAAATTAAAGTGCATTTAGTACAAAATTAGTTGTTCCAATTTAACAGACTTTAAGTATATCAATTTAGCACACCAACATTACAATTGCAGGGTATTTATATTAAGTACATAAGTATGTAAATGCATTAGAAGTATACTTAGCACAAAATAATTATTTTTGTATTATATTATACATTTCTTTTTCACTAGGGACCACATACATAAAATTCAGTACCATGGTATATATCAAAGTACCATGGTATTTGCATCTGATGCCATCACTGTACCATCGTACTACCAGAGTACTAATACTAAGTATTGGTTTGAGGCAGAAGAGTGGGGAATATGTGTAACATCAGCAGTGTGATACGCTTCAGACTGCAGTACCTGGGAATATAAAATCATCAAGAGCGCTAACTGAAATGAAATATTTATGAGCAACATAGACAATTTGATATTGTTTTACCAAATGTAACAAATGCACCAGCAACCTGCCATTTTAAATAAAACAATCATAATCAAACAACCTTCAACCACAACACAAACATTTTCAAACTTTAAGTACATCAACAAAAAGACATGGTATTACTATGATATAATGTTAAAATACCATCATTTTGGACATGTACTATAGTAATGTCATAGTATTTTGATATATACCATGGTACTAGATGATTATCATATGCAAGCAGTCTAATAAAACCATGGCATTAAAATGATAAATGTCCAAAAACATGAAATTAGTGTTGCACTTCATTTTACAGAACATGCACCAACGTTTACCTACCTAAGAAAGTACTGGTAATATAAGGTAACTACATGGGTTAAGGTTAGGTTCAGGGATAGATTCAGGGTTAGTACCTAGTTATTACCCAGTTATTGCAATTACTATAATAAGTACATAGAATGTGCACGCGGAACAGGACTGTTAAATAAAGTGCTACTGAAATTACCACAAGTAATACCAGGTAATACCATGTTACTTTTGTGTATATGCCAAATAAAACAACCATAATGCAACAGCACAGAACGATTCAAACTTCAAGCAGTTTGATATTCATTAATCACACACTCAGCTGAAATAAAAAGCTGCAAACAGTTGGAGAACTTTTGTCACTTCAGAGAAACAGCAACAGAAAGAAAGAGAGAGAGGTGTAAAACAGAGGATCTCAATTATTCGGTGGTCCTCGGTCCTGCACTGACCCAATTTACACTTTGAGAAACGGGCTGTTAAAACAAAAATTGTTAGGTTGTTAGAGCTGATGCTAAAAAAAGTACTCTCTGTAAGGGGTTGAGAAAAACATACAGACAACAAAAGGAAAATAAAGGACGCTGAGTTAGAGACAAACATGAGGACAGACTTGATTGGTCTCCTACCTGTCTGGCTGAGCTGTGAGGCGCTGCGGCTCTTTCGACTCAACCCCACGACTGCCGCCATCTTGGCACCGATGCTGGAGCGCCGTTTCTTGACATCGGTTCCCACCAGGCTCACGGCCGTGTCTGACTGGCTGCCGTCGGTCTTCTCCAGACTGCACATGTCACCGCCGATGCTGGTGCTCTTGGTCATGTTGCCCCCGGCCGCCGTTCCCATTTGCCTGTTTTTCATTTTGGATGTAAATTCACTGTCAGTGGCGGCCCATGGAGGACAGACGTGAAGAAAGAAGAAGGAGCAGCAGAGGGGAAGAGTAGAGGATGAATGGATGGATGGATGGACGATGGAGAAGAGAAAGTAGAGAGTTAGGTAAGTGGAGGGAGATGGGGAGCGGAGATTCAGGTCAGAATAAGGTTAAAGGTTAAAGGGTTTAGGCCTTCAATCAGTTCAAGGTGCTTCACGGTAAACTTTTGGGATATGTTCTGGGCGTTAAGTTTTAGTAGTAAAACAAGTATAAATTAAGTGATGAACAGCATCTTCAACTACTACAGCATGTCTATCTACAATGGTAAACAACTGTCGCTAGTTCTCTCACATTGAAGCAAAATGTACTGCAGTTAATGTATTGTAAAAAGAGACTTCCAAGGTAAAAAAAGGGATAAACCATAGACCATAAAGGGATAGTTCACCCTAAAAGGAAATTAAAGCCATCATTTACTCACCCTGGTGTTGGTCTAATGCCGTATGCCCTTCTTTCTTTTACGGACCACAAAATACGTTTTTTTTTTTTTTTTTTAAATGTCCTCGCACACGTCCATATAATGGCAGTGAATAGCGACCAGCATCAAGCTTTTTAAAAAAGATGCAAAGTATCAGAGAATGATCCCATGCGACACGTGTCGTATCTTCCAAGTGTTCGGGGGGGTTGTGTGAAATCAAGATTAACAAAAACACGACATATAATACAATGCCTAGAAATCTCAAAAAGTACACGTGTACTTTTTTTCACTTAGGCCGTTTACAAGTGGTATTAAGATGCATTTTGGTCAATCAGATCGCAAGTAGATGAAGGAGACATATTCCAGTTTACACCTGGTGTTTTATTGCGTCTCTTTTGTCCACTTTCAACCACTTCTGTCCTGATTTCTTCAAGGGGAGGATAAATGTATGTTTTTTTTTTCCAGATTTTTCGATGTAATGGACAAAAAAAGCTCGCACAAATTACATATAAAGTGTACGGAGACAACAGAAAAACATATGGAGAGCAGCAGCTTTCGTTTCTGCTCTGACAGCCGCAAGACCAGCCGAACACTGTGAGTGTGTGTTAGAAATCAGGAATGGTGAGAAAAAATTGTGCTTGGTATGTTTTTCGTCTTCAAACCAAACTTGGGTCTTCAGCCGACAAAGTTTAAATCCCGTCTGGCTCGCGCGCTTCCATTAATGTTTACACATTAAGTCAGTAGGTGGAGGGTAGGCGTCTTTTGTGGCTGTTCGAACACATTCGACCACATGAGTGTTTACACTATGAAAGCAATCCGGTCAAATGCGTTTTCGACTACCTCTGGAAGTGGTCGGAAGTGGACAAGATTTAAACGGTTTCGACCCCGTTTACACCTGTATTTAACATCGTCCACTTGTGATCCGATCGACCAAAGGGGCAAAACGGAGTGAACATTCTTTGATACTTCACTGCCATTATATGGACAAGTGCGAGCGGGACAATTAAAAAAAAAACTCCTTTTGTGGTTCATAAAAGAAAGAAGGGCATACAGCATTAGAATAACACCAATGATGACTTAATTTTCATTTCAGGGTGAACTATCACAAGAACTGACAACTCATACACAAGAAAATATTAGTTGAAAGTTCTAGATCAGGTTGCACCTTGGTTACCGTTATTTTGCAAGAACAGACATGTTCCATATATTCCAACATATGTTGCTGATCCTGGAGCAATGTCCTGTCTGAAAACATAGTCCTAATAGCTCTAACTTAAATCAAAGGGAAATGATAGGTGAATAACACTGATGTAGAAGCACCTAACCCTGGTTGTAAACCTAAACTTGACATAAACTGTAAACTTGTCCCTCATATCTGATTGGTTGATTGGAATGTACTTGATGTTCACCATGGTGGTCTACATACTATTCATACTACTTTTGCAATATTGTGCACAAAAACTGCAAAAGTTCTATTCTCATGAGTATTTTTTTTATTGTTTTCTAGTTCAAATATCTAAAAATCTCTAAAACAAGATAAACTGGCATGAGAATCAACACTGTACTGTTTTAAGAGAACGTATCTGCAGTGTTACTTCTAATGTAAATGGACTTTCAGAAGGTTACGCTACTCACTCCTAACCCTAACCAAGTATGATGACAAATAAAATAACAATAAACTGAAAAGAGTGATTTATAGATTACTACATTGAATGTTTCAATTAAAGAACAGCTATGAATTATACAATGGTTAACATGAGTGCTACACAAGAGTCTGATGTTAGCATGTTGCTAATCTAAAAAAGCAGAACTCGGGAAGCAGTACAATGGAATAATAAGCATGACAAACTCAAACTGAACAATCTGATGAAACTAATTTTGTACATTTTCCATGATGAATAAAATATATCTAGAACTGCTTCCTCCACCATCTTGAATGAACTTGAGCTTGTGGTAATGCATCATGGGACTGCTTCGGAGCACGCTTTTAACGCCTTAAAATGCTGTCTAGCAGCTCACATTCAGCAGTTAAATGCATGCTGCTCTATATTCCACACAGGCTGGTCTATTTTTCTTTCTCCATGAAAAAAGAAAAGAAAAAAGAGGACACGTGTAAAAAGATCAAATTAGCGTCTCGCGCCGCTGTGAATGGACCGCGAAGCAAAGAGACAAATGACTTCCTGGACAAAGGAACCTAATGAAATCTTAATGATTACAAATGTGCTTAAATGATACACGTGCGGCCATAGAGAGGTCTGCTCTTCTTCTTCATCAATGGAATTAGGGCCACAGAAACATGCAATGGAAATCAATGAGCTCTGACAACATGTTCTTCAATTACTGCAATTAGCCTTTTCGAAATGCAGCCCATAAAGCTTTGCTCAAATACAGCCATGTCACATCAAGCTGTCTGTCATCTGCTAATCTTGGATCCTGAAAAATGTAGGACTGATATATCGCATGAGAAAGAGTGGAAAACACTGCCAGTATCAATAGACAATCATTATACTCTCTACAATAGAGAACTCTCATTTAATTAAACATCTAAGACAAAGTTTTTACTTAAAATAAACACAGAAGATAGCAAACTTTGAGAAATAGAGTTTAAATTTAAGTTGTGAAAGTTTTTCATTGAATATCTATATTTTATTTTATTTCAAATTAACATTAACATTTAACATTAACATTAATCTTGCACAAAAAATTATATTACAGTTAATTTTAACATTCACTTTCCTTTTCGAGTGCCATGGGCAGAGCATGCTGTGAAACAAAAAATCCTAGCCCAGTTTCAGTTAAACTTAAGTTTGTCTAAATTAAAAGAAATAATTTCATATAACTCAAAACAATGAAAGTTCAGTTAACTTAAAATATATAATTTCTGTGAACTTGAAAGAAAAATAAAGCGCTAAATACTCATAAAAGTTCATTTGACTGAACTAATTAGTTTAATTTAAGTTTGTCCTTGTCATGATCCGGCTTTCTTGTCCTTGATTTCCCCTAGTCTTGATGCTGGATCATGACAGACCCATGTTTTGTGTACAAGCACATGGACTTTTGTTTGGGCCATGTGCTTGTGTTGTCTCGTTATGTAACTCCACCCCCTTGTTACCCTCGTCTTGTCATTATTGTCTAGTCAGTTTCACCTGTCCTCGTCATTAGTCTTCCCTATTTAATCCCCTTGTGTTTGCTGTCTTGTGCCGGTTCATTGTTTGATGTTGTATCTAACCGTGAGTAACCTGTTGAAAGCCTTGTCAAGAAAAGAAGTGTTTGATCCTGTCTTAGCTGTTAGTTTACTGTCTGAGTATTAGTCTAGTATTGTCTATTCTGTCTTGTTTTGCCCCATCATGGGTTTTGTTTTATCCTGTGTGTATCATTTGTTGTCTGCGATTGGGTTCATCCTTCATCCACATAACAGTCCTACTTAAATGAATTAATTATTTTGAGCGTTAGGGTTTACAGTGTAGATTTGGTGAACAATAACAACACTGGTGTTTACACAGAAAAACAATAAGAAACTGTACAGATTGAAGCAAGGAAATATTCTATGTGAACCACCCCCCAAAAAAGTTCTCTAAAATTAGAGTCGATTAATAGTACAATGCACGTACGCATTCTCAATGCTGCCACAAGGGGTGTGATGGCAAACTATAGCTCAATCATATTTTGTTTTCGGTTTGGTGTTAACTACTGTCATTGCACAGCAATAACAACTGAATGAAATGTTTCTGGCCCTATTGTAGAGATATGAGTGTCTGAGGGAAATCACAGCCCAACACCACAGTTTCAGAGGTAATCACAGCCCTAAAGAGATACTGTTCCATTGACTGATTGATTGGACGGGATGCTGGCAGACACTATTTATCATGCAGACAGTTTCCTCCAGCAGTGCAGCACGTGAGATCTCACAGAAAGATGTGTCAGACTGCCGCAGGGGTTCAGATGGCCATTATCTCTCTCTCATCAATGTAATGAGAAAGGGTCATAGAGCCGCTCTGACAGACACAAAACCCAGGTGGAGATTAATGCCGGACATCAATATATAAATCCTTCATACTGCTGTATGACAGAGACACATCTATCTCTCTGGATTATGTCTCACCACCTGATTGACAGACAGTCAGGGAATTATCTTTGCAAACAAATTCACAAAGACAATAAGAAGAACATTATGTGGTTATATATACTACATGCTTATATGGATAAAGAAGGTCTAATCTGTAGTTTGAAAACCAGACCACAAGTCAAAAACACCAAAATCTAAGAAATTCAAAGTCTCCCAAAGGCCCATTCACACCAAGGATGATAACTATAAAGATAACAATAGAGATATAGTTCTAAAAATTGTTCTCAGAATTAAAGAATAGCAGAGTCCACACCAAAGCTATAATGATAACGGCACAGAGATACAATATTGTTAGAATTACTTTCAGAACAATTTTATCCAGCTGATGAACAATAAAAACATAGACAACCAATCAGAATCCATCCTGCTGTAATGAGCTCGAGCATTTAAAGTGACAGAACGATGTCGTCCGCTGGTGTGGATGCTAATGTAGTTATTGTCCTTGGTGTGAATGGGCCTTATAACTGTGTCTTCTCAAAGGTGAACATCCTTCCAGATAAAAAATGTCAAGTCTTCTTTAATGATCAGTCTTGCTCCCAACAGCTTGCTTCAGAAAGCAACCTTTATTAATCATATAGAGAGTTTCTAGAAGAAGACCAGTTTAAAACACAGGGCCTGAAGCCCTTTTCTTTGTAAATGTCATGAAATATAAAATGATGGCATAAAAAAAATGACTTCACTCATCCAAACTGGTCTAAAGTACAGTGCATTTTCCATAAAAAGATTAAATTAAAATGGCATGAAAAACAAATCACTCCTCCAAACTCCATAATAATAATAATTTGAGTCTTGAACATAAAAAAATATTTGAGCATTCGAACATAACTCAAACATGCTAAAATATAAAACTATTATTACAATCAACAATAATAATCATCTCAAAAAATATTTTGAGTCTTAAATAACTCAGAATATTGTAAAATTTAAAACGTATTATAATGAATATGAAAAAATAATAGTAATATTAATATGCATTCATTATTAATACATTTTTTAAATTTTATTAATTTCATTATTATATAATATTATGTTATATTATATTATATTATATTATATGCAAAGCACTGCATTATACAGAAGAGATATCAGTTAAACTGGACTGCAGGTGATGAGTGAAGTTTTTTTATCTGAACTATTGCACACAAAAGTGGCATAACTGTTTTGATGATTAACTTTATTGAGGTGTGTGTAAAATGTGTGTGGTAGTGCTGTCACTGTGAGAGAGATTCAACCCGCAGAGCTATCTGACAAACACACAAGACCAGTGTTTAAGAGTTTAAGTAAAAATCAGTTTAAGCACACAGTTTGACTACAAACAGGAAAAAAAAAATATATATATATAATTTCCAAAACCTATAATATCTCAAATCTAAAAGTATGATGAATGTTGTTGATAATCTACCCCAGCAATTGTACAATAGTCGATTTCCCTCATATGCAAAATATTTTCAAACACTTCAAACTTGAAGCCACAGTAACCAGAGGGACATGGTCTGTGGCAGTGTAAAGAGAAGCCACACTATCTGTAATGGATCATTGAGCATTCTGACAAACTGCACGGGTGTTTACTGGAGGATTACTAACGCCTTGACGGCTGCAGGCACTTTGGTGTGTTTTAATCTGGTCTGCGATTATAAAGGAGGCCTTCTGAAACAGGCTGTCGATCCAAAGCAATACCTGGGGTGATATTATGAAGTATGACAATTCATATAGATGTGACAGTGTGTATATGTGAATGGATGTGCACCATTGAGCTAACCTGCTGTCAGTGCCGTCATCACAAATGGGAACGCTGAATGACCAGAAAGAAAGAATTATCTCGTTCTTTTAAAATAATTAGTATTTACTAAATATTGCCCCCTAAAAAACTGAATCTCTAGTATAATGATCTAAAAATGTTGGCCTTACATGCACTGCAAAAGGGTTAGTTAATTAATAAAAATATTTTAAAAATACTTATAAAATAAGGCCTAACAATAGGGCAGCAAGGCAGCTCAGTTGGTGGACCAGAGCCATAGTTTCCCAACTGCAGCCTGAACATCTACTTTTACTTAGAGGGTCACCTGAGCATCACTTTTAGCGAGACCTTGTGCCACTGGCATACACTAGGATTATATGATGGTCAAAAAAGGACATAGCAGATACTGCCAAAGCTTTTCTCTACCAAAGGCCAAAGTCTCCATCCAAAGCTCCTCCTGATGGTCTATCAGGAGGTCTTGGCAGATAAGACATCCCTCTGGCAAATGTTCTTGGAGCGTCGAGGAATCTCTCCAGGGATGTTTTTGCTCATCCACAGCTGAACAGACTGTTCCTTTTTCATGCAAATTTTACTAAGTGCATTTTCATCTAGGCCACGATGTTCCTTTTGACCAAACAAAATCCGCACACTATTTTTTTTTGAGTGCACGCATGGGCTTAAATCAATTTTCTCGATTTAGAACCATTCTACGCCTCAAATTTGGGCCGCTGAAGAACTGAAACCGGAATGAGCATAAAACAGCCTCATGAAGGAATGCACATGTCTTTAAGATTCATGGCATTGCATTGCCTGGCTATAACAGCTATGCAGTAACTCTACGATTGAAGAACATGATGACTTCAAATTCACAAGATACTTCAATCAATATTTCAACGTTAGATGGAACTTACACAATGTCAGAAGCGTGAATGAATAATGACATACTTCGAGGGACGCAAAAGATACGATGACAAAAATACAAAGGAATGTGCTCATCATCACTGCCCTTGGAAATATATATAGAGGAGGTGGTGCAGAAAATATGTTTCTATGGAAACAGCGCATTGGGTTTTTGGCGTTTCTGTTAATTGTCTAAATTAATATGGCTGAAAAACTCACACCGGTCTCGTATCTCTCACGGAGGAGCGAAAGCTTATTTATTTATTTAGTCTTTAAATGTTCGCTGGTTAAGCCTCCTTCTTCCCATGACATCTGAAATTCAACAATCGCCACTATTAATACATATTCTTTTCATGAGCAATACTCAAGGGCTCTGATGGCTTGAATAAAATGAAATACGCCCAAATACCCTTATTTTATTAGCATACTGTAGTTATTTTTAGAAACTGACATGGTGGAAAAGTGATGGATGGAAGGCATTGACAGATTTCATCATTCTTCATCTTACAGTTAGAGGGGGAAAAAACTCCTTTTTATGCTTTAAGAAACAAGATATAATGTAAAAAAAAGGCATTAACTATTGCTCTAAACTATCACACTTAAAAGTTAAATGCAAAACTGGTTAGCAGAAATCTAGAATGTGTCAAGATCTGATCTGTCAGCGAACTTGTGAACTTTTAGTTGATCAACATAAAAAGCCTAGTGAATGCCACTAAAATGCAAGGCACTAAGTTCAGTAGTAAGCTGCCTACATAGGCAGTATTTTAAGGCCTCATGGGTGCATTCTTGACACAAAGGCTGTTTCAAAAGCTTGGCAGTACGATTATGGAATTAAGGATACATATTTTTGGCCAAATTCTAAGACAGCATCACATGTATCCATGTATTACCTTCACAGAGAAAGCAATCCCAGAATGCGTTACAAGCTCATTGATGGAAAAAACAAGGGTTCTTTTATTAAAGTACCAATAAAAATGGTTGAAATTGATTGAAAATTGACTATTTTACTCATTATTTGTATGTGCTGTGCATTTATTGACATTAGCTCAGCCATGCTAACGCCAGACTCTATTAAACTCAATATATATATATATATATATATATAGAGAGAGAGAGAGAGAGAGAGAGAGAGAGAGAGAAACTCAAATGTTAGAGCTATTACGTTCTCCACTCTACTCCTGGGAGAAGTGACCTTTAAATTAAATCTGACGTAGCGCTAAACTGCTCTAGGCGATGCTAATGAAATTTAATGGCCTTCCATCATCAACATCCAGTCCTGATCAAAAAGGGCAAATTCAGAAAGTGTAGTAAAGAGTACAGCATTTATCTTTTCCCATGCTGGGCTTTCTTAGATTGATATTTTCTACAACATTATCATAGCTGCTTCAGTTTCACATTAATGACGCTGTTTAATAGCAGTGAGATGTTAATATTACTATTACCATACATTCATTAAATACGTTTAAAGACAGCTAACAGCTTGCATTAGCACAAACCCTCTTTTGGTGTTAAAAAACTACTTGGATTTACAAAAGACAGGCACTGAAATATTATCACTGTAAAGGCATGGACAGGGATATTTTTGCAGCTGACCTTATTGCATATGCATTTGTAGTTTCCCTTTCAGACGCAAAATTTATGGGAGGAGAGTATTTAAATGAATCATGCAAGATGATTTACTAAGGTTCCCTATCAGTCGTTCACTCTATAAATACGTCGTGACTGACGAATAGGAATCTCGCTATGCCAATCCACTTCGAGTGAAACTAAACGAGCCAATACACATTAGCGTGCAATTTTGCCACTTTTGGCGCTGGATGGAGTCAGCAGCTGTGACGCTTTAGTAGGGGTTCCTAATCGCCGGTCAATACGTACGCCGAGAGTGGCTGACAGATAGGGAACGTCACGGTTACGTATGGTAACCCTCGTTCCCTGAAGGAGGGTACGGAGACGTACGTCCCGTCGCCACATCTGCTGCAGCCCGCCGGGGCAGCCAAGCTCATCGGCTCGGCTTCTCAGCAAAAAACTGAAGAGCATTCGCAACTGCTGCTCATTATATACCCGCGCTATGTGGGTGAAGAGTTGATGCAAATGATTGCACGCCAATGTGCATTGGCTCGTTTAGTTTCACTCGAAGTAGATTGGCCTCTCTAGCGAGATTCCTATTCGTCGGTCACGACGTACGTTTCCGTTCCCTCCTTCAGGGAACGAGGGTTATCATACGTAACCGGGCCATTTGTACTCGTCAATATACTGGTATTTCAGTACCAGTATATTGATATACTATATTGATATACCAGTATATTGTATACTGTCGTCAGTAAATCGCATGCAGAACTTTCCACTCCCATCAGCGTTTTTTGGGGGAATTTGACCTGTTTAGAAAATCTGGCCGTAATTGAGTTAAGTATATATAAAAACACATTTAATCATGCCTTCTGAGCAAATGTCTTATAATAAGGGATTTTACTACCAACAATTCCAGCTTGAAGCACCACCTAATGAACACAGCTACTAAAGGCATCTCGCGTCATCAACTCAAAACTTCCAAAACAGGCAGCACAGAATGAGTACAGTGTCTAAAACAGAATGCAATCTTGCATTTGAAAACAGCTAAGATGGAGCACAGCTGAAAGAAGCAATGCCACGTCTAAAAATCTTTTTTTAGTGTCATATTGCTGTGGACTGCTGGTTTATTTATGTTGCTCAAAGATATGGAAAGAAAACAAAATATATTCACTTATCATGTCTGTATTTAATTCTGCCATAATACTATCTTAAATCATACTTATAATAAAATAAAAATATTTGTGATCAACCTCCATTAATTAGATGTTTAGGTAACACTTTACAATAAGGTGTATTGGTATAACATTAGTTTACTACCTAAGTTAACAAACTAAGAATGAACAATACTTCTTCAGCATTTATTAATATTAGTTAATATTAATTTCAACATTTACTAATACATTATTAAAATCATAGGTTGTATTTGTTAACATTAGTTAATGCACTGTGAACTAACACAAACAAACAATAAACAGCTGTATTTTTATCACCTAACATTAACAAAGATTAATAAATACTGTAACAAATGTTTTGGTCATTGTTAGTTCATGTTAGTTAATACATTAACTAATATTAACTAGTGTTACTGAATTTTAATTTAATAATACTTTTTTTCTTTATTACTTTTCATTACTATTAACAAAATTACATTTTTATTAAACAAAGCTAATGAGAACTTTTTTTTACCCCATTGCCAAATATATTTTTTTCTCGTTTTAATCATAAATCATAAGAAAATGTTATGCTGACAATTTTATGATTTTTCATTCTCAGGCATTTTATCTGATTTAAAGGTATCTGCTTATATAATATACCGTATATAAGCAGATATAATATATTTTTACTTAAAAACAAGACGAGGCTACTGATTCAGAAAATGATTTTTGCACTTAGGGACTTCTGCATTTGATACTGACATCTCTGCTTTGAAATAGTCTGACTAGAGGACAATACCACATAAACCACTGGAAAGGAAAAAGAGTTGAAACAACTCATGACTGTCTGTGCTGTCTGTGAACACATGCTTTGGTGTCCACTCAGAAACCTCAGTGACTTGTTGTGTATCGCTAAGTAACCTCTTTATGGCTTTGTTTTCCTTATTTTTTCCACCTTTTAGTTTCAAATGTGTATATTAGTCATGAGATTGCGTAACTAACGCACAGAAAACTGCAACCAGAACACATGCATCTTACATGTTACACAAGTCACCTAATAAGGCAGACAATGCCTGTGGCTTTCCACCATCGTCAATGTAATTGCCACTGACATCACTTCCTGTTTTTCAAAGCATGAATTGGCTGATTCAACACGCCTCAGTAAACACAGAAAGATCACCTGAAGAACGCATGACATTAAAAGGCAAACACTTTTTCGCCTTTTCAGCTAAATCACTGTTCCTTATAAACAATCCGTGTCCATCCATTCTTACTGTATGTTCATTTAACGCATTATGATCAACGATATGCTGCAAAGGTCTGTGTGCGCTTCCAGTCACTTATTAACAAAGAAAATCGTGTTCCTATCTCCCTCATTACAAACCCGATCAGAGTCTAATGTCTAATGCATCGCTCAGAAGCTGAGATGACAAGTGCAGTGTCAACACTGTGAGATGAGCAGGAGCTCAGAAATATCACAACAATGGCCTAAGAGAGCTGCAAAACAGGAAGAGAAGGAGCCGGACTGATGGACCTATGTACATACATGGGTGAATCTCACGAAACCATTCAAGAACATGTCTGGGTCATATTTCACCATGAAACCAAAATTGTAAAACCTGTTTTTGTATGACATTATATTATCATTATACATTTTCTTGATTACTGTACATGTAAAAAAAAAAAAAAAAAAAAAAACTACTCAAAACAGTTTTTGTCCATTTATGTCAAATAATATTCATCTGAATAAAATCAATGTCAAATACAAAACAAAACTCTAAAAAGTGCCCCGTGTTTTAAAGGTTACAGTGGCCCATTTGGTTGTGATTGGTCTACTCTGCTCTGATTGGTCAGATGACCCAGTCTGTTGTGATTGGTCTACAGCTTACAAAGTGTGTTGGAAACCAAACATCAATTACCATATCAATAACTCCATTTATCAGGCACTTCGATCTTTAGAACTTTACAGACCTTTTACATTTACAAACAGCTATACAACACAGTACATGAAAGGTAATATCCAAAAAAAGCACTTTAAAAGCCTATAATTTAATCAGGGACTGCTCAATTGTCGTGAAAATAAGATATAAATTCCTAAAAATGTTATGGTCCAAATTATATGATATTTTTTTTTATTAATTTCTTTTGATTTTGGGAGATGAAATTTGACCTGAACATATTTTAATGAAAGATTTATGAGATTCATCAATATATGCAACTGTTGAGTGACTGCTAACAGGGTTCTGTGCCAATTGAGTATGAAGCTGAATCTGAATGGAGGCCTTTACTTGGGTAAAAGGGGTATTTGAAGGTATGGGGACACTGAAATAAAGACTTTCACATTTCATGACATGTTCTGAATAAACAAATAAAGCCCTCGTAAGTGTTGAAGTCGCCCCACACACAAACAGCAGCACATTAAAATGACATACAGACATACATAAACATAAGGAAGGCAGCACTAGGCACTAGCACAAGACTGAAATAGGGCTGGATTCATTTATCATGAGCGATTCACCATGGCTTGCCATCTACTGTATCTATACACTCATTTCACTGAACTGGAGTTGGCAGGTTTAGATTAAGTTTCCTATGTTATTGTAAAGATAACAAACAAGCTATATCTGGAATACAGTACATTATTATATAGGTTGTGCTAAAATTAAGTTGGTGTCCTTGACTCGATTACACAATTTCCAACTCTAGATCTCTGCAATTCCCTATTCCCAACTCTGCACTCAACTATGCAAAGAATGGTTCTCATCTTAAAGTTTAGGCATGAATAGAATATACAAGAAATATTTGTGTATGCAATATCTTGTAGCTACCATATACAGTAAGACTGGTTTTCACTGCTGGTCTTGGGTACCCACTTCTCTGGACATTTTATATGTCTCCCTTATCTGAGATACTCAGGGTGTGTCCGAAATTGCCCCCCTATATCCTTAAATAGGGCACTATTTGAGGGGACAGCGATTTGTACTGGTGTCCGAAACCATAGTGGACGTTATCGAGTGCAATCATCCAATCCCACAATGCACCACAATAATGAGTGTACAACCGATGTACGCTCAATGGCTAGACAATACCCATAATGCATAATGCGCCAAAAGATGGCGTCCACAGCTGAATCATCCATCCATCCGTTTTCCAAACTAATATGGCTACAGCGTAATATCATAGAGGTATACCTTTTTAATTGATTATTATATTGTTCAATTAAGGTCTATACATGGTTTCCATGGCAGAGTTCAAGATAAATCTTTTAATTACTACTGGAGCTGCCAGTTTGCTAAGTTTCAAACGATTATTAAAGAGCAAGCACAAATTACGCAAAAGTGGCAGTCTTTCCGGCCGCACTCAGTGTCCGAATTCACTCACTTGTTTTTATTCACTCCTTCAAGCGGACTATATTAGTGGACTAATGTAGGGATAGTGAATGAGGGATAAGGGTGATTTCGAACACAGCCTCAGTTAAGGAGCTCTCACCAAATGAGCAGATGATCTGAATCAGGTGTGTTAAATAAGGGAGGCATACAAAAATGTGTGAGGTGCGTTCACGCCATATCGTGATTCCCATAATTATGAGATGTCAACTAGTAATCGTGCTCGTAGGAGTTGATAGTTTTACCAGCCCCACTGAAACACATAATTCCGAAATTACGTAAATTACGGCATGACGTGAATGCAGCATTGGTCCCCAGGACCAGGATTGAAAACCATTGGTATAAGAAACAGTTGGCTGCCATGGCGACTAGTGTTTACCTGAGGTCCGCCTCTGAGACCGTCCTCTGAGCCACGCCCTCTTCAGACTCCTCCCGCTCTGCTTCCTCTCTGTCTACACTACTTGTCTGTCTCCTCAGCTTTCCTGCCCTCCCCCCTCCTCTCTTTCTCGCTCTGTCCTCCTCTAACCCTCCCTCCTCCTGTTCCTCCTGTAACTCCTCCCCCTCCCTGGAGAGACTCCGCCCCTTGCTGTGGGCGTGGCCAGCAGAAGTAGAAGCAGAGGTGCAAGCAGCATGCAGAACAAAAATGAAGCACAGTGAAAATACGCGTCAACACTACCTGAATGTAAATCATAAAGAAAGAATGAATGGATGACAACACAACAAAATAATGCAATGCAAACAGTAATAAGAACAGAAGCCAGACAGTATACACATAAAACAGAACAAAATTGTGTTTCATTGCAGAACTAAAATATACACCCCCTCGCATGTTAAATGCGAGTGCACTAGCTTGCCGGTGATTATTTACTAGCATTTCAGGAAAACTGTTTGTGTTCACTGGCACGGAATGGGCGGATTATGCAAATGTCGGATGACGGCCGATCAAAAGCTTCAGTTTGGTACATTTTTAAAAATGTTTAAGTCTCTTATTTTGTCACAAATACAGTAAAAACAATTAAAATTTTAATGAACTGTTTACTAATTTAATATATTTTAAAATTAAAATGTATTTTTGTGATGGCAAAGCTGAATTTTCAAGATCATTACTCCAGTCTTCAGTGTCACATGATCCTTCAGAAATCCTTCTAATATGCTGATTTGGCAGTCAAGAAAAATTCTTATCATTATCAATGTTAAAAACAGTTGTGCTGCTTCAAATTTTTTGAGTAAACTATGATCCTTTTTTTTCTTTGATGAATAATTGTTTTCATAAACAGCATTTGAAATAGAAAACTTCGGTTACTTATTAATACTGTCACTTGTGATCAATTTACTTTATCAATTTACTTTATCCTTGCATAGTTCACCCAAAAATTTTAATTCTGTCATTAATTACTCACCCATATGTCGTTCCAAAACCTGTAAGACTTTCGTTCATCTTCGGAACACAAATGAAGATCTTTTTGATGAAATCTAAGAGCTTTCTGTCCGTCCATTGACAGCCATGCAACTACAACTTTGTTCATCATATAAAGCAATCGAGTCTCTTCAGAAAATTTGGTCTAAACCGCTCAATTGATATGGATTCGTTTTACGATCTTTTCATGATTCTTTTGATGTGTCAAAATGGTAGTTGCGCAGGTGTCAATGGAGGGGGAAAAAAATCGCTCAGATACTATTGAAAAGATCTTATTTGTGTTCTGAAGATGAACGAAAGTCTTACGGGTTTGGAACGACATGAGGGTGAGCAATTAATGACAGAATTAAATTCTTTGGGTGAACTAACCTTTAAATAAAAGTATTAATTTTTTCAAAGTTTTACTGACAACCAAACTTTTGAATGGTATTGTACATTTAATTAAAACTATATGAAACCTAAGCATTCAGAATGTCTGCAATTTTCAAACTGTCATCATGCATATTCACAGTTTGTGGAAACCAATTATATATCACAATAAAGACAACCTGCTCACTATACATTTTACAGACACACTCCAAAGAAGGTGTTTTGGATAATACATAATAAAGGGTGGATTTCTTCCATGCCAGTGGACACAGAGTTAGTGGTTCGGCGCCAAACTCACCTAAACATAAGCAAACCTTGAACGCACTCGGACCCACATAATGACGAACCCTACAGAGATGCTGTTTCTCTTAGGCCATGAACACACTGCAGCTAAAGAAGATCACCACTCCTCTTAAGAGTGTTTAATCCTGTTCTGGACACAGCAGGTATTTATAGGAGTGAGAACCTCATTTTATAATCAAATGTACACTTGAAAGATTTAGATATGTGAAATTTTCTTTTTAATCCCCCCATCCGCTTAATGTGCAATACATTTACATTTATTAATTTAGTAAGCGACTTACAAGTGATCAACATAAAAAGCAATTCACCACAGAGCCAACAATGTTTATTTTTTTCATATAGTCATAATTTTGACTATTAGCAAATTCTTGACAAGAACCATCCACTTAGACTAGATTATTTGATTGACAAGTAAAGTGACCAACCACAGTTTTTTTTGTTTTTAGAAGCCACTATGGGCCAGATTTACTAACAGCTTGCTCCAGCGCAAACCCTCTTTTGTGTTAAAAAAAAAAAAAATACTGTCAGGATTTACTAAAGACACGCAGTGAAAAATTTGGGTTGAAAACCTGGCACTGACAGGGTTATTTTTGCGGCTGACCTTATTGCTTACGCATTTGTAGGAGTTTCCCTTTCAGATGCAAAATTTATGGGAGGAGAGTATTTAAATTAATCATGCAAGGTGATTTACTAAGGTTTGCGCTCGTCAATTTGTGCCATTATTTAATGTACCAAAAAAGCATGTCTTGGTAGATTGCATTGGTTATTATGGAAATTATCTGCTGCTACTGTGTTCTTTAAATTTAATTAAACTTTCTTAAAATTAAAATTTCCGCATATGCATATTTAATTAAAATTTTATTGGAAATTTAAAAGGCATTCTCAATTCAGTTCTGTCAATGTGCACAATCCTGGTAAATATGACTACGTTTCCAGGTGAATTGATCAGAAATGTCCTAGAAGCCAGTCAATCCGATTGGAACTGCTGGTTTTTGGATAGTGCTTGCCAGTTATGTGTGCAAGATGTGTGAACGCTAACAGACTGTGGGTGGTATATGGGCACGCCATCTGAGGCTGAGACTAAACATAGACTTGATGCCTCTGTCGACACTGGTTTACTAACAACTGCCAGATGATAATATGTTTCCAGCAGTATTGTTACTGTTACATAAAACTAAATCTAAAACTAATCAATTTTTTATTTTAAATTTAGAAATAAATCTGAAATAAAATACAAATATTAAATGAAAAACTAAGAACTTATAAATTGGCAACTAAAAGTAAAAATATATTAAAGGTACAGTAAATAGAAATATAAAAAAACAAAACTGATAAAAATGACAAAAGCACATAAGTTCGACAAGGAGAGGTTCTTACAAAAAAAACCCTGTAAGGATAGAATCAGCACACCTGATTCTATTTATAAATATTAAATATTTTCAGTATTATATCCAATAAAGTAAACTCAAAAAGTTGATTTAAAAATGCATATACTTTTTTTATGTTTTTGATATTTTCCTTTGGTATTCTGTCTTTCTCTCTTTTGTTGGATTTATTCCTTATAAACACGATAATCATATTATGATGTTTCAGATTATTATAAATGTTGCATTTATATTCTTGATGATTATGAAAAAAACATTTTGTATATTATATTGTATTTTTTAAATAATTTCAGCATTTGTATACAAAATGTTTGTATTTGTATTTTGTATGTTATATATTTTTTGTGCAGTCTGTTAGTGTATGTTAGTGTACAAAAAGTGTTTATGCCATTAAGGTATGTATGTTTTCAAATCAACATTTTGAGTTTACTTTATATGGTAAAAAATGTATATAAATAGAACCAGGTTTGTTATTTTCTGTTATATCACTGATGACAACATGAACGGAAAACGCTTTGTCTTTGCTTTTGGCATCTAAATAAAGTATTTTTTGGAAGAAATCTACTATTATGTGTGTGATCTCCACTCCTTTATGTTTTTTTAAACGTATGCAACAAAGTCATTTTTATCTACTAACTCCTTTAGTATTTGACAAGGACATTCTATGGATTTTTTTCAGTTTTTTCTGTTTTTGAAAGCACATGACAAAAGTAATAAAACAAACTAAAATTTAAATAAAAACTAAAAAAATGAAAATAAAATCTACTTAAAAATAGTAATACATACTATAATAGTATATAAATGATACTAAAATTACCCTGCTTTCTAGACTCCAACATTAATTTGGTCAAACACTATACGGTTTAAATTATTGGCACAATGTGACTTGTTTACAGCTGTGAGACAAAGTAATTCACTCCTGCAAATAAATGCAGTTGTCACTCACAAAACTTTGCAGTTTGTACATGGCCTCAAAGAACAAACTTAAGGAGCACCTACTGTAGACTGTTCCTCAACTGAACTATAGCGCACAGGTTTGACAGTGATCAGACTTCTCACCTGATCTTCCGGCTGCCCCGCGGCCGTTCTGATTGGACAGAGATGTAGCTCATGCTGCTGAATCGAGATGCACTGCTGGTTCTCGACACAGCGGACACGTCGCTGACATCACTGTCCGAAGACTTGGCCGAGAGGTTTTCTCCCCGCTGAGGATCTCTGCCTGAACGCTGAAAAACAAACACAACACAAGTTAGATGCTTACGGACAACAAATGGAAAAAGCTTGAGACAAAAAACAAACCTAGTCACAGCGGTTAAAGGTGAAGTGGCATCATCAAAACTTAGTTTTTAGTCAGTGTCATAAAGCTGGGACTAGATTATTTGTTTATGTGACCAATGAAAAAAAAAAGCGAGTGGGGCTGAAATGGTGGTAGCAATTTTTGGGGTATTTCGAATCTAACATTAGTTTTGCATTTCCTTTTGGTGTGAAAGAAAGACCTCATATAATAATAAATTCATAAATAAATTCATGAGCAGTAGCTCTAACAGTAGGACATTGCGCTAACAATGCCAAGTTCATGTGTTTGATTACCAAGGAATGCATGAACTGATAAAATGTTGACTAAAAAATATTGTCAATACATCGTCAAAGGAATCTAAGCACAACCAAAACAATGTTCTTCCACAAAATGCATGCAGTTTTTTAACTGCAAGAGGGCCAAAAGGTACATTGTGTACCTTTAATGAAATACAAGTTGCTTTGGATAAAAGCATCTGTCAAATACTTAAAGGGGCTATGTGTAGCTTTTTACTTAAAAAAATCTTTAAGATAGAGTTTTCATTTGTACATTTATGAGCCAACCATAATGTAATAGAAAGAATGACACCTTAATGTCCACCACGGTTGCCTCTATCAGCCTGTAGGCTCAATTGTGTGTGGAGGAGTCGGGTCCGAATTGGTGCGGAAATTCACAAAATGTGACGTCATGCACGTTCTCGTCTACTTGGGCTTACATCCGGCAATCACTAGCAGTAACATAATTAGTGTTTCAAACTCTGCAGACGGAAAGAAGCGACCAGACTCCAGCACAATCCAGACACCCACGGAAACTCCTCGTAAGTAAAAAAAAAAAAAAAAAGCCTTATCTAGTGCGGCCAAAATAGAGAGTGACCGGCGTCGGGCAAAGACAAGACAAGAGTCAACATCGGAGCGGCATTTGATTCTTGGAGGGAGCACCGGTTAGCGCTGGGTATAAAAACAGACCCGAGCTGGCTTTCTTTTTACTGCAAAGGTAAGACATAGTTACAACTCTCTGGTTGCTGTGGTCGTGCTCATTCGAGCCTGCGCACCGAGAACGAGCATGAGACTGGCTGCAGTTTCTCTAACCGCCACTTGTGTCAGTAACGGTTAGAAAATTCCGAACCTACGCAATGCTCCTTTAATTGTTATTGTTAAAAATTATTATTTTTGATAAAAATGTACCTAAAAAGGAACATCCTTAAGAAGATATGCATTTATACCAGTGTGTTCCTGGGTATTCTGTCCTGGACAGACATGGAGAGGTACTGTAGGGTCTTATGTAAAATATGTATTTATAACATATTTATAAGTCCTCATGGCTTGCTATGATGATTATAAACATTATGTCCTAAATGGCGCCTTCTCATAAGCCTATCAAACAAAAATTAATGAACCTCTTCTTTATCTGCTTTTTTTTAATAGTCCTGCAGAACTCATAGTGCTGCACAATGCTTTTCATACCACAGGCTTAAAAGGATACAAAGGGAAAGTGATTTAGCCGTATATGGCGCTGAATGTCAGCATGCTGACCTGCATACACAAATACTAAAGTATATCATGTGCAGAGATGCTGAACTTAAAAGACTAGGTCTATGAAAATGTCACAACTGCTGGAAATGGGTCAATCAAACAAACATCATGTTTAATCTATGATCACTTAGGTCCAGATTAGCAATCTGATAGGCTGGAAAGTGCTCGTTTTTTTTTTACTACCTGGACCTAGTTCAACTACAGTCATATTGGTAGATGAAAAGATACTACACTACACATACTACTACTTTTCATACACTGAAAGATACTAGCAAAAACTAGCTTCAAGAAGAAACTAAACTGATGCTATTTTACCAGGCTGAAAGAATTCAACTAAACTAAACTAAACTAAACTAAACTAAACTAAACTAAACTAAACTAAACTAAACTAAAACAGCATTGTTATTTAGTTTAAAACCCCTTAGTTTAGTTTAAACCCCTTTAAACATAACAACAAGCATGCAAATATTGCCAAAATTATTTGCCGGTCTATATTATTTTCTTTCTTTTTTTCTTGAAAGGGAGAGTATTTAAATATAGAATTATAATAAAATAATAGCAATAATAATTAAGTAAACTAACGGATACAATTAGGGGCCTCTAATTATTGTTAGGATTATTATCATTATTATTAATATGCAACCAGGGTATTTAGTCTCAATTAGCATGACTGCAACTTGTCTAAATACAAATAATACAACTAGAAAACACCCCAATTTATCGAACAGAGTTGAGTGATCAACAGCAGCATTTAACTATACTAGCTTAGCTGTTTATAATCATTTAAACATACATTTTGAACTGTTTTTCACATTAGCAGTAAACAACTATTACCTTGTTATAGTCCTGTTCCAGTCTGGAGTCCGAGCCTGTTCCCTGTTTATACTTGTTCATCTTCAGTTTCATCTGCCGCGTTCGTTCCTCGACATCCATGGCACCTACGGATCACAGCAGACATCAATGAGTTTGCAGGTTTGTTGAAAAAGTGTCTTGTGATGTTGGTTAGGCTAGATGGAAACAGATCTGTTGATCCGTTCACTAATGAAGCATTTGATATATAATGTAGTATATAATGTGATATACAATGATATATAATGTAGAATGGTTTAAAGAGATAGTTCACCCCAAAATGTAAAGATTCTGTCATCATTTACTCACCCTTATGTTGTTCCAAACCTGTATGAGTTTCTTTCTTCTGTTGAACACAAAAGAAGATATTTTGAAGAATGTTGGTAAGCAGACAGTTGACGGCAGCCGGCTATATTTTTTCCTATTATGTAAGTCAATGGCTACCATCAACTCTCTGGTTACCAACATTCTTCTTTAGTGTTCAACAGAAGAAAGAAACTCATACAGGTTTGGAACAACATAAGGGTGAGTTAATGATGACAGCATTTTCATTCCTGGGTGAACTAACCCTTTAATAAAGAAATCTTTCCCATATCTTTCACCTCTCTGAAGACATAAAAGACATATGTCTGTTTATACCAAATTGTCCATAAAAAATTATGCATTTATCAAAATGCCTGTCACCATTAATAATAAGCTGCTGGGAAAATGTCTTCACACACACATTGGCATACTGTAAATGATGCAGCCCATAGCAGAAAAAAAATATATATATAAATAATTTTTTTTTTTTTTTCAGATTACAGAAGGTAGTATATTTAAAATATCAAGAGGTTAGCTCTGGTCTATTTAAGGCATACTTATTTATAATCATTTTATTGAGAGTAGCTTAACGTAAATTCCTCACAATAGTCACTCAAACCCGAGGCACACTTCAAAGCATCTGAATGGAAAAGTGTAATTCGTTATTAGCAAATCAAATCTAACTATACAATATAAATACAGTGTATATGCAGTGTCCAATCAAATGAAATGCTCTAGAATGTAGTGTTTCTAAGCAGAGGTGTAAAGTCCAGGGGTCAGAAAGTAAAAGTCCTGCCATATGTTCATCCTTCAATGCCAATTTTTGTTGTATGGAAGGCAAAAACCACCTGAAATGCACAATTTGAGGCTTGTTTTGAATCACAAAGTCATATAAACGTCTGTGACCATTTCAGTTGCAAGTTGACAAGCTACAACTTTAACTAGCCTGTTCGCACAAGCAAATTACTGAATGTGTTTGTGCTATTGAGTCGCGTATCACATGTGTCTTTGTCAGTGCAAGTGCCGTAAATGTCAATAGCAATTTTCTCTTGCTATAGCAATTGTGCTGTACAGTAATTAACATGTTCAGCAAATTGCCCAATGATTAGTGCTCTCAGAATCATTAGATTAATTGGGTTTAATAGCAGCACTATAGTGAAGCTCATATGTGAGGTGCGTTTTTAAACTTAAAGCCACATTCATAATGGAGAGTGCTTTCAGAATGCTTTGCATCATGGGAAAACTTCCCCTAAGTTAATCCGCAGTCAAAAGTTTTCAATCTTTGTATCTAGAGATCTGCCATGCCTAAACCATACTACACACCTCGTTTTCTCTAATGCTTTACAGTTTTTTAAATGGAGATAGGGAAGAAACAAGCACACTAGTAAAAGAGGACGAAAGTGGGTGCAAATAAAACATAAACTGACATTAACACCTTATGAAAATAGCCATGATGTGATATACATATATGTACTTATGCCGCCATGAAGCCAGCTTCAATAGCTCGAGCCATAACCAAGAACCATTCACAAAAGTCGGGTTCGGGAGGTACAAAAGCCCATTCCTTTTCTCCACAAGGAAATATTTTTGGTTACAGTTTATTTCGATGGTCCTCTTTAGACATTCTACTAACTATAAGTAACTTTGCAATTAGATGTCAAATAACTCTCATTAGAGTATTGGTAGACTGTTAGGTTAGGGTTTGGTTTAGTAGAATAAGTTGACATATAGTTGCAAAGTTACTTATAGTCAGAATGTCTGTTGGGGAGCATCAAAATAAAGGGACTTATATTTACTGGAATGTCTAAAGTGGACCATCAAACTAAAGCGTAACCAGATTTTCTAAACAATAATGCAGTGCGATTTCATAAAAAAAGTGAAGAAATATAGACTTCTACAGCATTTATTAATCTTAGTTAATATTAATTTCAACATTTACTAATACGTTATTAAAATCAAAGGTTGTATTTGTCGATATTAGTTAATGCACTGTGAACTAACATGAACAAACAATGAACAACTGTATTTTTATTAACTAACATTAACACATTAATAAAGATTAATAAATACTGTATTGCTCATTGTTAGTTCAGGTTAGTTAATGATTCTTATTGTAAAGTGTTACCAAAATATAGTATCCAATAGCCAAATTAATGGAAATAATTACATTAGCCATAATTCCGACGAGAGATTCATCAAAAAAAAAACTTTACTGTGAAAAGGAAAATCTCTGCAAAAAGCTCACATAAAGCTTTGTTAATGACAAAAGTGTGAGGGTGTGTTCACACATGTATTTCGGTTCTCTTGGTTCTTTTGGTCCTGACCAAAAGAGAAAATGATACATTTAGTCCTGATTTCCTTAGCGTTCACACTGTCATTTTTAACACCGAACCCAAAGATACAAATAAAACAAAAAACACAACCTTTATGACACATATTTTACAACGGAACGCCCGCTGTATGTGCATAACTATGGAATATGTAGGAGCTGACAACTCGTGAAGAGATTATAAAATGTGTAAAGGAGTGAAAACCACGACAGGAATTCCTCCGTCACACACAACCGAAGATCTGCTGCGAGATCTTCTGGACTGAGGACTGAGATGGCCCGCTTGTTTGGTGCGCACCAGGGTTCAGATGGCAGGGTTCAGACTTTATCTAATGAACCGCACAAACAGATCAATCGCACCAGAGTTCGCTTTAATCGAACCAAACATGACACGTGTGAACACACCCTCAGACAGCCTATCAAACACATTTGTTTATATACACTACCGAAATTTTTATTGAGCAAGAATGCATTAAATTGATCTAAAATTGATATTGTTCTCTTGAACTTTCTATTCATCAAAAATTCACAGTTTCCATGAAAATATTAAGCAGAAATGTTTTTAACATTGATATTAATCTAAACAAAAAATCTTAATTTCTTGAGCAGCAGATCAGCATATTCGAATGTTCTGAAGTCATGTGACACTGAAGATGTAAGTAATGATGCTGAAAGCAATAAATTAATTTTAATTAATTAAGTAGAAAAAAATGTCATCGTGTTGCACAATATTACTGATACTTGGTGAGCATAAGATACTAAATTTCAAATCCATTACAAATACACTTGTTTTAAATTGTATCATGTCACATTCAACAATGTGTCAATAACGGTGATGCAGTGCCTCATAAAATACATAAAATACACATTGTACCTCTTTTCGGATTTTAATTTTTAACTGATTTTTTTTTTTAATCCCTATGGAGAACATGAATGGGAAAATGAAATTCCAGAACCAAGGCTGCTGGAAAAAGTGTTTTGTCACCCAAAAAATGCCACCATTTTGAAATGTTTTCAAAAATGATTATGACTGGAGCTGGTAAGGAAGGCCATGAGCTTCATAGCAGAAAGTAACTCTGGAACCAGGTGAATAAAATGCTCATAAAAAGGGCAGAGAAGATACCCAAAGAGCAGAAAGAGATGATGCTCGCTTTTCAAGCACAATCCCAGCATTTACTCCTCTACAGTTTTTACACTCATTATACTACTGTAGATTCAAATGTGTGTTGCAGTCCAAATTGATAATGGTTGAATCTCACAAATACTCATATACATATATATATATATATATATATATATATATATATATAAGGTTCAATGGAGTTCTTTAGGGTTCTTGACTCAAAACACTTTATGCCAAAAAGGTTCTATACAATGATAAACGCCTTAAACGATTGCATAATGCATTCATGTTTAATTGGTTTATTTTACATGTTCTTTGTGAGATCAACCCTGATTTGTATTAATTACATTGCAAAGCATATTTCAGCCTGACCTGCTGGAATATCCATATAAAAACAGCTTCAGATGGTTTCAAGCTTGTCCAAACTAGTCATTAGGTAGCCTAAAGGCCAGTTCACACCAAGGATGATAACTGATAACTATAATGGTAACGATAATTATATAGTTTTAAATCGTTCTAAAAGAATAATAGAGTCCACATCACAGATATAATGTTAACGGCACAGAGAAACGATATAGCTGGAATCACTTTCAGGACTTTTTTTTTTCCACGCTGATGAATGATAAAAACATTGACAGCCAATCAGAATCCACCAGATTTCAAAGAGCTCGAGCATTTGAAGCGGCAGGCGACAGAACTACAGAGCGAGCTTACAATAAACTTAAAGTTCCCCTGTAGTCAATAATTGTATCGCTTAAAACTAATCTTTGATCACCAAAATGACATATTTAAACGTTTTTTCTTGAGAAAAAAAATGTCTTGCCTTAAAATAACTTGAATTAAGCCTAAAGCCTTGACTCATTTAGTATATGCGGTATGAATATGCAAATTAGCCCCGCCTCTACTCACTCGCACCAGCTCAAAGATCCACTCGTTGAAAATCACACGTTGACGTGATTGGTTACACAGTAATTTGTGACGTCAGAAACACCAGCGATTTCAAACCGCGTTTTTGAGATTATCTTTGGTTCACTGCAGTTTCAAGGAGAAAATCGTTCTTGGTGTGAAAGGGCCTTAAGATTGTCTAAATGCTCAATCAATCAATCTTTATCCTTTGTGGTTCTTCCAGCAGGGAGAATGAATGTGAGTGCGATAAACAGAGAGGAGCTGCGACACGGCATGGAGGAAGACGAGAAAAGCAAAGCAGAAGAAAGGACAGACCTGAGTTTGTCTGACTGGGGGAGTCCATGTCTTCTGGGAGGGTGGGGGGGGGTTAGGGGGGAGGGGGTCACATCACGAAAATGGACAGACAGACACAGAGGAGAGGGGTGTGAGAGGAGGTGTGCAGAAAGACGGGACAAGAAACCAGGGGCAAAAACACATTGGAGGGAACACAACAACAACAACAACACAAACAACAACATAACAACAACATTAAAAAAAAATAGGAAACAACAACACGACAAGCAGATAAAACCTCAAACAAGTTCCATGATACGTGAGAACAGAAAAATAAATCACAGTTCAGAGGAAAAACACCAAGAGCAGCCAGTCCTGCTTAAGAACAAACCCTGAAACACTAGAAGAATGTTAATAGAACATGCAGAGGGAATGAGGGATGAAAAAAAGACCTAGAATAGAAGAGAGAGGACGAGGACAGTCTCTGCAAACCCTGAAGAGAAATACTGTAACCTGCTGCATCATTTGCACCAGGTCCTGACACCTATCAGATGTGGATGCTAAACACAACACTGACAGATATGCTACAATATCTAAGCAAAATAACAATGCTTTTGTACAATGTATCAACATACCGCGGGTGACTTTAAGTCTGATAGTAGTTCATTTTTCTAAAGCGGTTCTTTAAAAAGTAAAATCACTGTAACACATGGACCTGTGTGTTTTAGTGATTTCATAAGAATGATCAAAACAAAATCGGCAGTAAATGTAGTGTACATTTACTGAAAATGTTGTGTCAGTAAGTTTGGGGTCAGTAAGAAATTAATATTTTATTCAGCAAAGATGCATTGAATTCGACAAAAGATTTCTATTTCAAATAAATGCTGTTCTTTTGAACTTTCTAATCATTAGCAAATCCTGATAAAAATGCATTACGGATTCCACAAAAAACTGTTTTCAACATTGATAATAATGAGAAATGTTTCTTGAGCAGCAAATCAGCATATTAGAATGATTTCGAGTAATGCATCACAGGAATAAATTTTATTTTAAAATATATTCAAATAAAAAACAGTTATTTTAAACTGTAAGAATATTTCACAAAATTATGGGTTTTTTTTATCAAATAATTCAGCAATGGTAAGCACAAGAGACTTCTTTCAATCACATTTAACAATCTTACTAAACCCAAACTTTTGGATTGAAGAATAAAAAAACACAAAGCCAAAAGCCCCTCTACAAAGCAATTTTATTGTTGGCAGCCAATGATTTCCTCTACCATTCTTGACTTAAACAGGCCATAGCTTTTGACACTGATAAAAATATATTATTTTATAAAAAATAAGCTGTCACTCTAATTTGATCAAAAACGTTTTCTTGCAACTAAAAATGGACATTCTGCAGGCATTTATATTGCATATCATTCACAGCAATGCATAAAGCATCACATCGTAAATGATGCATAAATCTCTAAATGGCCACGAGTTTTATCAAATTAAACTTTGATACGCCCACATCACATCGCAAGTCACTTATTTCAATGAACAACGAACTGACTGAAACTGCTGTCGGTTTGAACCAAAGTCCCTTTAAGACCAGTCATTTCAATCGCCTGCCATTTTTGAAACGCTATTTCAGTCATGCAAGTACAGCTTCTTTCTCTGAATGGGGAAACATCAAATTCTCCAATGATGTTTACCAATGCATCCCCCTTGAAAGAATGTCACTAAAAATACACACTAGCTGAAAGGTGTCCTGCTTATCCTTCAGTTTAGCTCTACTTCTCACACATCACAGATCTCCCAGCATCCTCCATTAGATCATTTGTTCGATGCCCGCTTTAGAGTCTTATATAATTACGCTGGCATCTTAGGACACTGTTTGGCACTAATTGGACACCCTCCTCCTCGGCATATTTAAATTCTTTATCTGTGTCTTCTTCACAGAGAACACAATCTGCTGATACGGCTCGTTTTTTTCTCAGTTCTTCATTGTTGTCTTTGATTCGCTGAGGCATTAATCACGCAACAACCCTGCGTGCATGATCTTGTGTACCCAAGCGCATTTCTCGTGCATTAATCACCCACAAGACGATCCCATTCCACACTGACGGCTACACTGATGGGACATTCATTAGCCGGACCTGATACAGACCCTATTAACCCAACCCCCCCCACACACACACACACACACATACACACACAGCCATCTCATCAGAAAGCTATTCAGGATCCAGATCCTCAGAGCAAGAGAAACGATGTCTTGTGGTGTCACTCGCTCGTCTCACTGTCATCTCAAAACATTCAATACAGTGATCATTCGCAGCTCTATAATTTCCGTCAGCTTTGTGTATAAAATGGAGGTGAACATCTCCCATGTAGTTTAATGAGATGCTGTTGAAATCACGAGTATTTGTATTTTTGAACGAGGTCTGATTGTATAAGGTGAAAGAGAGCATGTCTACTAGTGATGGGAGCGTTCGAAACACTCTTCGAAAATTTTGGTTGTTTGAAATATTTTTTGACTAGCAAGCGTCACCAGACTATGCTGATTCTAGTGCTTCGAAACAGAGTCATTCTAAATCAGGAGTGTGATTTGATTTCTTTCAAATCTTACTGATCGGAAACTCTTGCATGGTAAGTTTCTGATTAGTAAGATTCGAAAGAAATTAATAATTGTATTTAGTAAGACTATGGATTAACAGCCTCGTATAGTTACAGTAGGCATACTTACAGTAGGTCTGTCTTTAACAGTTTATTCTTTTTTGAAAGAAAAAAAATTTCCCTATGGAGAAAATGAAATACTATGAAAGTAGTTTCAGTTATGACTTTTTTCAATTGATTTAGTCTATTTAGTTTAGTATGAAATACAACGTGGTATTTGTTGATCGAGATCTGGCAGCAACGGCACATTTTTCCGCTTGGGCGAGTGATTTGCAGACAGCTTTCCCTGAGAGCAACATATAAGGAATACTTTTAGCTGTGTTGCTATGCGTCATGAGAGCAAGCAACTGAGTAGCTAACTCTCTGTACAGATTGAATGGGAGCGTCTTGTTAATAATAAATCCATTAAACGTATCGGGCGCTTTTTTTTGTATACCCGGTTAAAGAAGTCCCTTCTCACTGCTGGTTTACGCCCCCTACTGCTGATTGGCTACAAGTGTTCCTCAGAAATTGCTTACTGCACCTTTAAATGCAGACTCAATGAGCATAAACACTTTCAAAACCAATCTCAAACATTTGAAAGCTATTGTCTATGTTGTATTCTTTTAATAAAAATAACTAATCAATAAATTGCCTCTTGAAAGACAAGATAATAGAGCTAAAAAGCATGTTCATGCATACATTATAGTTTTATTTGAGCAGCTCAAAAAGTCATAAGTAGATGTCTGATAAAGATAAACTAAAGATAAACTGCTTTACTGAACTTTTTAAGAAAGAACGTTACTATTTACTTATCTAGACTAGAATACTAGATTATGTTATATCTAATTGGGTTTTAGATGATCATCCGACTGACATGTAAAGCAACCAAAAACTGTTTTTTTCTTGTTTAAATGTACCATTATTGATACTACAACAATTGACTGGTGGAAAAATCAAATAATTCAAACAAACCGCACAGAAGTGTCAGTCTATGACACAGTCTATGTGCAGCAATAGGTCATAAAGCCTGCGAATCAGATTGAAACTGGCGATTTCAGTTTTGTGTGCAATAAGCATTAAACAGTTAGTGAACAGACTGAACTGTGAGTTTATTGCCTGGCGACTGACTTTCCAACTTCCACGTTTACTCCACCTCACTGTATTCAGCACAGAGATGTAGAGCTCAGAATCATTGAGAGGAAAGGGCACACGGGGTCAAGATCAGAGAGGTCAGAGGTCAAACCTGTCTGAGCAGCGATGTGTGTCTCCTCCTGATGGCCGTTAGATGAGTGACCAGCACTGACCACTGAGCCCTGCTGGTCCTCCCATGTCACCTCTTATCATGCAGGTCATTGACACAGAGACATAGGCAGCGTTAACATTCGGCTCGTATCAGATAAAGTAAGGGATTTCTACAGTGGCCTCAAAATCTATTTGAAAACTTAAGTTGTGCTTAAAAAATCTGAATATTACATTAAGACAATATTAACTGCGGCTTCACAGTCCAAATACATTTTGTTATACTTCTTTCCATCAAACTTCTTTTTGTTACACTTGGAAAGTGTGCTCGTGATATTTTTATTTTATTTTAAAATAAAAGCCACATGGTTTGATATTTTGTATCTAATGCAATACCCTTCAGACTAGATAAGATTTTCAAATACTTTTTGAGGCTACTGTGCACTTCACACACCAGTCTTTGTTCCAAAAAATACAGTCTGCAAGCGTCTATATTTTATGTTTGCAAAAACTTGGCTTAAAATAATAGTCGGATGTAGACGGAACAATCCTGGCAATAATTCTAAGACACTTCAGCACTGAAAGGAGTGAACAGCTCCTTTCTACACATGATTGTGCTCTATCTGCTGGCCAAACTCTGTAACTGCAGCCTATTCAGGCCGTGGAACCGATTGATTTACACTTATAAAAATATAAAATTATATAACATCTCAATAAATCCACTCTATAGAAAGAGTATAGAACAAAACTGTGTGTTTTTAACTAAAAGTGACTTTTAGTTAAACAGAAAAGGCTGAACATTTATCCGGCTGTATACGGCTCAGAGCAAAACATTTATCCGGACAGAATTCGATTTTAATGCAACACAATCCAAATTTAATTTAAGAAATCTCTATATATCCCTCATTATTCACAGCGAAACACATTCAAATACTGACAACCCACTCAAGAGAGATATATGAGAGACGTGAGGAGGGAGAGATTGACCTAGAAACAGACAGAGATAGAACACGACTCATCCATGAAGAACTCATGCAAGATCAGTGACGCATTAATCCTTCAATAACTGTAGTTTTAAGAAAAGAAAAGACATTTTGAAGGACTGGGCGATATAGGTAAATATATAAGTGTAATTCAAGTGTGTAAAAAAAAAAGTACATAAAAATAATATTTTGAAAAATATTTATGTAAAGGATACATCATGCAAACTTGGTAAATCTTACTATAAGCGTTTTTTTTACATGCCAGGATGGCATTTTAAGAAAGAAAATGTGGTCAATTTAGATATCATAGTGACTTTAAAATAAAATGCATATATATTATGATTATTTTGATATATTGCCCAGCCCCTCAGCCCCTGAAATGTCCCCTCAGAAAAGAAAAGAAAAATGAAAGGAAATACAAATATTGCAAAGCTACACTGCAAACACACGCTTGGAGAGACTTGCCTTTCCTCCCGTTTACGGCTGGGCCATTGGGCCTCATCTCACACACTTTAAAACAACAACAGGAGTAAAAACAGTGCAAAAATCCTAAACTTCTAATAAAACCTCCTGTATACTCATTTTGAGTGTCATATGAAAAAAATATTGAGAGAGTATTTCAAACAGCTGATGAAGAGTATATATCAGATGGACAGAAAGAGATGGATGCTGGGAAGGTGGCACACACACACACACACACACACACACACACACACACACACACACACACACACACACACACACACACACACACACACACACAAACACAAACACACACACACACACATGTAGTGTTTCCATGTTTTATGGGGACTTTCCATAGACATAATGATTTTTATACTGTACAAACTCTATATTCTATTCCCTTACACTAACCCTACCCCTAAGCCTACCCATCACAGAAAACTTTCTGCGTTTTTACATTTTCAAAAAACATCACTTAGTATGATGTGACCAAAAAATTTTCCCACACCATTTTGGGACCAAAAAATGTCCCCACACGAACAAGGATTTCAGATATTGCCATCCTTATGGGGACATTTTGTCCCCATAATGTAGGGTTTACCAGGCCACACACACACACACACACACACACACACACACACACACACACACACACACACACACACACACACACACACACACACACACACACACACACACACACACACACACACACACACACACACACACACACACACACACACACACACACACCAGGTCTTGAGACAAATACAACGGATGTGGCAGATGGTAGAGGAGGAAGTGTGATCGGTTGGAAACTCAAGTCTGTGTCATGTGTACAACCAATTTTTCATTTACGAACCTTAACCTGACACAAACTTGAAGTTATGTATAGACTGACCCTAAACTGGCTCAGAAGATCTAAGTAACTGATCGCTATAACATACACTACAGTTCAGGCTCAGTTTATTCAGTTTAGGATCTGTCTGTCTATCTATCTATCTATTTATCAATCAGTCTATTTATCTATCTATATGTCTGTCTATCTATCTATATATCTATCTATCTATATGTCAGTCTATCTATCTATCTATCTATCTATCTATCTATCTATCTATCTATCTATCTATCTATCTATCTATCTATCTATCTATCTATCTATCTATCTATCTATCTATCTATCTATCTATCTATCTATCTATCTGTCAGTCTATCTATCTGTCTGTCTATCATCCGTATGTCTGTCTGTCTGTCTGTCTAATCTACCTACCTACTAAAAGTTTGACCATTTAATAGTTACTGTACATAATTCAGTAACTGAATGAGCAAAATTCATGCTTCTCTGTTTTTTTTCCCTGAGAAAAAAACAGTAATCTCACATGTGTCTCCTCTAGAGTTTCAGAAGAGATTACATGTGTCAAACTGTCTGAAGTATTCACATTCATAGCTCAATACTATTACTGTATGTCAAAGACTGCCCGTCTATTTGTATTTCTCCTAAATATTCTGAGAAAATGGATATTTAAATGACAACTCCACATGAATGATATTTTACATTTGAGAAACGTTAGCAAAACAGAACAAGAAGTCGGTAAATTCAACCAATTATTTGGACAAGACAAAAATACTGTGACTGCTTTTATAACAAAACAAAAAGTCACTGGGAAAACAAAAATACATTTGGAAAATCCTTTATCACAACATTACACGATCACTGTTACAGTAAGACAAAGGGAAAGACGAAAAACTACCATTGTTTATCACATAAACACGGAGAGTTTGCAATGGACCTGGCTTCATAACCTCTTTTAGAGAAAGCTCTGACTGAGCATTTGATGATCCTGAAAAGAGGAAATCTGACTTCCAAAAAGCTCTATAAGCTGAGGTTAATTCTAGACCTGTCTGTAGAGGAAATGTCAGCTCAAGACCATTGCAGAAAGGTTTAATTCAATCGGAAGGTCTTTCTGATATATTAAACCTTCACAGACGGTGTTACACACCTGGACAAGGCTCAAGTTCTTCATCTCCATCTTCTGAGAGAGGAATGAGAGAGGGAAACATCAGAGCGCACATGCACAACTGAACCACGCATGTCATTTACATGACCATGTGTGTGGCACGCACTCAAATATAACCACAGGAAGTGACTGGCACACAAACTATGTCATATTCAGCCAATGATGGTAATGTATGTAAAGTGCAATGTTGTGATAATGTGTAACAATCCCTGAAAAAACGACACCAATCCACACTGGGAAACCTTTCATATCGAACTTAATGCAGTTGATTTGGTTTATTATTTACTGAAATTACAAGCTTTGTTGTCAGTAAATCAGCAAGAAGGCCCCGCCCACCCGTGGGGGAAAACAAACTCTGTTACCCAATTAACTTACTGTATGTGGACAACAGTAACCAGGGCTTGACATTAACATCCGCCAACTCGCCAAATGCGGGTGATTTCAGCAGTGGCGTCTAACGCAGTTACTCGCCACTTTGGCGGTTTGAATTTTATATATATTATATATAGGCTAGATTTTTCAATTGTAGTCTTTTAAAAAGGCATCTGAAATAATAAACTAAGTGCAATGTAGTGTTGTCAAAAATATTAATTTATCGATATCAATTCTGAAATATCTGAAAAGCTTCTAATACTCATTTTATGCAGAATACACGATACCAGCTGGATCCGTGCATTCGGTCTTAAAGTGACAGCAGTGTTAAAGTAACACCAAATTAATTGATAATATTAAAAATATCTATATGTCAGTTTTTCCCCATGGTATCGATGTCAAAATTGTTGCCATTTAAAATACTAGTGGCTAGTACCTTTGAAAAAACCATTAGCCACAGTGGCTGGTGAGCAAAAAATTTAATGTCTAGCCCTCTTTGGCACAAAATGTGATTTTTCTTCAATTTTGAAATCAAAATTAGAGTTTTGTGTGTCCACCAAAGTGTTATGAAATGGAATATCCGCAGAAGTGTTACTAGCATCTGATTTCGCAGATAGTTTTTTTTTCTGAATATTAAAATATAGATACAATGTAAAGAATTTGCTCTGGCTCTTTGTTTTAAATGATTTTGTTCCCTTGTTGTGCTTGTTGTTGTCGTCTGTTGTCGTTATTCAAACAGGAAGTGATTGAACGACTGGGTAAAAGGTGGCAGCGATGAGTTCTGCGCTTTACCCAAAGTTGAACAGTTTTCCACTCTTGATTTTTAAACGCTCTTGAAAAAAAACGCTTTGGTCGACACATGTCCATGTCTGTTAGATTTGAGGTTATCTGTATGCTATTGAATTGGAATGTTGACAAAAAGTATATTTTAGCATCATTTTATAGGTAACACTTTACAATACGGTCCCACGTTAGTTGATGTGTTGACTAACGGAGCAAATATTAAGATTCCTATTCCAACAGTGAAATTTATTGAATATATAGATTTTTCTTCATTTCCCTATTGAAATGAACAGGTTTGTAACTGGGGCTTGGTGCATTACTGAATGTATCTATAGGTTGCTGCAGTCAGTCATTTTCCAATCCCACCTCTCAAATAAACCCATCTCAGCACGAGCAAGAGCCAACATGGAGAGAAAAACAAACATACTTCTTTCCAGCGTCCCTTTCGGAGGCAGCTGTGGTAGCTGTCGTCCTCTCCTGCTGTTCACAGGGGTCCCAGTGGGGCTGGTCTGAACCGATCCTCCATGAGGATTCGCCCTAGTACACAAAACACAATCACCATTATTACTACTGTTTTTTGCATGTACCTTATTTCCATAATGCAAGGCATTACCATGAACACTGACAGCGCTAGCAAGGAAATCAAAACAAAGCATCATAATAGGACATTAAACAAAAAGGCAAAAAGAGATTTCACAGTTGCTCTATGAAGCATCAGCAAATGAAAACCCAGTTGAAAATGATACATTATTAAAAAAAAAGGGAAATGAAGGGTTAAAAAGTATGTGGATCAGTCAGTCATATATATGATATTTCACATATACATGTGCTGTAAAATCATGCACATCCATTTGCATGATGCTGAGGATTAAAATAACAATAAATAAACATGGTTGTCCATCAGCATTTTGTATTAGCGTTATTACAAAGGAAGTACTAATATAAGGTAAATATATACTAAATATATGGTATGTACTAATGTGTTTGTCTGTTTTTAATGTCATTTCAACTTCTATAGCTATTTTCATGGTGAAATCCAGCTTAAAGCATCAGATATACACTATGCTTCAAAAGTTTAATATGCTGATTTGCTCCTCAAGAATCATTTCTTATTATTATCAATGTTGAATGTTGTGCTGCTAATTAGTTTTTGTGGAAACCATGATACATTTTTTCAGGATTCTTTGATGAATAGAATGTTCAGAAAGAACAGCATTTACTTGAAATAAAAATCTTTTGTAAAATTATAAATGCCTTGATTGTCACATTTGTTCTATTTAATACATCCTTGCTTAACAAAAACATATATTTTTCAAACAATAAAATCTTGAATCAAACCAACAGCTCACTGATGTAAATTCAGTTGTTCTGCCATTCTATTCCATGCATTATTCCTGGTAGGAGGCTTCAGTAAATATGTACTTTACACGTAGATTTTAATGGTACATTTGACAAAATGCTTGTTGCTTTGGCACATGAAGGTGAGTCTTCCACAGTGATGCTGCAAGAGAAGTGTGCGTTTTTCTCCGCCATCACCGAAAACAAACAAAACATATTAGTATTCAAGACAAAAGAACCAAATGGGGGGAAAACAAATGAGTTAAACATCACAATACATGGATAACAACCAATGGAGATTCCACATCACTCACTGAAAGTATAACTGGTGTGTTCTGATATAAAACAAATCATTAAAAAGAAATGAGCCGTATCTGGTGCATCTACAGGGATCATGAAATGGAGCGGATATAACAGCGATGCCGCAGAGGGGGCATAAAATAAATCAAAGGGGTTGTTTGGGGATGCCGGGGATCTTTGTTAACACATGAAAGGTGTTTTGTTGGATTAGTCAGGGCTGCTTTGATCTGGGTCACCTCGATAAGGCAGGGGAGGGTGGAGCGGAGTGTCCTGACGGCAGCGAGGGCATCGAGGATCTCATGTGGGGCCCGTCGGGCGGCCGCTCTGTGGAGCGAGAGCGACTGTACGTGGGACGCTCCATTGTGGACCGCTGGTCTGCAGAACGGGACCTGTGGTGATACTCGTGCCTGTCTGGCGCTCCGTAATTCCTGGAGAAACGTGATTGAGGGGGAAACAGGTCGGTGTTTAGAGTGGGACAGGTCGGTTGTGTCAGGCTGATGGAGCGCTGAGACTCTTACAGGTCCAGGTCCATGTGTCGATCTTTGGCACTTAGAAGCAACAAATGTATGAGTCTAGTTCAACAGTTCTATGCTGGATGTAATATACTTTTCATTTGGTTTTGTTGCAGAGTTTATAAGACTGAAAGATACATTAACAATTAAAAATTAAAACTGTGGAAGGAAAGAGTGTTCTCAGATTATTCCCACATTTTTAGGGAAAACAAGGAAAAATCCCATCCATTTTATCCAGAGAGAAAAACATTTTTTAGAGATTAGGTGATAAATATTTCAGGACAGATCATTTAAAAAAAATCCCTTTGAGAAAATGAATGGGAAAAATACTTTTGGAACCAACACTGCTTTAAAAAACAACACTTTTAACACTGTATAATATACAATAATGCACAAGACAACACAGAGACACGTGTAGTGCATGAAAAGTTGCCCAGCATCAGATCATGGATTAATATATTAATACATAATTACTGAAATAAATGCAGTGACTACACTGGCGGTTTAATAAGAAATATTAATATACAAATAATAACAAAAAAAGAGATTTATTTTAAAAAGTACTCAAATTAAACATTTTAAAGTGACAGACAGCTTGAAATTAGTTTTTAAAAAAATCTGAAAAAGAAAAATGTGTGTTTTAGTTTTAAGCAAATTATTTTTGTAATTGATGGCTATTTTAAGACTGATTAACTTGTGCAATCCTTAAATTCCCTATGATTTCTATCCCTAAATGAAAGAGAATAAGGAAATGGATTTGGGATTTTAGGCAAAGAAATATATTATTTGCATTACAACACTAGCTAAAATTATTTGCATATCTAATAATCTAATACTCTAATATATTGAAAGGTCAAAGAATAAGAGTCAAATAGAACTGGGTAACTTTAATTACAAAAGAAAAAATAATCATGAGCTAGGAACAAAATGCAGCTACTACTATTCAAAGAACAACAAAACGTAAAAATGGTCACAGACACAGCATCACTTTGTTTAAGATTGTGTGTTAGCGGTTTACTACTGTATGCAACAACAACGCGACACCTTCACTGTTCTTGGAAAAAAAATTCTTGCTTTAAACTAGTGCTGTCAAATCACATCTAACATAAAAGTTTATCACATTTAATCACATAACATAAAGGTTTGTACATGTATATTATATATATGTGTGTGTGTGTGTGTGTGTGTGTGTGTGTGTGTGTGTGTGTGTGTGTGTGTGTATAAACTTTTATGTTAGATATGATTAATTGATTTGACAGCACTAGTTTAGACATAAACGTCCCTAAATTTAGTTAGACTTATGCTTTGAACGAGGAAATGTTATTTGCAAATGGGTTCGCACTAGGCGTGGGGTTATTCGTCAGTGAAACGGTCCCAGCTCATGACAGGGCAGCAGGTTTGCTCTCGGTGTTGGATATCATCCCATATAATGTCTTCAACTTGAAACAAAAAGGCTGTCGACATTTTAGACAGGCCACAAATGGCTGACCCAAAAAACTGCAGCACCGGTACCCCTCCATGTCACTGTACGCCTCTGTGACAGGCCGTCCCAACAGGACAAGGTAACCTGACCACGCCAGCCGATTGATGGGACACACACTATTGCCCCGGCTGCCAAAAAGACACAGATGTTTGGAACTGACTCACATAAACCCTCACAGACTGTGCATTAAACACACTTCATCAGGGTTTAAACATATAAAATCGTTTTCTAAAGTGATCAAATTAAATAATAAAAACATAACAGATTAATGCACATTACTAGAGATTAACATCTGCCAGACAACTTTTTACACAAAACACCAAGTTAGAGATTATAGACAAACACACATGGATGTTTAGCACTCAAAGCAGTGAAGTACTGTATTTATGTCCATTTTACCTATTTGTCACTGATTATTAAAACAAAACCTGAGCTAGCAGCAAAAATAAGTGCTCAGATTCTTTATGATGACCTTATGAGAAAATGATGACGATGCTTTAGGAATGACTCAAAGGCATACAGTAGCTCACCATTCTCACAAAGACAGAAGCTTGTTAGGTATAATGGTGTATATATTTTCCAAGCTTTCTTGGGAAATATTTACATTTGCAGGGATGGTGTACATTAGGACAGAGGGATGAGGAAATACATGTGCTCTTCCTTCAGCATGTTCTTGTTTTTGTTTTTCAGAGTGTTTCCTAGTTTTTTTAGACATGAAACCTCAGGTTGACATAAATAAATCACCAGTGAACTGTTAAATTGATGTACAGTCATTTTTTCCAAATATATACATATATAAAATGACACCTAAAATTATTAAAAATAAAACATTAATGTAATTACAATGCATTATAATAACGGTTGCCTGTTAAATGAGAAAATAATAATAATAATAATCATAATTACTATTATTACTATTAATAACGTTTAAATATATATTTTTTCAATTTATTACATTTATATTTGATTATTATATTCGATTCATAAAAATAATAATGAAATTTAAGTTGGTTTTTAAATGTTTTACTTAAATATTTGTGTAGCATTAAGTACATTAATTCTGAAATAAACACTTTGTTTATTTATGTGCTTTAAGCTACAGTAATTTATTTTCAACTACAAATATAATTCATTCAACACTGATTAGTATCGATCGAAAACAAAGCATTAACAATTCATGAAAAAAAGCATTTAGCTGAATATGTGTAAGTTCATGCTTATTAGAGCATCACAGCATTGGCTTAGTATTATACTAAAGCAAAATTAATAAATATTATTATCAAACTAATTATATTAATAAATACTAACAAATATCAACCTAATTAATATTATTAAAACATTATGGGTGGATGCTGCATCCACAACAAAAACAATCTACAAAAAAAAATATTTAGTGCACCTTTAGGAATCTTGTATTGTATTTATACCAGGACATATGCAGTCAGTGTCAAAATGTCAACATGAGGTTGTTAGATTTAAGGTTTCTCAATGTCAAGGACCCACATGAATGCAGGTTTTTAACTAAACAACAAAACTGTATCAAACCGGTGGTATCTTATCATGTCATGATTATGAAAGTACTGTACTGAAAACCTGGATTTGTTAAAGTTGAGAGGAAGTCATGGTTTGAGAAACCCTGATGTGTTAGTGTGGGCTTCTAACAGGGAGGTTAATGAGGACGGATGTCGCTCTACCTGAGTTCCTCCAGCTGACTGTCATGAGGCTGACTGTGTCGGGTTCGAGGTAAGGTGAGAAAATGACTGCAGGCAGATGGAGAGAATATAGATGGAATTTCAGAAGAGAGATGGGAAGATTTGAGGGAAGAGAGGGGATCATGTTTATTTTGGAGCTGATGATGGTGGGATGAACCCAAACTCTTCATGTAGAAGAAATGTGGTTACTGTTCAATGACACCAACACACACACGTCCAACTGCATCAAGAGCACAGATCATTTTAAAACAGTCTAATTAAAGGGGCCAGCAGGATTTTCTTGCACTATACTGACATTAAGCTGTATAAAATTAGATTTATAATAATAATAAGTATTATTATTATGAATAGTCTGATATTATTATTAATAGGTTACATTATAAGTGCACTTGAGGGAAGAGCAACTGATAAAAAAAATATAGCTCCTTTAAAGCAAATATACACTCACCATCCACTTTATTAGGTACACCTGTTCAACTGCTCGTTAAAGCATTTAATCAGCCAATCACTTGACAGGAACTCAATGCATTTAAGCATGTAGACACAGTCAAGACGATCTGCTGAACTTCAAACTGAGCATCAGAATGGGGAAGAAAGGTGATTTAAGTGACTTTGAACGTGCCATGGTTGTTGGTGTATTTCAGAAACTGCTGATCTACTGGGATTTTCATGCACAACCATCTCTAGGGTTTACAGAGAATGATCCAAAAAAGAGAAAATATCCAGTGAGCGACAGTTCTGTGAGTGAAGTGCCTTGATGATGCCAGAGGTCAGAGGTGAATGGCCAGACTGGTTCCGCTGATATTAACCCTCTGAGGTCGACTATCGCGCGGGCGCTGATTTTGATCTTACATATTAAGTGTTGTACATCATTAGATCCTGATCAGTGTCTATTTTTTTTGTGGATACTCACAATAAAAACAAAGTGTTGTGCTTTTCGCCAAATAAAGAAAAACAAACATGATGCGCGTTCTGCCTTCTCTCTGTCAGTTAAGTCCATTCTGAAACGCGTCCGAAAATTAACTGTAATTCCGCGAATACTTGTCATACAGGCACGAGTGTTTTTCCATAATGAAGCTTGAACTCTCTTCTTTTAAATGAGTTAATTTATATAAAAAACAAATATTCTCAGTTTATGTAATCTGTATGAAAAGAGAGAGATGTCAGTCTTTTTCTTTCCAGCTCATTATACCTCATTACGCGTTAATGTGCCATGCCCACGGTGAGCGCGCCGTATTCAAACGCAAATGATCTAAGGCAAGCCATTCAAACATGTAAACGCCCACCAGCTGGATTATAAAACACATCGTGTTTAGTAAGTATATTGTACAGCTGTGTACACAGCGTATCCTTTCGGTGTGAGCAATAATACTATCTAATAACCCTGGAAAATGTACCAGAAGTGGTAGTTTCATTTCGAGGAGCAACGGCAACCAGTTGATGTAGTAAGTCATTTTATCTTAAGTGCTTTGTTCTAATCGCGATATTGAATAGTGTCTGTAAACCGCAAAAAGACTGTTTAAATATGAATTGCGTGTCTGTGTGTAGGCTAAAATATGAATGAACGGCACAGGCGCGCGCGCTTTGTTTACTACAGTTATAGAGCGCGTGTCTGTGCCGTTCATTCACTCTCGCACCTACATTAGTAAACGTTATGTTTACATGAACAGATCCAAACTATATTGCTATAGCCTACTAAGATGAGTAAAAATATACTGAAATATGTTGAAATAAAATGTCTGTATAAGCAACAAACTGCAAATTAACATGTATATGCTAATATATCATAAACACGATATGTTACAGACTAAATATGAATGTTTAGACAAGATTTTGTGATTAGTTTTGGATAGATTATAAAGTTTTGACTATAAAAAAAGACTACTGTCACATTAAATAGGTAAGCTTTTGTTCACCAATCTCTGCTCATAGTTAAATATACTATAGTATGATGTTTTGTCAAAAATAAAGTAGGTATATTGAATTATCAACTAAGATGTTATTATAGTGTTTGTTCCAATATTCAAACTAATGAATCCTTACCTTTTTTAATACGCATGATAAAATGTATACTTTTTACAAAGCAATACACTTGAAATATTGTTAAAATTGTAATTGTTGTTGTAATTGTAACCTATTTGTAATTGGTTACAATTTCTAATTGTAAAATATGTATATATAGATCATTTCTTTTGTCCTTGCATTCTTTGGGACCCAGTGACACACCATGTGTGAAAGGCTAATTAATACGCAGCTCATTATGCGGCACATTATCCGGCCTTTGTCTTCTCAGGGGTGAACACGCCTCCACGCATATTGCCTTTCCAAACAAAAGCTGTCTTATAAAATTTAAATCAATGTATTGTTTTGTGTAAATGATTAGGCAGGATGATTTTCAGATCATTTTGAAGCAAAAATTCTAGGCAACAACACTCATTAGTCAAAAGTCTTGTGGACACATATTTAGTATGTCTTTTGTGGCCTTATTTCAGACACTTTAAGTTTTAGTTTTTTCAATATCCATGCATAAGCAATATTCTCTCAAAAATACAAACATGTACATACATGTTGCTCACATATTACGGTAGCCCCGTTTGTGCTATATAGAGTGAATTTACACCTTTGCCATTTACATGTTTATAAATAACTGAAAAAAGCCCAAATGTCAGAGCATGTCAGAACACCTCAAGGACCCCAAAAAACCCTTAGACCTGAGAGGGTTAAGACAACAGTACCTCAAATAATCTCTCGTTACAACCGAGGTCTCCAGAAGAGCATCTCTGAACACACAACATGTTGAACCTTGAAGCAGAAGAGCATCTCTGAACACACACAACATGTCGAACCTTGAAGCAGAAGAGCATCTCTGAACACACAACATGTCGAACCTTGAAGCAGAAGAGCATCTCTGAACACACACAACATGTCGAACCTTGAAGCAGAAGAGCATCTCTGAACACACACAACATGTCGAACCTTGAAGCAGAAGAGCATCTCTGAACACACAACATGTCGATCCTTGAAGCAGAAGAGCATCTCTGAACACACACAACATGTGCCACTCCTATCAGCTAACAACAGGTAACTAAAGCTACAATTCACACAGGCTCACCAAAATTGCACAATAGAAGATTGTAAAAACATTGTCTGGTCTGATGAGTCTCGATTTCTACTGCGGCATTCAGATGGTAGGGTCAGAATTTGGTGCAAACAACATAAAAACATGGATCCATCCTGCCTTTATCAACAGTTCAGGCTGCTGGTGGTGTAATGGTGTGGAGGATGTTTTCTTGGCTCACATTGGGCCTCTTAGTACCAATTGAGCATTGTTTAAACACTACAGACTACCTGAGAAGCTGACCATGTCCATTTCTTAATGACCACAGTGGACCCGTCTTATGACGACTATTTCCAGCAGGATAACGCACAATGTCAATGCTCAAACTGGTGTCTTGAGCATGACTATGAGTTCTCTAAACTAAAATGGCCTCCACAGTCACCAGATCTCAATCCAGTAGAGCAGCTTTGTGATGTGGTGGAATGGGAGATTCGCATCATGGATGAGCAGCCGACAAATCTGCAGCAACTGTGTGATGCTATCATGACAATATGAACTAAAAATCTCTGAGGTATGTTTCCAGCACCTTGTTGAATTTATGCCATGAGGAATTAAGCCATTTCTGAAGGCAAAAAGGGTCCAGCCTGGTACTAGCAAGGTGTACCAAATAAAGTGCCCGGTGAGTGTATATTTCTATTACTATAGAGTGTCTCTATTTCTATGGTTGTAAAGCACTTTGGTGTATAGCACATATGAAAGCGCTATATAAAATGCCTCATTCATTCATTCATTGATATTGCTATGCCATTTTGCCAATGCTTGCTTGCTTAAGAGAAAACCTCAATAACATTTTACTAAACATAAGTAATTAAGTAAATAAATACTTGGAAACAAGCTTCCATAGATTGATTAACCTTTTACAAAACCTAAATATTATGAATATTAATAATTAATGCCAATGCTTGCTTGCTTAGTAGAAAACCCTAAATAACCTTTTTCCTAAACATAAATATTATAGAATATACAAAGTCTGAGAGGTGCATGATCCTTGATATTGATTCGGTAACACTGACACGCTGAAACCCTTCAAAACATCAAAACCCTTCAACCACAGTTCAGATGATTACGAAGAGAAAAGGTTAAGACAGAGAGATGTTTCTTACCTCTGAGAAGGGGGCATGCTGGGAGACCGTGACCTCGCCCGGTTGATGTCGGCTGACCGAGAGCAATGATTGGACGATAAGACCTGCTCAGGCACAGAGAGGGTGGAGCTCTGGAGGTCCCTGCCGTTCCTATAGTCTGTAACAAAGAAAACAATTACTGAACTAATCATCTGTGGCAAAAAAGATTTTTACAACATGTATTATTGCTAAACCATTTAATAATAGCAATTTGAATACGCTTTAATAAGTATATTCCTTAATGCAAAAATGTTTAATCGGTTTGGATTTTTGTATTTAACACTGTCTGTTTTAGATTATATATTGTATGCTTATGTGTGTTTCCACAATAACTGGTTCTTAAATTGCTGTAAAAGTTGCTTTTTGAAGCCAATATGTTCCAGGCCAGCCATGATTGAACTTAACTCCCATTAAATCAGAAAACGGCTTTCACAACCAAAACCAGAATAATGACTTTTTCCTCATGCAAGAGCTGTCAGCCCACTCAGCCTGATGGCATTTCATTACCCAGCATTCAGTGTGGCCACGCTGAGGTCAGTGCCTCGCATGATTACAAAAGATTGATGTTCAACTGACTGTATCGCACATTAAAACAGGCTGAAGGTAAAACAATGTATCAAAGAGAAGTTTGAGGAAGGATATTTTGTCTTTCTGACGACTTATTATTTTACTTTTTTACTAGGAACTCATAATTGATTCTAACAGAGTTTGATGTTTTCATGTTGCTAATGGTGTAATACTAAAATATTAAATATGTAGCATCCACAAAAGTTGGGTAAAATAGTACATTTTTATCAATGTTATCAGTAAATAAATAATTATAATAATTAAACATAAGTGCTTTTATTTAACATTCTGGCCTTTATCTACGAAGAAGATTTCCGATGCTCGGTCAGTACTTAAGATATTTTGAATGCTTTTGAAAGTAGTCTCTTATGCTCATCAAGACTAATATAGTAATACGTTGAAGAACTGTTTTAAATTAATTTATAAAGAAAATATATAAATTAGATATATAGACTAATATAAATAAGAAAATAAATATTTTAATATATTTTAAAAAGTAACATTTTTGTGATGTCAAAGCTGAATTTTCAGCATCATTACTCCAAATTTGTGTCACGTGACCCTTCAGAAATCATTCTAATATGTTGATTTGCTGCTCAAGAAACATTTCTTGTTATTAACAATGTTGAAAACAGTTGTGCTGCTTTATGCTTTTGTAGTTCAAAAAAATGTTTTTTTTTGTGTTAAATATATGTATAAAAATATTGTAACATTATAAATGTTTTTCCAGTCAGTTTGAAGCATCTTTGCTGAAAATATATATAAACAAAGTATTAAAAAGGTATTAATTACCTTCTGTAAAATCACCTATAATATTGCCTAACCAGGCAGTTACAGAGCTACAGTATCTATTACAGTACAAGCAACATTAGTTTGGCCTGTCTGTTCTGAAACACACACACATATGCACAACCTCATTCTGAATGTGACCTCTGTGTGCTCCAGCGCAGAGACTGCATCGGCACCAGTGCATCATGCTGCAATAAATGACCGGCTGCTAAACACAGGGGCCACAAAACAACTACAGCTGCACAGAGCGCATGAAGGGAAAGCAGCGATCTATAATTCCTCTGAATGTTAATCATCTTCTCCCGGCGGAAAGCACTGCATCAGCACTTTACAACCGGCCCGGAGAGAGAGCCAAAATCAATGAGAGAGAGAGAGAGACTGAGAGAGGGTTTCCCTCGCTCACAAAGAGCAAGACTGGAATTTTAAAAAGGGTGTGTGGATGTGTGTGTTTTAGTGATGCGCGGTTGGCGGTTACAGCCGCGGACTCCGTATATAGCATACTGTGCATAGCAGGACATTATCCTTTTTGTGTGGAATATGTGCCCCACATCTCTTACTTGATTTATTGAATTGAACTGCTAAAAGTTCAGACATTTGAACACAGAAGTGTTCACCGGAAATAGTCACATTTATTTCCGAGATGATAATTGGATGGCATTCGCTGAAATATGTGACAACAATGTGCCAAGACAACATTTCTAATTTAATCTCAGTTGCATTTTTTTTTCAGTCTATATTTTTATGTATATTTATTTCATTTAACAATTTTTATTTTTATTTTTTATTTTAAAATACAATAACAACACTAATATGTGGGATTCAGCAAGTAGAAAGTGTAGGAGTATTCATTATGCAACATTTCAAACAGTAGTAAGCTACATATATTAGTAAGAATGCAGTATAGTTTATACTATGGTATAGAGCAAGCAGTATGTTAGTATATTTTTAAACAACTGTCAGTATTATATGGTGTATACTGCACAGTATTCAGTAAGTGATAAGTAAAACAGTATGCATTATGAAACGTTTTTAAACAGTATGCTACATTATTTTCCAAATGACCTCATTACATTGCATGTGAGAAATGTCCAGTTATTATCATGTGGAAATAAATATGTGTCTGTGAGATTGTGTGTCTTCAAAAGCAAAGAGTGACTTCATATTGAACGAATTTAATAATAAATGTCTTCACCTCCATCAGGTGTCATTTTCACTGTGTTCCTGCTAACATCTTACCTGACACAACGCCAACACCATCTTCACCGTCATAGTCTGAGAACTCACTGTCACTGATCCTCTGAGACCCTACAGGAGAAAGACAGAGACACAGACAGACAAGTGTTAGTACGGTCTGTACCGAGCCTGGATCATGTGATGTAGCTGTTCTATGAGAATGTGGATTCTGCAGCAGGCAGTGAGGTGTAATGTTAGGATGTTTTCTGCTTGCTCTGATCCTAAATCTCATACGTTTGCCTGCAGATAGATAGATAGATAGATAGATAGATAGATAGATAGATAGATAGATAGATAGATAGATAGATAGATAGATTTTGTTAGAAACTAGAAAGTTTTTGATTTTTAAAAAATATTTATTCATAGCTTTAAATTATTTTTATTTCTGTTTTAGTTTTGTAATTTTAGTGCTTAAACTTAAACTTATTTAAGTTAGTTGCCATGGCAACATTTCTAATTTCAGTTTATGTTTTTTTTTTAGCAATATTTCATTTTCTTTCAGCTTGATTTCAATGATCAAAAATGATTTTTAATAGTTTTAGCTAACAAAAACATCCCTATAGTATTCCTCAAATACTAGGCAGGCAGCTCACTAGGTTTTGGAACAGAACTGACAAACACGGCTGTTCATTCATCTTCCTCTGTGACGTTCATATCAAGTGTTAAAAGAGCTGCACTCAAAATACCTGTCTATTTCAGGCTACTTACATATAACTGAACATGTCAGTCAGATATCTCTCTCTCCTCCAAATCCACAAAACAAGAGCGAGGCAGCCTGAGCTTTGTGTTACGTGAGAAAATGGATCTTGCTCTCCCTTCTCTTCAGTCATGAGGAATAAACCGAGCCGAACGCCGTCCCTCAGCCCATAGCGCTGACGTTTGCCGAGTTTGACACTCTGAAGAGATCGCTCCATCACTCAGTTCAGATGGAGAATGAAAACTAATCTGCCGTTCACAGAACTACAGCACACCAAACAGACCCTTGTGCTTTAACACAATAAACCCGCTCGCGTTTCCTTCTCTCTTTCATAAGCCTGTCTTCCTCTCTCCGGTCTATAAATCAGTCTCTCTTTAAATCGCTAAATCAAGCACTCAAGTGTCAAAGAAATTTAAAAAAGAATCGCATGCTGTATTCTCCCGACCCGTCGTGTCTTGCTGTTTTGTAAGGGTTTCGAAAAGTTTGTGAGACTTTTCTTATGTAGTCAGAAGTTGATGGGTACCATTGTAAATCTTTGTAAGAAATGTCTTATAATATCCTTATGTTGAAACATGTTAAAAAGATCTCTTTGGTGACACTTTTCAGAGCAATTAGCTAAATGCTTAAAATAAAGAGAAAATAACTGGTATGAATGTGATATTTGATGATTTGTCTTTGCTTCTGTCTCTTTGAATGGTTCAATACAGGTGCTGTGAGTACAAAACCACAAAACAACAAACAAACAAATAAACAAACAAACAAACAAACAAACAAGAAAACTCACTCTTAAAAGAAAAGAAACTAAACTAAACTAATTCAAATACTTTTTACACACAGGCAAGTTACACAAAATACACCTTTTTTAGAGATATATTATTTATCACAGCTATACAGACTAGTAACAGTAAAGGGAGGAAGAAATGAAACGACCAGATAGGTCTTGGTTGTATGATGGAAATGAACACAGAATTATAGAAATGTGTTAACCAGTACAGTGTTTGCTTTACTGTGTATATATTTCCACGGGACAAACGAAGTATGAAATAATGTTAAAATAGAGACGGGACATGGTCTAATGTGTGGTCACACTTTTTACAACAGCTTTGAATGTGGCTCATCCAATTAGAATTTGGCAGAATAGTAATTTTTATAATTTTAGTTGTGTTGTTTTCTATGGATTTATTGTTGTTTGTATTCCTGTTTATTTATGCTCAATGCAATTATGAGATAAAGTTTAAACTAAAGAGATAAAAAAAAAAAAAATTGCATATGACTAATTAATACGCACAGTTCAAAAGTTTGGGGTCAGTGGTATTTTTTTTTAAAGAAAATAATACTTTTATTCAGCAAGAATAAATGAAATTGATCAAAAGTGACAGTAAAAAAAAGGTTTCTACTTTGTCTTTTGAACCTTATTTATCAAAGAATCCTGAAAAAGAATGCATCATGATTTCCCCCCAAAATATTAAGCAGCACAACTGTTTTCAACATTGATAATAAAAAGAAATGTTTCTTGAGCAGCAAATCAGCGAATGATTTCTGAAGGATCATGTGACACTGAAGACTGGATTAATAATGATTAAAATTCAGTTTTCCATCACAGGAATAAATTACATTTTAAAATATATTAAAATAGACAACAGTTGTTTTAGATTCTAATAATGTTTCACAATAATACTGTTTTTACAGAATTTTTGATCAGTAAAATGCAGCCAACTTTCAAAAACATTAAAAAATCTTACCAACCCCAATCTTTGAATTAGTGTATAATCAATTATTTTTGCTGAATTTTAGTCATACCATCCAGCCCTTCTAAAAGTCATAGTAAAAGCAGACAGAAGCCTGTTCACTATAGTGTGTGTACGGTATGAAGAGGTCAGGCTGATCTGCAGTAGAGGGAAGACAGCAGGACTGGGGAGAATCACTATGGAAAAATGTGATGGTGTGGGGAGATGGTCCACTTCGTTCTACGTGATGCGTTTCATTTTTCACAGGATTAAGAGGGACAGCAGGGTGGATCCAGTATAAAAACACACGGATAAACCCAGAGGATCAGCCTGAGCATGCAGCGGTCATTACCTGTGCTGTACACATACGGGCCCTTGGCTGCAGAAATAACCAGGTCAAAATAAAAAACAATGAATGCAGGACACAAACGCTCAGACCAACAGCAGTAGTGTTTCAGATTTCAGATCAGATCACCAAGCGCTTATGTATGGAGCCCTTAAAGGGACATGGTGATAGAAGAAATATGAGATGGGAGGGAACAATATATATTTCAATGCTTTGAAAAAACTTTGCGTTCGCTTGCAAAACTGTTGTGTTCTTTGCGAGCGAATGATGCAAAGCTTCTCGGGGGAACGCAAACATTTTGCGAGCACATGTAAAGTTTTCTCGAGGGAATGCAAAAAATTTGCGAGAGAACGTAAAAGCATTGGCAAATTGTTTCTCCTCCCATCTCATTTTTTTTTCTTCACCATGTCCCTTTAGGGGCTTTGTACTTATGAATATGTGTAGTCTAAGACCCAAAACTTCCTTTATGCAAGTATGTATCACAAAAAAATCTTTATTTAAAGGGATAGTTCACCCAAAAATGAAAATAAAACGAAAGATGATGTTTTGAAGAATGTTGGTAAGCAAACAGTTGCTTCCAGTAACCGGAAAGTTTTTGGTGTGTTCAACAAAAGAAAGTTCTAAAACTTTACAGGTTTAGAACAACTGGAGGGTGAATAAATTATGAAATACTTTTTATTCTTGGGTGAACTATCACTTTAACATTTTTTCATTGTGTAAAAGGTTTTTCAATGTTTTTGCAGTATAAAGTTCTTAAATCATATATACTTCTCAAAACCTTTCTGTCTAATAACACGGCCTTTAGGAAAACTTATGGCAAAATAAATAAAAAATTCAATAAGACTATGATACTTGCAATGTGGCTTAGTTTTATATCAAAATGAGCAGAAATACATATTGTGAATGTTCCATATATTGCCCATATAACATCTCCAGGTTAATGGCAGACATTTAAAGGCAATTCTATCAAGCATTTGTGCTTGCATCCTTGTGTAGAGTACATTTATAACCTAGGACTTTAGAAAAGATGTTTAGAAACTGCTCTGAGAGAGGAAATCAACATATTACAGCACAGGCAGATGCTGATACAAAAAAATGCTAAATAGCTATATAATCTGTAATGAAAATCATCTGCTATGCAGCATATGTAATATATAAGAGCAGAAAGTTGACCTGAGTTTTTCTGTGTGCATTTAAGATGAGAAAGAGACGTACTCTGCAGTCTGCGTGTGGGACTGTCTCCGTGCAGTCCTCGTCTCTGAAGGCAGGGGGAGCTCTTGGGCAGGGGTACCGATGAGACGTCATGCGTTTGCAGCTTATACCAGTGTGGCTCATCGTCCAGCAATGCTGTTTCCAGCTCTATGAGGATCTACACAAACATTTGTGTCACATTCACATGCTGTACATACAACATACATATTCTAATTTATTCCAATGCATGTCAATAAATCTCTAAATTTGCGATGGTTTGTTTAACAACTCACAACAACTTTAACAACTTTATATTGCAGAACCACTTTAGTTTTATTTAAAAACGCAATTTTTTTTTGTATAGTCTCAAAAAAGTTTGAAAGGTTAGTTGCATTAAATCTTTTAAAGATATTTACTCTTCGAGGACAGAAATATAGATCTGAACTATAGTACTGATACTGCTTTTTTTAAATCACAGATCATTATTTTTTAGATTTAAGTGTCTGATAACCAGTGTTTTAGATTAATTATTAAATGATCCTTAGACTACATCAATAACACATAATATGCATTAAAAATGTAAATTTTAATAAAAATTATTATTATGATGATTTCTATTGTTGTTCTTCATACACACTATTTTGTGATCTAAATGGTCACTATTCTGTTCTATTATTGTAAGACCAATTTCAGCTTTACAGACACTAAATGGCACGCAAAAAAACAAAACAAAACAAAAAAAACCTTGGTAGAGGAAACCACAACTTCTGAATATTTGAGACCATCTTGTCCTTACCTCTCCCAAGAACTCACTCTCCTCCTCTCTCACCCGGGCCTGGTCCCACAGCGTGATCTCCAGCATGCGTTCCCTGAACTCCCGCCGGTGGACGGGAGAGTACATAAAGGTCTGGTTCCATTTGGGCTCTAGTGATTTCTTTACTGTTTTTGTTCTTCTTTTGCTTTTGTCACTGGAGAAACAATTATTCAAACTGTTTTTATTTACCATCATGGTAAAAGAACCCAGGAACAATCATTGAAATCAACTATGAAGAACAGTGTATAGTGGGAATGTCAAGCAGAACACGGCAGATCTGCTCACAGGCTGTGTTCAGAATGGAATACTGTGATTACTGCATACTGCTTAGTATACACGAAATCTCTGAAATAAGACACATCATGCAAAAAAACATTCAAACAGCAGTATGCAACATTGTTGTCACATCACCACACCATGTCGAATGCTTAATTCATTAAGTTGCATTCAGTATTTATCTAAGAATTCAATATGGTTATTTTTGACAGCATTTTTGATCCAATTTTTGTATAAATATTTATAAAATTTTGGCATTCCAATACTATGATGAGTAAAAAAGTAATGTTGTTACGGCTTCAAGTCAATCGCATTGCATTGTGGGATATAGTATTTCACAGGGTTATTATTGTTGACTATAAAAAATACATTTTTATTAATAAAAAAAAAGCTGAAATGAAATAAAATACATGAACAACTTAGAAAAAAAATGACAAATGTAATAAAAATTAAAAATGTTGCTTCGACAAATTACTGAAATACTGTAAGTTGAAAGCACTAAATTACTAACTGTAAATAAATAAAAACTAACGCTAAAACAAATATAAATATCTCTGTAAGTCAGTGCTTTGCATAATGCATATTTGTGATCTATGATCATGATCTATGTAGTAGATCATGCATACAGAAACTTTGCACATCGTGTGCACAATATACATATTGCATATAGCATAAATAGTGTGATTAGTGTGGTAGCAGTGGCGTAGCGTCTGGGCATGCAAGGTATGCACGTGCAAATGGGCCCGGGCCGATAGGGGGCCCCGCCCATGGGAAACTTTTAATTAAAACGAGATAATTCATTTTTAAAGAGTAACCACAATAAATATATTTTTGTATGCATGTCATGTGTAATAATTTATTGTGTCTCCGTAATGTCTAATTTCTCCGTCATTTCTTGTTGTGTGCGTTTATTATTTTTTGCACCCGGCGGCTGCCGTAGAACTGTGCCGTCATTTTTTATATGACTGCATCGCCGCGTCAAATTAAAAAAAGAAAACAGTGTGAGAGAGGATACTAGCCACTAGCTAATCGAACATTGGATGGGAAAGGATGGAAAAATACAAACATAAAAGTGGGGCCTTAAAGAGAAAAAAGAAGGTGGAGAAGTTAGTCGCGACACAAAAACTACCAAAAATAGACAGTTTTTTGTGCCGACCTAGTGCGAATGACAACGATGTTGAAGGTGAGAGTGAAGTTTTGCCAGCTAATATTAGCAGTTGCATGTCTTTGGATGAGAACAACAATGCAGCTGCTGACAGCTTGATGAGGTGCCAAGAGTCGAAAGAAAGGCCCGGAGAATGCAACTAAAATGAGTAAGTAGTTTTTACATTTTGGGCCGCCGTGCCAAGATCATTAGTTCATTAATATTGACATTGGCTGAGCCTTGGTTGGTTTTAGACTTGTTTTTGTTCCGTTCTGGTTGTGAAAAGTTGTTGGGTAGAGTGTTTTTTTAATGATATTGTTTGGTATGGTATTTTCTTGATACACTACAGTGAACGTCTATAAATGTATCATAAATTTATCTTCAATGTACTTGGGGGCGGGGTTAGGGGGGCCCGTACCATTTTATTTTGCATATGGGCCCGGGACTGACTTGCTACGCCACTGTGTGGTAGTATGCCATTCTGAACATAGCCATAATGAAATATTTAATGAAAATACACATTACAATCTTTTTTTTTTTTCACATTGAGTGTAATTGGCATAAAAGTAACTGCCCCAATCTCACCTTCTGTCAGGGAGGAAGTAGATCTTCACATAAGGATTGAGTGGTCGGCCGTCCTCCCTTGAAGGCAGGTCCTTAGCGCCCAGTATGGTGACGATAAGCTGATGGCCGACTTTGTCGTACCAAAGTTTGACCTGTAGGGGGACAAACACCAGAGCCTGCTTGAGATGAAGAGGGACTTGTGTTCTCAGGCTTCACATCATCACATGCTTCGTTTAAACAAGATGATTGATAGTACGTATATGCATCCTGTTATTGTACTACACATGCTGAGATGCATGACAGACCAAGCTCACTACTCAGACAAGTATGGATGTGACAGAAAAATACTTAGAAGTCAGACATACACAGAAACAACATCAACATAACAAATACAACACTAGATCTTTTAAGGCAGAGCCCATACTTGCTTGTAGTAAAAGGAAAAAAAAACTCCAATACACACACTGCCAGTAAAGTATATTCTGTAGCTATAAATATCTCAGGCCACAGTGTAAAACATGCAATGAAGGGCGTTTTATATTGTATGTAAAAGAACAAGCCAATGTGTTACAAGGAGAGCTGGGTCAAACAAATTGTTCCATTACACAATCCCCAACAGAACCAGCTGTTGTTGTACATTAAGGACGCTAATGTTGTCCAAAATAGGACATTTTAAGTAACCCTAACGTTGGAAATGTGTAAAGCTATAAGAATAATGTTGACATTAACAGCAATAATGCATTATTTTTTTATGCCCTGATTTTTGCTACAAACATTAAAGGGGTCATGACATGAGGAATCAAAATTTCCTTGATCTTTAGTCACATAAGAGGCTTTTGTTTCATTAAATCATCCTGCAAGTTTCAGAGCTTAAAACATCCTCCTCATTATAAACCAAGTATTTATTTAATCAAGCTCTAAAAATGGTTCGTTTTGATATTGTGGGATCTATGACGTCACACAGGCAAATATATTTGAATATGACTGCCTCCAGAGCAAGACATCGACGAATAGATATACATCATCGCACCATAGGCCACACCCACTGGCGTTTAGTAGTTTACACTGGATACAGTATACAGATGTGCGTTCAGTTTCTGACGTCCTCCACGCACTTGAGTCTGAGTCAAAACACTTACTCAGATGCATTGCTACTGTTTCCTGTGGATGACGTAAGCCAATCAAAACAGTGACCATTTACTCACAAGCCTTAAAGGTGCCTTGTGTCATGTCCGCCAAAAAATCAATTCATACTCCACATTCCATACCAGATGGGGGCAGTATACCTCCAGAAAGTGAGTTGGTCTACTCTAGAGTAGCAAACGAGAAACGGCATAGTCTCTATGCTCTGTCCCTACCTTCACAACGACCCTAGAGCCATAGCCGAAGCCGAGCCAACTCCTAATAGAGGAAGTTTTGACTCCAGAGGAACGTTGGTTGATGTCAAGTGATTTTTAATTATGACATCTTCAAGCTACTCTCCTTCACCTTTACCAGTGAATATTTTCATATTTGTTTTGTTCATATTACATTTTTATTGTTAGTTTGAATTACATTAATTTGACAGACAGCATTCGCTGATGTTGACCAAGCTAGCGCCATTCAGAGCTGCCAACTCTCACGAATTCACTGTGAGACACACACAATTGACACTTTTCACACGCTCTCAGTCACGCCACACATCAATTTTGTCACGCACAGAAAAATCGCAAAGCAAAGAGGACACGGAGACCGACAGACTAGACAGAGCAGGTTAGTTATGATATATAAAAAATCTCAGCTCTCAGATTCTGTCAATTTTATTACGCAATTCAAACAATAAATACCGTTTTGGCGCTTGTAAATGTTACACGACAGATCCCTAGCGCATGTGAACCGATCATCTCTACTAGCTAATTGTAAAAAAACACGAAACACTGTTGAAAGATACAGTAGGCTACAACTTACCAAAATGTATTCCTCATACATAATATCGACCAATTATTTTTTTTAATCAGCGTGCAGAGGTCAATAACATACTGTAGCTGGAGAACAAATATGTCAGATTTACCTCAGGAAAGCAATTTAATAAACATAATATAATTAGCTAATGCTACATTTTATCATCAGCTTGGTAGAGCTGTGTGGGCTCTGGTAGATAACAGGTGAAAACCGGATTGGATCTGTGGGTAGAGCTAACTATCAAACACATCAGGTTCAAGTACGCCCACAAGCCGTGCGAGTTATTCGTGTACTGCAGTTTGGCTGGTGTTGCCCGCATACCGCCTCCCATGGCCGAAACTGGTATTATGACACCTGTCGGGCCATGGCTAGTAATTCAGCATGCTAATTCAGGTTGATATCTCTGCAGCACTATAACTTGTCATTTTTTTAATGACATCATCGCCCTTATTTCTTCTCATTCTTTTGATGCATGTAGCTCATTTGGATATTTTTAACTCAATTCTTACACATGGCACCTTAAAAACGGGTATTTTCAGACAGAGTCAGGATGAGGGTTGAAATCATTATTTTTCTGCATTTATATTTATTTAAAAAATCCATGTCATGACCCCTTTAAAATAATTCGAATGATGTTTCTTCAGGTACAAATGGATACAATTAGCTTATTTCACATATATTTGTACTTGGGAGAAGAAAAAAAAAACAGGTAAAACAGGGACTGTTAAAGGTGCTGTAAATGATTTTATCCATTTTGCAAACTTGCAGACTTAGAAACAGAAATAGCCCTTTGTCCAAAAACATGCCAGCCAACCCGATGTCAAAATGATTGACAGGCAGAGAGACTTTCTGATTGGCTAGTTTTCTGACAGGCTAAAAAAAACAAATTCTGCTGTCACAGAGACATGATTTCTCAGGACACCTATTTCAGTAATATTTCCCAGGTATTTCACAGTGATATTTTCTGTGTATAATAGCTTACAGCACATTTAACATCCTTTTACTGTAGCTGCAACATGAAACTTTCAGTAATGTTAGTACCGCACAAAAATGTGTTTAGCATGATTAATATAATTACAAATGTGAAATGCAGTTTTTGAATCAGTCAGCATATGAATAAATCTCCAAAACAATTGAGTACACTGAATCAGATCCTTTCTAAAACGGTACATGGATGAGTATCAGGATTCAATGCAGTTTCATGTTACATGGAAAAAGAATCTAATTTTATGTCCCGACAAACTCTGCATCACTAAAACATTTAAAGAGACACAGTACTCCTCTGCCCAGGTAAATGGCGCAGGTGAACGTCTCACGGGGTTAGAGGCATTACATCATTACTCCATGTCTGCCAACAGTCAGGTGTCTCTTAAAATATTTTTGTGCTAATTTATTGCATGCAGATGATTTATGCCTAAAATATGCTTAAAACAGCAACAGCAACGAAGGCATGATAGGTAAGGGGCTCTTCAAATGCTATATTATTTAGTAAACAGCGACGATTACCTGAACTTTAGGGCTAAAAGGCTCAATTCTTCTACTAAGGCTTTGGCTCTGGGTAAGTAAAGTGAATGAAAAACAATAAAGAGAAATGCAATAAAACTAAAACCTGAAATGACAATACCAGTTGTTAATGCAACACTAAGAAATCAGAGCAGGAGATTCAACCTAAACATTTTAACATACTGCATTGGAACATTTTGATTTGTTTTACTATTTTCACTATAATGCAATTAAATGCAATCTCGTCCTCAGAGATTGAGGAATTAATGACGAGCTCTAATGCTCAGGACTCGTTCTAGTAGAATATTCTTTCTCTAAATCTTAGGAATGGATATTTCCTGCACATTTTCTAGAGCAGCATTTCCCAAAGTGTGGCCCTCAATCCTCTAAATTGTTTCTTGACTTCCATGTAAAAATCAAAAGTATTGAAATGCCATGTCTTTTCTTTTAAAAGGACTCAATGGGCATCTCATCGTGGGAAACGCTGCTGTTTACAGTACAATGAATCTCCTTCTCAACAGAATACAAAGTAACAAGATTGTTATTTAACACACAAACACACCATATAATGTTAGAAATGATCGAATTCGATGAGATACACAACAGGAATACGAGACAACACATTTTTATATTGATCTTGTTAATGCACAGTTAATTTGAGACTAGGTGCATTGACCCATATCTATCTATCTATCTATCTATCTATCTATCTATCTATCTATCTATCTATCTATCTATCTATCTATCTATCTATCTATCTATCTATCTATCTATCTATCTATCTTTCTATCCATCTATCCATCCATCCATCCATCGTTAGCCACCCTGCTTTTTAGATTTCGGTATCAGCCAGTTTTCCAATGGCTTTTTCATTTTGGTCAACCATCAAACATTATTACCTAGGGAATAACTTGCACTTCATTTGTATTGCTTAGATCAAGAAGCTTGTGCACTTTACACCAGTTTGTCATGTTCTACAAGCGTGTCAGGTATTTTTACACACACAACAGGCTGCATGAACCCTGAATAAGTGATTTTAGTCTGAATAAATTGTCGGGCAATTTCATATATTTTAAACCCTTTTCGCTGTTTGTTAACACAAGTACAGACAATTAAAGCACAAATCATTTAAATTACATGTGTAATTGTTGTTTTTTCTGTATAATTTTTCATAATTGTGATGCCAAAGAATTTTCGGAAATTTAGTTTTATTGCACAAGCCTGTGACCACTTAAATCACAAATGTTAGTGAACTTTATTATTTATTCTTCATCAAAATTCGTATAGACCTAAACTGTATAGTCACATTGAAATCTGACATAAATCTTTAACTGACATGGGAAAATACCTAAACTTTTTCTGTAATGCAGACTACTCTGCACAGGAGTTTATAATTGTGAACTTACTGTAAGCTGTCCCGATAAGTACTGAGGGGCGTCCCGTAGCATTCCGGGGCTCATGGGAGACGTGACTGATATGGAGGGACGCTCCATCTTCTGTGACTCAAATGAACTTGAACCTTAGAAGAGATGAAGGGTAAAGTAGAAATACACAAACTAATCAGAGATTCTTTCAAAGCTCTGTAAAAATGTTTCATTAATGTCTCAGAGAATCCCATCATTTATACACACTACATTGAGAAAATGTACTCACTGGACTCCAGTTGTGCGTGTGTGCTTTCTGGTATCCTGGGGATATCTCTGCAATGACAGTGGCACAGAAAAATCAATGACATGTGCTTTAATGACCCTGAGCACCACATTAGTCTTGATGTGAAGTTTGTGGCAGCAGCCCAAACTCACTATCTAAAGAGAGTTCAGTTGGTCATGCGCTCTTTACAATTACAATTAGGAAAATTAGGAGGCTAACTGAGGGCAGCAGTTTTGTTTGTGTCCATGTGAGCCAGCAGGCACTCTAAAGGGGTCATATCATACGATTTTTCCCTGAAGTCCACTTATAATCTTATGGAGAGAAAAAATAGAGGAAAAATAAATTTTGCATGACTTTTTCTTTATTGATCCGAAGTTTTGAGTTTTCAAACATACTACAGTATGTTTCAACCGCATTTTTTATCTGAAAATATCAAGAAAATATGGATTTCTCATGATATGATACCTTTAATATAAAGGAGGTTAAAACAGACTATTATCATACAAAATTTAAGGCAGATGGACCACAATGCTCATTAACATGTTAATTGTATGAACACACCTCAAAATTACAGCACAAATATATATATATATCAATTATACTTAACTCTGGCAATTCCATTAACAAATATTCAAGTACTTTTGAGGAATCACTTCATCATTAGACACACTAATCTGAGACTAATATGTGACTCTTTTTGGCCAATTCATTAATAATTTGTTTGCAAATAAGCACTCTATATTTGTTTCTGTATGCAGCAGACAAGGAAAATGCTATGAAAAACTGTGACGCTATTTATTGTTTTTTATTTCGTGTCATGAAACACATTTGGTACCAGAATTCTTTTTTGACCAAACTGATTCAGAATAAGATTCTCATCTGTAAACAATAAGATATTTATATCAGATATTAATGCCCAAAAGCATTGCTTGTTTATCAGAACAAGCATAATATTCAATGTTATCTGTTGTGTCTTTTGTAAAACTAAACTTTTTTAATTTTATTTAATTTCGACCTATTATACAAAATTCACTTTTACATGGTTTGAACATAAATGTGTGTGGGCAGTGTGTGTATGCAACCACCCTATAATATTAAAAATCCACCCACTACTTTTTTTTCTATATTGCCCATAAATCATAAACAATGTCTCAAAATGAGTCGTTCACATTTTCTATACACTGTGACACCACAATGCAACGGTCCCCACCCACAACTGGTGTCGGAATCTGTCCTATTAGCTTAGCTCCTCCTCTGAGTGAGATGTACACAGTCCGCCATGTTTATCTCCTCAGAGCAGCTAGTGGAAACACAAGCATGTCTCAGCTAAATGTTCTGTTGTTGGCTGCATCAATGAAAACAAAACGTGGTTTTCCATTCCAAAGTGCTACTTTTCCATTGCTTTTCTGTGTCAACACGCTAGACAGACGTGACCGTTGCGCTTCTCGCGCAGGAAACCACTTTCCAAAAATGCAGTGCTTGACTTTTTCAGACACAAAGAAGCGTTGTATGTAAAAACGCATTCTGTGGAAATGGTCCCTTACTGCTTCTCATGTTTTGTTGTTGTCAGAGTATCCAAGGCACGAGCTGTAAAGGCACAGCCCTCTTCTGGAAAGGGGGGCAGGAAGAAGCATCTCATTTTCATTTAAAGATACACACACGAAAACATTGTGTTTTTGCATCCACCCAAAAAGGGGCATTTTGGGCATGGTAAAATAAATGATCTGTGGGGTATTTTGAGCTGAAACTTCAGACACATTCTGGGGACACCTAAGACTTATATTACATCTTGCATGTGTTATATTAATGTTATATGTCTTGTTAATGTTATATTACATCCCCTTTAAGTAATTATGAAAACCAATTTGAGAAACACTGTAGAGAAAGCCGTACCCAATGGGTCGAGAGACCACTAGTTCCACCTGAGGCTCTGGCTTTGATTCTAAAATGATATTGTAAACTTCTTTAAATGTGGCTCCTTGTAAAAGTCGGCCATTCCACTCTAGGACCTGATCACCTATGAAACAAGAAAATCAATTACCAAACTATCTGTAATTACACATTCATTACTGCATTTAATACAGTAACAAACTGTTGGAGTAACAGTCCTACATACACTACTGTTCAAAGTCAGTGAATTTGTCAGGTCAGTAAATTTGTTTTTTTGAAAAATAATAAATACCATTATTTATCAAGGATGCATTAACTTAATCAAGTGACAGTAAAGAGTAAAACGTTTAAATTGTTACAAAAAAAGCTATAATGAACTTTTTATTCACCAAAGGAATGTTTATTGAGCAGCAAATCAGCATATTAGAATGATTTCTGAAGGATCACGTGACACTGAAGACCGGAGTAATGACTGTTGCAAATTCAGTTTTGTCATCTCAGGAATAAATTACATTTTGAAAAATGTATCTAGTCCATACTTGATCTGCAGCAGCAGCGTAGCAGATCTAGTCTGCCAAGACCAAATACATTAACATTGCCATATTCAATAACATGCAAAAACTATTTAGAGAGTTGTCATGATTAAAATAAAAATAGAACAATTTTAAATTGTAATAATATTTCACAATATTAATGTTTTTACTGTCATTTTGATTAAATAACTGCAGTTTAAGAGACTTCTTTCAAATTAAAAAAATAAAAGCTTACTGACCTCAAACTTTTAGACAGTAGTGTATGAAATACAGAAACATAGCATGTACCTGGTCTGAGGTGCCCAACTGTATCCGCTAAACTCCCTTTCCTTACTTTGGTGATGAACGCACAAAGTCGCCCAGACTCTGTCATCTTTCCCCCAACCACCTGTAAAAGACACACACACACACACGCACACACGCACACACGCACACACGCACACACACACACACACACACACACACACACACACACACACACACACACACACACACACACACACACACACACACACACACACACACACAAAAAGATACAGTAATGAACTAAAGCTTTTGAAATTATAGCATATTAGTTTTTTGCTGTGGTACAGGAATTGTAAACGAAAAATGCATATTAATTTTCATTAGTATTGTAGGTTTCATGATCCTATAATGAAGGTTTGATCTTGCTAATGTAAGGTGAATATATTTAAAAGCTCATGGCTTTTTTAATCATAACTGATTGTATTAGTTCAGAAAAAATAATCTGTTTAGAAACGAACTGCACAAGTTACACTGAATAGAAATGGAAATAATGTACACACACCATTGAAAGTCTAACTGTCCGCACTTTTGAAAAAAAAAAAAAACGACCGTTGGAAAATGCCTGGAGGTCTGTTCCAGAAACCACATGACCAATCGCTCTTCTGTGAGCATCATACAAATCAAATCCCCACTAATGGCAGCCCAGTGCAAACATACAAAGAAGATTATGAGCTGCCTCCTAGATAAAGATGGCTTTACATAATGAGTGGCATGCAGCCGAGGGCGATTGTGTGTGTGCGTGCGTGTGTGTGTGTGTTTGACAAACTGCTGCTGGTAACGGATATAATGCACACGGTAGCACTGAGCTGACACACAGTCAGCCATTCAGAAAGTTGGTTATCAGTAACGATTCTTCGTTTCTCTCCACTCTGCTGAACAATCCATGTAAGTGCTTTGACAACAAATACGAGCTTCGCATTTCTGCTTTTAAACTCTCAAAGTGCATGGCCCTGTTTACTTCCACTGTAAGAGCTTTACTCCAATCATGGTTTTTTTTTGCTCTTTCAATGTCGACAATAAATCACAATGAACATTATCAAAGCACATTTTAAAAAGTACTATATGCAGTCTTTAAAATAATCGTACTGTTGTCGCAATTTTATTTCACAATTTTAATGGTTCCATGGAGAACCTTTAACCTACAGTACATGGAACATTTCCATAGCACAAATGGCTCTTTATAATGGACAAAAAGATTCTTTAGATTATTACAATAATCTTCACTCTTAAAAATAGATGTTACAAAAAAAATGCGATGCCATAGAAGAACCATTTTTGGTTACTAAAGAACCTTTACCTTTCTTAGTGTGAAAAACACTTAAAATAATCACTGAAATGTTTTTAGGGGAACTAACATGCAAATTTTGCATTGCTACAAAAAAAACAACTTTTTGGAACCTTTATTTCTACGAGAGTACTGGAAAATAAACAACTTCATACAATACATTTTAAGATTAATTTTTAATGAATACTACACAAATTATAAAATAGCATTACTTTATGCAATATTTTTATCCTTATTTTATCAGTTCACATTATTCGAAGTAATAAAATGTTTGTTCGTAATTTATCAAAAAAATTGACCCACTTCTGAAATGGCCTTCCTTTCAATTCAATCAAGTCCTAATGGATAAACGGCCCCATCCTACATTTTCTTGTTCAATATCCTGTTTTTCTCATGAGATTACTGAAGTAAAATGAAAATGCTTCAGATTGGCTGCGTCCAAAATCCCATAATCTCTTGAGTAGATACTTATTTTGAATAAATATTTGCTTTTCAACCACTAAAAAAGTATGTTCTAATCTATACTGTATAGTACTGTATGAATGTGTGTAGTATGTCATTATCATGTGAACAAGCTGCGTCAGATCACCGCTATTCACAAATCCTCTCCCATGGCCCCATGGGATAGTAAAGTGTCCATCGTATGCACACTTCAGAATCTTGCTAGAAGTAGTAGGTCTTCGGCACTTTTTTCCTATGAGTACTGTAAATTCAGACATACTTCTTTTGTCACATACTGTTTTTCGTCTATCATATAGTAGGGAAGTATGCGAGCCATTGACTTTAACATAAATCTCAGTTGAACTTTTTTATGTTTTATGCCATGTTTACTTCCTCTAGCTACAGTGGTTCCCAACCATTCTGCACTTTATGTATCGCTCCCTTATTTAATGAACCTGAATCAGATCATCAGCTTGCTAGGAAAAAGCTCCATGAACTGAATTGAGTGCCATATAAGAGGACATGCAAAATGTGCATAGCAGTGAAAAAATAATTGATGATTTTTGCTGTGGAAAAAAGCAATCGACATAAATGTTGTTGATAGAGTTTGTATTAAAGCAGCTAAAAAACGTGTGAAATCAAAACCACATTAAGTGTATGTCCAAGGGAGGCAGAGCGACTCACTTTCAGTCCCAGAAGAGCTCCGGAGTCGCGAGGAACGCTGCCGTCCTTCATGCGCTTGTTGAGCAGGATCCTGCCGATGAGTCGATCTCCGTCTTTGGAGGGCTGCCATGTGACCGGGTGCTGTCAGGTCAAAACCACAACAAACATCATTCCAGAACACACAGAAACCTGCCAGTGCTGGTGCGGGGAAGGCTGCGATGAATTTCATCCGATTTATCACACAAACTCTGTTGTGATTTCAGGTGTTTCAAAAGAGTAAGCCACACGACGGGACAAATCAAATAATGTCTCATAGAGGCTTAAGGGATTAGCACAGCCCAAAATGAAAATTCTGTCATCATTTACTCACCCTCATGTCATTCAAAACCTGTACGTTTTTTACACCCCATGGGGGGATATAACATAACGAAGTATTTGTCCAATGTTAAATGGCAATGATACCATAAATAGATAGCAAAGTGGTCCATTTCCATGCACAAGTCATATAATAGCTCATAATAGCATAATAGCATGAAATGTTAAAATATTAGTATTTTTTTGGAGGCTCAAATTCTTCAACTGGAGCTCTCTAATCATGAAGGTGAGAAAATTATGACAGGATTTCTATTTTTTTATAAACTGTTCACCAAACAATTTAGCTGTAAAAAAAAATATATAGAATGTCTTAAAATGTATATCATTTTTAAAATTAAATGTGGAAATGTGGTCAATTTAATGAATGACTCCATTATAATGCAATAAACCACTGCTCATTTTCAAATATGAACAGGAGACAGATTCAATTAGGAGTGATCCAGGCTCAAGTTAAGCTATATGGAAAACATTTATGACACACAGAAAATAATTTTGAATCATCCCTCAGTTGCTACAAATGTACAAGAATTGCTTACAGTAGAAAAATATAATGGAGGTCTGTGGGGCAAGGCATTCCAGAGGGTTTAAAAGCAGAAATGTGACGCTTGCATTTTTGCTAAAGTGCTTACATTACTTTTTTTTGTATAAATTGGCTATTTTCTGAGATATAAAGTTGTCTAAATTGTCCTTTTATTGGTGAGATGACATTTCTACATAAATTAAGTTCTGCTTACATGCTACCGACGTTATAAGTTGTAATGCAAAAAAAGAAGGAAAAAAGAAAGAATTATAATAAATTAATAAGTATGTTAATAAGTATAATAAGTAAGTTAATAAGTATAATAAGAATAAGTTAGCAAGCCATTCTATCACACTGGTCACATATATAATGTGTAAAGTCTTGTGGATATACAAACAGTAATGCTATAATGCCTTGCCCCATACATTTTCACATTTCTATACTGTAAAAGTCATTTATACTTAAACTACCATTCAAAGGTTTATGGTCAGTAAGGTTTTGTTTTAACAAGTCTCTTATGCTCTCCAAGGTTGCATTTATTTGATAAAAAAAACTGAAATACTGAGAAATATTATTGTAATTATTTATAACTATTTTCTGCTTCAATAGCATTTAAAATGTAATTTATTCCTGTGATGGCAAGGCTGAATTTTCAACAACCATTAATCCATTCAGAAATCATTTTCATATGCTGATTTGCTACTCAATAAACATCTTATTATTATCAATGCTGAAAACTGTTTTTTTTTTTACTTTTTTTCAGGGTTTCTTGATAAACAGAAAGTTCAAAAGAACAACATCTGTTTGAAACAGAAATGTTTTCTAACATCTTACAAGTCTTTACAGTCATTTTTGATCAATTTAATATGTAAGCTTGTTTCCGCCACAGAATAAAACATTTAAAAAGATAATTGTGCCTTTTTTGATGAATTTAATGCTCCATGTTGAATAAAAGTATACATTTCTTCAACAACAACAACAACAAAACATCTTACTGACCCCAAACGATTGAATGGGAGTGTATTTTTACAAAATTACCAAAATTATTTTCTGTTATAGGCTAAGAGCGTATAACTTCATAAACATCATAGTCTTTGGCAAAAGAGATGGTGTAGAGTTTGTGTGATTGTTTTGCTGGGAGTGACATGCACCCATCACATGCAGAGAAAAGCCCAGCAGTCACGGACAGAGACCAAATCCATCATCACCACAGCCGAACCCCAGCACCACATCCAGCAAACACAAGCCCGAATAATGGAAGAAGAAACACAGACGATGTTCAAACCGAAAGCGAGGAGAACAGCATGGAAAGGCTCACGAACACAAACGGTGGAATCCAGTGATCCATAACATGGAGAGCAAAGGAATACGACAGTGGAAAGGGAAAAAAGAAAAACAAACTTTGTGGCAAAACAAATCCTGGCTGGCCATCTCTGAGCGAGTGAGCGTGTGTTTCGGAGCGGAGCGTGTCTTGGCGGGAGAGGGGGGAAGGAGTGAGGATTCGAATCAGTGAGGGGGTCTAGGGCCCTACCGCGGCTGACGGGGCCACTAACACGGCAATAACACACGAGGCTGAGAGGGCATGCAGCTGACGGGGGAACCCACATTCCCTAAGTGCCATGACAAAACACACAGTCACACGGTGGAGTGATTCGCTGCTATGTCGACTACGGCAGCTGCGGCTAAGAAGCAAACGATCACAGAGCAAGCAAGAGGCTCCATAGCTACTGCCACAGAAGAAAAAAGTTTAAAAACTGAGGAAAACTTAAGTGTAAAAAAAAAAAAAAAAAAAAAAAAAAAAAAACTTAAAACAAGTAAAGGAATAGTTCAACCTAAAATGTAATTTTGTCATTATTGTTCATGATGTTCTGAACCCGTACTTTTTTCCTTCCATGGAACAGATAAGGAGAATGATCATGGAGCTCTTTTCTGAACATTATTGGTTCTTGCGAGTCACATGACCAAAAGTTATGTGCAAGATTACGTGTTCAAGTGTAAGAGATTCAAAGGAGTGCAACGTGAATGAAACTTAAATTTCAGTAGGTTTCTGACATACACACTCCTGTTCAATAGTTTGTTAAAAAAAAAGACAAAAAACTATTTTTTTTTATGTTCCTGAAAGAAGTGTATTAAGCTCGCTAAGGCTGCATACAATTACAGTAAAAGCAGTAATACTGTAAAATATTACAATTTAAAATAACTTTTAATGTTAACTATGTTTTAAAATGTCATTTATTGCTGTGATGCAAAGTTGAATTTTCAGCATCACTCCAACATGCAGTGATAATCCTTCAGAAATCATTCTAATATGCTGATTTGCTGCTCTAGAAAAATGTATCCTTACTATTATTAATGTTGAAAACAGTTGTGCTGCTTAATATTTTTGTGTTTTTTCATGATTCTTTGATTTATTCATTTATTTCAAATATTTTGCAACATTATAAATGTCTTATAAATGCTGTCACTTTTGATCAATTTAAAGAATCCTTGCTGAGTATTAAATTAAAACTCCCCTTCAAAAAATAATAATCTTATGGTTCGTTTCCACTGAGCGGTACGGTACGGTACAGTTCGGTACGCAATTATTTGCGTTTCCACTGTCAAAAGTTGTGAATGGTACCAAAAAGCCGAACCGTACCGTACCACTTTTTGGGTACCCTTCCGTTGGGGTACCTAGCACAGTGGTACGGTACTAAAGGGAGGAGCTAGACTCACTGCAGAACGTTGATTGGTTGACAGAGTATTGTCACTTGCACGTGCTACAAGGGGAATGAAAACATAAGAAGCGCCATTTTTTAATATACAGTTGGAATATAATACTACGGTTATTCTTTACACGAAATGTAGTTTTAAGAGTTTTTCAGGCGAGAATGTAGTTGTTTAAAGCTCAAATCTGTGGTTTATTTATAATGATTTATGATAATTTGATCCATTCCAGGGATCACCGGGCGCTCGGCGCTCATGTTCCCTGCCTGGAACAGCCTTTCCTCGTCTAGTCGTTCTGATGTTTGCCGTTGACTCTGTAGTGGTAATTCGTCTTTTGTATATAACGGGTGATCTTTGGTCTCGTGAATCGATCATTCGTTCCCTGGCCAATCGTTTTGGCTGAGGGCTAAATGAAGTTTCATATATTTAGGCTATTTAACTTTTCCGTTATAACGTTAACGTTAGACTAGCGCTGAATTTGTATATTTGACTGAATTGTTTGCTTTATTTCTTATTGTATAGCTTCTTGTAACGTTACCTTTTACCTATACTTTTATAACGGCTATTATTAATAAAAACTGAAATTTAACTGGGTTGAGTTTTGTCATTTTTTATTTTATAACAAAGATTATCACTGTAATGTTGTTTATTGCAACATTTGTACAAATGCACATATTGCCTGGAATATGTATAATATTTTTTTAAATTTAAACGAAAAGATGCAGGGTTGTGTTTTATATTTAGTTTTGTTATAAATAGGCTAACGTTAAACATGCAGTAAATAATACAATCAGGTCTATACATTGCCTGAAACACATTTGTGTGCCTATAATGTTTAATATGTATATAAATGAAAACGAAAAGAGGCAGAGTAGTGTTTTATAATATATTTCGTTTTATTGTTGCCTAAAATCTGCATGCAGAGCGAGCTGAGCGATGCTTTCAAGAACGCGCTGTTCCATTTGGAGAATTACCGGACTCGCGTCCTCGGGAGTCCTTCTGCTGAGAACTTTGCGTACTTGGTATTGAGAAATGCCTAATGTCGGCGCTTCTCTTTTTGTGACAAACATGCCGAGAAGTAAGGACAATATCTGCTGTATGCCACCCATTGGTGTTTACTTTGTCGCTTTCTTCTTCGCGCGAAAATGACGTTGTTCGCTTCTTTCCGGCAAACACCACGCCTATCAAGAAGGGTATTGTTGGCGGTTTGAAACGCTAGCCGGATCATGGTTTACTGACCCGAACCAAACCGTACCGTACCATACTGCTCAGTGGAAACGAGAAACGAGAAATTAAGTGAAATGAGAAATTTCTCATTTCTCAGAAACGAGAAATGACCCTGAACTTTTGAACGGCAGTGTAGTTTTAAAAGATCTGAAATATTGCAAAAGTAGACCATTTTCATGGCAACTGTGTGCTGTTTTTTGTCCTTTTTGGAGCCTGACAGTTCTTGGTCACTGTCTGCTTTCATTTAATTGTATAAAAAAATCCTTTTTGTGCTCCATGGAGGAAAAAAATAACAAAGTAATAAGGGTTTGTTAAATGATACCAAAATGTTAATTTTTGGGTGAAATATCCCTACAACATCCAAAAAGAAAATCAAATTAATATCTCACCTATCATTAGCGACATCAAAACAAAGACCAAGTGAAAATGGAACAAAATGAAGTAAATGAAAAGTTCAAACAAACAAGATCAAATCAAATCAGTGCAGGCTAGAGAGGTCCCAGTACCTTCTCACTATGGCTATGTTCCTCGTTTAGAGTAGTGCTACTGCACGTATCAACCCCCGAGTCTTTAACCTGGGGTTCACACCACTCAGCATCTTCTTCCAAAGAGTGGCCCCCAAACCGCACCATTTTCTTTTGACCCTCAGATAAGGTGTGTGACTGCTCAAAAGTTTGTCTTTTTCCCCTTTGACTGTCCCCTACAGACATGGGATAAAAACAGAAAGAAAAAAAAAACATGCAGAAGTGAAAATAAATCAAAAGAACCATGAAATGACAGAGTGACAGAGAGAGAGAGAGAGAGAGAGAGAGAGAGAGAGAGAGAGAGAGAGAGAGAGAGAGAGAGAGAGGTGGGACATTAGGCTCCGCATGTCTCACCAAAGACATGGAGGAAGCATCGCTGCTATGCCACGTTGTGTGATCCCACCAGTGGCCATCCAAATCCCCTGCGAGCACCACACACACATACACACACAATCCCAGAACGCACACATACAGCAGAGAGCAGAGGTAGTTTGTGAGGACAAAAGAAACAGAGACATATGGGGGGGGGAGAGACACTGTATTCACTCATTCATATTGTTAAATGTGTCAGACGCACTCATACTTAGACTCACACTTATTGTACATTGATTATTACACTCATAACTGAAAAGATCTTGGGACTGGGCCGTAATACACTTTATTTGACGGGCTCCAGTTTAAAATGCAGTTGGTGCATACTCTCTTAACCTGCATTCCTGCATTTGGAGAGATATGACATAATCATATATGACATCATCAGGTACAACATTGTAAATGACATCGTCCAATATGACATCATAATCAGATAAAAAACCATCAGCTGTGATGCCTTTACATATAACATATGACTAGATCAAATCAAATGTGATATAATCTGAATATTACATCAGATATGGCTTGATTAAACATAGCATAATAAATATGACATCTAAATATAATAAAATGTATACCTAGTTTAGTCATGAAACTCTAACGTGCCACTGATTGGCTGTCTCGTGACCGGTTCAGCAGCATATCGGCCACTTGTCTCTATCAGGCTAGCCATATATATTTCAGTCCGGCCAGGCAGGATTAGACTGCGCCCACCTTAGCCCTCCTCCTCCCCAGCACCACCTGTCTAGATCTGCTACGGGGTCTCTATTTGCAGCAGCACTTTCAATGTCACTTTGTGTCTTATGGAGCAAGTCTTCGTACTTGCTCTGTAGCAGCAGCAAGTTTTATCGTGGTTTAGCATTTACATTAGAGATACATCTTGTGTTTCAAACTACTCCGAGGAGAGTTGTCATGACTGAAATGATATCAGTATGATTTGAACAACAAAATGATTTGAATAGATTTAGTTTTACTTCAGTAAATATGGCATTATCAAATAGCATGCAATATTCATACGACAACATCAGATATAATACAGTAGCACCATAGTATTGTATCTGCTCTGTGCTTAAGCCTAGGATGTGTACATGTGTCTTAAACATCAAATGAACAGAGCAACCAATCATACAGCAGCTTAAACAATAGACACTGATCTACATATGGGACTCATTACATTAAACTCCAAAACACTAGCGCCAGTGGTAATGACAGAGAACTGCAGACATATGAGAATTAATGAACAAAAGAATAAAGGGGTAGTTTAAGAAGCAGCCTAAAGCTCTTCCTGAAGTACTCGCAGAAACCCACTGAATGCAATGTTATTATCCTCCAGAAAGTCATATAGAAGTCAATTCTATAAAAAAAAATAGAATTATGCATGCCATGAATATCCTTAAAGGGTTAGTTCACCCAAAAATGAAAATTATGTCATTAATGACTCACCCTCATGTCGCTCCAAGCCCATAAGACTTTTTTGAAGCATCGAAAATACATTTTGTTCCAAAAATAACAAAAACGATGACTTTATTCAGCATTGTATTCTCTTCCAGTTCTGTTGTCAATCCGCGTTGTCAAAGTCGTCGTTTTTGTTACTTTTGGAACAAAATGTATTTTCGATGCTTCAAAAAATTCTAACTAACCCACTGAGGTCACGTGGACTACTTTGATGATGTCTTTATTGCCTTTCTGGACAAGGACTGTATACCGTACATAGATTTTCAATGGATGGACAAAAAACTCTCGGACTGAATCTAAAATATCTTAAACTGTGTTCCGAAGATGAACGGAGGTCTTACGGGCTTGGAGCGACATGAGGGTGAGTCATTAATGACATAATTTTCATTTTTGGGTGAACTAACCCTTTAAGAACATTAGGAACAAAAGGGAAAAATAATCTGGAATAGTGGAAAACAAATCTTTTTTTATTTATTTAATTTTATTTGATCAAATTTAATTTGAAAACTTGATAGATGGAAACCAAACACACTGTAAAACATGAACACACACACCCAGAGCATTGGGTAGCCATTGCTACGGCGTCCCCGGGGAGCGATTGTGGGCACTTTTGCTTTCACGATTACCTCATCTTTACTACATTTAAGATGAATTTAGGTAAATTACGCCATGTTTTTCCAATCATCTCAATGACAAAAAATGCCCCAAATTACCTGGGACAAAACAATAACAGTAGCAACAATTATTTCAGTGGACATTCACACTCGCCACTTATCTGTGTTCCAAATCATGCTATCCTTCTGGAGCACTGCTGTGTCCTCTCTCACGCTCTCTCTGTGTGTGTGTTGGTAGTAAAAGCGTGAATGCAGTGGTATTAGCGGCTGCGTTCCGGGGTCTATTTCTCTCTCACTCTCACGTTCTCGGCAGAAGGCGGAAGTGCTGATTCAGGCCTGAGCACAGCTCCCAGGCCGCTAGTGCACGGCTCTCCATCACTCTGACAACTCAATAAAAACCCAGTGTAAACTATTAATTGGATCATTAATTATTGATGCTGTTTTTACTACGAGTGAAGGAGACAGGAGAACAGAGAGAGAGAGACGGACTGAAGAGAGCGACATGGCGTGCAATCATAAAATGAATATTGATATTGATATTTGTCTCCGTGAAGGTTTTGAACAGGACAACTGAAGATGTGGTCTGATTGGTTCTCTTGGCATGATATAGAAAAAGGGAGGATTCATGGAGAATGAATCATGTTGTTCATTTGCTCGTGCTGCATGTTTACCCGATTCACTAAAAGAATTATGCCAACCAATACAGAAAAAAAAAAAAATTATTATGATTTTAAATTTGGTATATTAACATTTCTGATTTCAACACACAATTTTCACATGTTTTATTTACTATGTAAATATTATTCGTTTGTAACGTTATCTACAAAAATAATAGTAAAAGATTAAAAATGTTTAAATACTTAAAAAATATATATTTTAAAATATGTATTATTATGTATATACATTTTATTTGTAAAATTATTTCAAGATATTAAAAAACATTACTAAAATATTATAAATTATTCACACCCACATACATAAAAACACACATCCAAACACACACCTATCTCCTAATTTTTTTCAATTTCAAATGAGCTTTATTGGCAGTATACACAGTTGTGTTCAAAGTAATAGCGGTGTGATTAAAAAAAGTGAGTAAATCTCAAAATCCTTATAATAACTTTTATCTCAATACACGTACATGCATTGTGAACACTGCACATTCTATTCGAAATAAAAACATGAAGAAAAATTTATCAAATGTGCTATTACTTTATAGAAAGTGAAGAAAAAGGAATATTAGGGTGTTCAAAAAAATAGCAGTGAGTGCATTTTTCTTTACAAAATCAAACATGTACTGAATAAACTGAAAAACGCTTGAAGATTTAGCTTTCTTGTGAATCACTGAACTAATATTTAGTTGTATAACCACGGTTTCTGAGAACTGCTTCACATTGTTGCATGGAGTCGACTAACTTCTGGCACCTGTGAACAGGTATGCCAGCCCAGGACGATTGCACTACATACCACAATTTTCTTGGTTTTGCCTCAAAAACAGCATTTTTGATGTCACCTCACAAGTTTTCTATTGGATTAAGGTCCGGGGATTGGGCTGGCCACTCCATAATGTTAATCTTGTTGGTCTGGAACCAAGATGCTGCTCGCTTACTGGTGTGTTTGGGGGTCCTTGTCTTGTTGAAACATGGGCATTTCCTCTTCGGCATAAGGCAACATGACCTCTTTAAGTATTTTGAAGTACTCAAACTGATCCATAATCCGTGGTATGCGATAAATAGGCCCAACACCATAGTATGAGAAACATCCTTATATCATGATGCTTGTGCCACCATGTTTCACTGTAATCACAGTGTACTGTGGCTCGAATTCAGTGTTTGGGGGTCGTCTGACAAACTGTCTGCGGCCCCTAGACCCAAAAATGACAATCTTGCTTTCATCAGTCAACAAAATATTGCGCCATTTCTCTTTAGTCCAGTCAATGTGTTCTTTGGCAAATTGTACCCTCTTCAGCACATGTCGTTTTTTCAACAATGGGGCTTCTTGCCAATAGCTTGGCCTCACATAATTAGAAGGCTTTACTTTAGTTTTCTAATTGTTACAGTACTCACAGGTAACTTTAGATCTTCATTGATCACCCTGGAGCTGATCATTGGCTGAGTCGTTTTCCGTTTTCTTCCCCGTCTTTCTGGTTTTGGTTGCCATTTGATATCATTTTAGCCGAGCAGCCTATCATTTTCTGCACTTCTTTATATGTTTTCCCCTCTCCAATCAACTTTTTAATCAAATTACGCTGTTATTCTGAAAAATGTATGAAATGGCCCGTTTTACTCCGATTTTCAGAGAGACATGCACTCTACTCTACTAAAACTACTAGTAAATCATTTGCCATAATTTCTACTGTAGTGTCTGGACCAATCACACACACAAATTCTTCATTTTATCTAATGAATAGTCCGGCAAACTCACTCTCCCAACAAAGATCAGTGTAACTTCCCCCGAAACTAACATCCCAATGAAGCTAACACCACTGGCAGAACTCGGGGTCCTGTTACATAGATAAGGATTTTTACGACCTCTAAAAGGGAATTCCTGAGAGATGTAACACTCACTTAATTCTGCTGAGAAAGAGAAATAAACCCTGTTAATCCTATATATTCTATATATATAAACACTTGAGAAATGTATAAACATGTATCTAATTTTCACATCTCATGATTTTCCTTCGGATGTTGTTTTGGCCTTTGTTTTCTTGTAAACTCTAATGGGTTAATGTTTTAGACTTTGCATACAAATATGTGAACCATATTTGGCCTCTGTAAATTCCAATCTCTGTTCCCCATTTGTTAATTTACATTACATTTTGTTAACTTTGTGACGCATATACGAATCTTGAAGATTCTTTCTCTTAAACACCCAATGAAATTACAGATTCAAATGTGCTGTCTGAACACAAAGAGTCATAAAATCTCCCTCCAAAGGGACAACTTCGGAATGGCTCACATACCCCCAGAGGGTGTGACATCTTCACCCTTTTAAAAATCACTGATCAAGATCAGTCTCTTTCTCTCTCTCTTGGCTTTTGGACTCTCTGGACGCTCTTGGCTCTCTGAGCCCCTGTTGACTTTCTCTTGGTCCTTCCTGACAAGTCCTGATGTGAAAATTAGAAGTTTTCTAAGGACCCCCAAGCTTTTGCCAGGCTGCAGCCTTGTCTTTCCATTCACCAAAGATCCTCTGACTTCAACCGGTTCTCTCTCATCAAAACAACATCAGCAAAGATCAACTGGAGCCTCAACAAATTATATCAGGACAGTTTAATTCAAATGAGCGAGACATGCAAGTATCAAACTTAGTCTCATTATTATCTGATACATTAAGTATCCTTACATCTTTTAAAGGACGTGTTATAACTAAACTGATGGTTTGCTCAAGGCTGTTGATTTGCTGAATTTCAAACAATGCTATAACTTCTTGCTTTCCTGTTTTCTTCTTCAGCTCTCTTTCCCTTGGTAAACTGTATGCATGTATGTATGTGTATGTTAGAGTAGTTTAAATGTTTAGTCTAGTTAATAAAGTCTTGTTCAAATTAACGTAAAGTTGTCCGTGTCGCAAGCTCATATCTGGAAGTCAATAATCATATCGATCTTGAATACTTGCTCTTAGTAGTACTTGGTAAGAAAAACATTTTCCATGCCCCGGAAATGTACATTTCTATTAATGAATTAATAACCAATATTGAGGGTTCACAGAATGAACTGAGTAATTGGTTGTAATGTTAATGCAGCTACATAAAGTTAATCTGATTAACCGACCCAAATATTCATAATCAATAATAAGTTATGATTGGTTATTAATATTTCATAGAGCTATTTCGCTATACTACCAAAACAGTGATTGATCTGGTTAGTTATTTTGGACTGCTATTAAAATAATTACATAAAAAATTAAAAAATGTAAATTCAATTTAAAAAAACTTTTGCTGAAAATCATGGTGTAAACACCAAATCATTACTGATTGATTTGTAATTTTCAGTCTATTTTCACTGTTGCTAACACTATCAGCAATTCTTGCAATCTCAACAAAACCTCATCTAGCGAACAAGCCATCCTTATTGTTGAGCCCTGTAAATATAAACAATGATGGGTGATATATTGATGAAACAAGCTGATGGTGATATCCCAGCTAGCAGGGAACGTTCTCAGAACTTTGGCTAACATTCCCTACAAGTTTGGTTAATGTTTTAAAGAAAACATTTGAATGTAATGTTCTAACAATGTTTTAAGGATGTTTTATCATTTCAAATAATGTTCCTATAAGGTTAAATGTAAACTAAGATATAACGTTTTAACTGTAACATTTTGAGGATGTTTTGGGAATGTTGTTGAGATAACGTCTCGGTTACATATGGTAACCCTCGTTCCCTGAGGGAGGGAACGGAGACGTAGGTCATGACTGACCAATCGGAATCTCGCTAGAGAGGCCAATCTACTTTGAGTGAAACTAAAACAAGCCAATACACATTGGCGTGCAATCATTTGCATCAGCTGCGCGCCCTCATTAGCGCGGGTATAAATGAGCGGCAGGTGCGATTGCACACTAGTTTTTTGCTGAGGAGCCAAGCCTGAGAAAGCTGGCAGCCCCGGCGGGTGGCAGCGGATGTGGCGACGGGACCTACGTCTCCGTTCCCTCCCTCAGGGAACGAGGGTTACCATATGTAACCGAGACGTTCCCTATCGGTCAGTCACTACAACGTAGGTCATGACTGACCAATAGGAATCCCTACCAAAGCGCCACAGCTGCTGCACCCCATCCAGCGCCCCCGTGCAAGCCTCTACACCTTCTTGCCTGGAAGGACGATAGGAGGAGGCTTACACAGAGTGAGTCTGACACTGTTGTTCCGTGATAACCCATACAGTGAGATATTGGATAACACTGGGAAGCGTGCCCTTCTGTTTAGGAAGGAACGCTGCAGAAGCCACTTCTTCAAAGAGTTATGTGGAAATACATATGGACTAGCCCGAAGGCTGTACTGCATATGAAATAATGGGTGACTTAGCCCAAGGGAAAGACACGGGCTTCCGATAGGAGCAGCCGTGGAAATATACACATATGGGATCCCGTAGGGTCACACATATGGAACCCAGCCCAGATCCGGTTCTCAAGGATTCAGTGGATAAGGGCCTGGCGCCGGACGCTCCGCCAAGTCCGGGCCGAGGGGTTTGGAGGACTCGACAGGAACGGGACAGAGCAAAGCCAGGGCTGGGTCTGCCTCCTCTAAAGGCAGGGCTTTCAGCTTCACTACCTGGTCTTTGAAGGGAGTGGTAGGAACCTTGGGCACATAACCAGGCCGGGGTCTTAGTACCACGTGGCTGTCACCCGGCCCGAATTCTAGGCCCGATTCGTCGACCGAAAATGCGTGCAGGTCTCCTACCCTCTTGACCGAGGCCAGTGCAACCAGCAGCAAAGTCTTCATGGAAAGAAGCTTTAGGTCTACTGACTGCAGAGGCTCAAAGGGAACCTCCTGAAGTGCTCGAAGCACCAGGGAAAGATCCCAAGAGGGTATGGAGGGGGGTCGAGGAGGATTTAATCGTCTCGCCCCCCTAAGAAACCTGACAACCAGGTCGTGCTTTCCAACTGTTTTGCCATGTTTTGCCATTTGCTATGTGGTCGTGATAAGCTGAAATAGCGGCAGCATGTACTTTGAGGGTGGAGGGAGACAGTCTACGCTCCAACCCCTGCTGCAAGAAGGAAAGCACAGAACCTATCGAACATCTTCGGGGGTCTTCTCGGCGAGAAGAACACCACTCGACGAACAGGTTCCACTTCAGGGCGTAAACACGTCTCGTGGACGGCGCCCGTGCTGAAGTGATGGTGTTAAGTACCTCAGGGGGTAAGTCATCTAAAACCTCCACGTCCCGTCTAGGGACCAGACATGGAGTTTCCAGAGGTCTGGACGTGGGTGCCATAGGGTGCCCTGTCTCTGAGTCAGAAGATCCTTCCTCAGAGGAATGGGCCAGGGATGGATTGTCACGAGGAGTATGAGTTCTGGGAACCAGGTCCGGGTGGGCCAATAGGGAGCCACCAGAAGGACCTGCTCCTCGTCCTCCCTGACTTTGCTCAGTGTCTGCGCAAGTAGGCTCACTGGGGGAAACGCATATTTGCCTGGCCCCGGGGCCAGCTGTGTGCCAGTGTGTCCGTGCCGAGTGTTCACACGGTCAGGGAGTAAAACAGCTGGCAGTGGGAGGTCTCTGAGGAGGCAAACAGGTGTACCTGAGCCTCCCCGAACTCTCTCCAGATCAGCTGAACCGCCTAGGGGTGGAGTCGCCATTCTCCCGGAAGCACAGCTCGTGATAGCTCGTCGGCCACACGGTTGAGCACGCCGGGGACATACGTGGCTCGAAGCGACCTCAGATGCTTCTGACTCCAGAGGAGGAGATGGCGGGTGAGTTGCGACATGCGACGGGAGCGTAGACCACCTTGTCGGTTGATGTACGCCACGGTCGCCGTGTTGTCCGTACGGACCAGCACGTCCCTGCCCTGTAGCGGCCTTTTCAAGCGGCTCAGAGCGAGATGTACTGCTAGCAACTCGAGGCAATTGATGTGCCAATGCAGTTGGGGGTCCGTCCACACCCCTGACACTGTATGCCCGTTGTACGTGGCACCCCAGCAAGTGGCAGAGGTATCTGTGAATACCACAGCATGCCTGGACACCTGTTCCAAGGGGACTCCTGCCCGCAGGAACAAGAGGTCTGACAACGGGCTGAAGGTCTGGCGGCACGCCGGTGTGATTGCCACCCGGTGAGTGGCGTGATGCCACGCCCATCTCGGGACTCGGCCGTTACCGCTGCTGCTGCTGCCATATGCCCCAGGAGCCTCTGAAAGAATTTCAGTGGGACCGCCGTCCTGCCTTTGAACGTGTTCAAGCAGTTCAGCACCGACTGAGCACGCTGCTCTGTGAGGCGCGCTGTCTGAGCGACCGAATCCAACTCCATACCGAGATAAGAGCTCCTCTGCACAGGAGAGAGTTTGCTCTTTTCCCAGTTGACCTGAAGACCCAACTGGCTGAGGTGCCTGAGCACTAGGTCCCTGTGTTCGCATAGCTGATCTCGAGAGTGTGCTAGTTTGAGCCAGTCGTCGAGATAGTTGAGGATGCGAACGCCCTGTTCTCTCATGGGAACAAGGGCCCCCTCCGTGACTTTCGTGAAGACACGGGGGGGTCAGCCCGAAGGGTAGGACCTTGTACTGATATGCTCGACCCTCGAATGCAAAGCGCAGAAATGGCCTGTGTCGAGGAAGAATCGAGACATGAAAGTACGCATCCTTCAGGTCGATCGCTGCAAACCAATCTTGGGGACGGATGCATTCGAAAATGCATTTCTGCGTGAGCATTTTGAACGGTAGCTTGTGGAGGCTCCGATTCAGAACACGCAGATCCAAGATCGGTCGTAACCCACCACCTTTCTTGGGTACAATGAAGTAGGGACTGTAGTGTCCTGACCTCATATCGGCTGGAGGGACCGGCTCTATCGCATCCTTCGCCAGTAGGACTGCGATCTCCGCACGCAAGACATGGGCATCGGCTGCTCTCACTGTAGTGGAGTGGATGGCCCAAAACTTGGGGGGACGCCAGGCGAACTGAATCGCATAGCCGAGCCTGATGGTTCGAATGAGGCAGCGAGACGGACTGGGGAGCGCTAACCAGGCTCGCATAGACCGTACAAGCGGGACCAAAGACGCAGGCGGACGCCCACGGCGACGAGCAGACCGAGGAGCCGCGGACGGTGGGGTGGAGGCAGCAGCTGACCGCCGCGGCAGGATGTGTCTAATGGCCTCAGTCTGCTTCTGTACAGCCGAGAACTGCTGGGCGAAGTTCTCGACCGCGTCGCCGAAGAGGCCGGTCTGGGACACGGGGGAGTTAAGGAACCTGATCTTGTCGGTCTCCCGCATGTCAGCCAGACACAGCCAGAGGTGGCGTTCCTGGACCACCAGTGTGGACATCGCATGACCCACTGACCGCGCAGTGACCTTCGTCGCACGTAGCGCGAGGTCAGTTGCGGCACGAAGTTCTTGGAGAACTAGTGGATCATGACCACCCTCGTGCAAGTCCTTCAGTGCCTTGGCCTGATGAACCTGGAACAACGCCATGGCGTGCATGGCAGAGGCAGCTTCCCCACAGGCCTTGTAAGCCTTGCCGGTCAGGTCCGACGAGTACTTACAAGCCCGGGAAGGAAGACATGGTTCTCCACGCCAAGTGGAGTTAGGGCACAGTTGCATAGCAACGGCCCGTTCCACTGGCGGGATACGCGTGTATCCCTTACCTGCCCCGCCATCAAGGGTGGTGAGGGAGGAGGAGCCACCGAGACGGTTTCTGGCAGTAAAAGGTGCCGTCCACGTCCCTGTGAGCTCCTCATGCACCTCCGGGAAGAAAGGCACTGGGGTGGGTTGCTGAGAACCAGCGCGCGCCACCCCGAGATACCAATCATCCAACCTCGAGGGCTCGGGACACGGTGGAGGGTTCCACACGAGCCCGGACCTGTTGGCGGCCCGGGAAAGCATGGCCATCATCTCCGGGTCCGACTCGGGCACCGCTGGCACACCTGAAGGAGGCAGCGGCTTCGAGCCATCGTCCGCGGAGAGGTCTGACCCACCCTCCGATGCAGCGATCGACATCTGGTCGTAGCAGGGAGTGCCGAACGAAACGACCGGTACACATCTCGAGGATGGTCCAGAACGTTCCGTTGGCAGCTCAACTGGTTGCGGAGCATGAGAGGAGTGAGGGTTCCTAGAGGGTTGGTTCCCCGAAGGAAGTGCGCTCACTGTAATCCTCAGGTCACCCGTGTCACTGCCCGAAGCAACCCGCGAAGGGGGGTTGGAACGAGGTAGAGGCACGGGGACTCCGCCCCTTTGCGGGTACGTGAGTCTCGACCTCAGCTCCGAGATGGTCATCTTCCCACAATGGGTACATGACTCATCCACGAACGCTGCCTGTGCGTGTTCGAGGCCCAGACACACGAGGCAGCGATCGTGACCATCCCGCGACCCCAGGTAACGACCACATCCAGAAACACACATATAGAACGTCATCTTGAAAAAGACGCAAACTATCTGTGTAAGCTCTTTTAGGAACTACTCTCACTGGTGCTGAAACACACAGGGGAACAGTCACAGCGATCACAGACGGGAATGTGCACCCGTCTGTGCGCAGAATCTCTCGTTGGAGGTCTTACCAGCCGTTACAACAGCCTTTGAGCGCTCTGAGGCGCACCTTACCAGCTGATATAACAGCTTTTGAGCGCTCGAAGCGCACCTTACCAGCTGTTAAAACAGCTCTTTCTTTTTGCTCAGTTTAAAACAAAAACAAGAAAGAAAGAGAGAGAGAGAGAGAGAGAGAGAGAGACTGCACGCGCTGTCGTGTTGTCACGCCCGCACCGCTGAAGGAGAGGTTCAGAGAGGCTTGTAATAGCAGACTTCAACTGAAGCAGAGGCATCGAAGTGTTTGGCTCCGAAGCAAAAAGCTAGTGTGCAATCGCACCAGCCGCTCGTTTATACCCGCGCTAACGAGGGCGCGCAGCTGATGCAAATGATTGCACGCCAATGTGTATTGGCTTGTTTTAGTTTCACTCGAAGTAGATTGGCCTCTCTAGCGAGATTCCTATTGGTCAGTCATGACCTACGTTGTAGTGACTGACCGATAGGGAACAGATTATACAATGTTCTCAATAAAACATTGGTACAATGTTCCATAATAACAGAGGAGGAACATTATCATATCAACTTTCGCAAAATGTTTTGAGGATATCATTGAGGCCTGAGATGACGGAGTGTTTTTATAAAATGTTCTTGTTATGTGACGTGTTAACAAAGCAAGAACATTATAACTGTAACATTTTGAGGATGTTTTGGGAATGTTGTTGAGATAACAGATAAGACAATGTTCCATAATAATAGGAGAGGAACATTATCATATCAACGTTCGCAAAATGTTTTGAGGATATCATTGAGGCCTGAGATGACGGAGTGTTTTTTATAAAACGTTCTTGTGATGTGACGTGTTAACAAAGAAAGAACATTTTATATGTAACATTTTCAGGATGTTGTTGAGGTAAAAGTTTGTAGAATGATCTTTTATAAAACATTGACACAATGTCCCATAAGAACAGAAGAGAAACATTATCAAATTAATGTTCGTAAAATGTTTTTGAGGATATCATTGAGGCCTGAGATGACAAATATTTTTTTTATAAAACGTTCTTATAATGTGATGTGTTAACAAAGCAAGAACATTATAACTGTAACATTTTGAGGATGTTTTGGGAAAGTTGTTGAGATAACAGATTATACAATGTTCTCAATAAAACATTGGTACAATGTTCCATAATAACAGAGGAACATTATCAAATCAACGTTCGTGCAATGTTTTGAGGATATTATTTAGTCCTGAGATGATAAAAATGTTTTTAATAAAATATTCCTTTCAATTTACTTTTTAACATTTTGCATGAAACATTTCGAGGATTTTTTTAGGGATGTTGTTATCTTTTATAAATCATTAGCACAATAACAAAGGAGGAACATTATCAAAGCAACATTCATCAAATTATTTGAGGACATTATTGGCCTGAGATGACAAAATCTCATAATATGATGAGTAACAAAAGCTCATAACATTTTAAGTATATTTTAGGGAAGCTGTTTAGGTAACTGATTGTAGAATTATTTTAACCTTTAAAATATTGGCATAATGTTCCATAGCAAAAGAGGAACATTATCAAAACAGCATTTGTAAAGTGTTTTGAGGATATTACTCTGAACTGTTTGAACTGTTGCGCGAAATGTGTTTACACAAGAGACGAGAAGCTGATTCGACACTGTGGATCGACGTTTAAAACTACCAATCACAGCGTGATTTTCTCATGACGTAAGAACATTTGAAATCGACAAACAGCGCAAAGAAAGTAACGTTTTTGTTGAAGAAATCGGCGCAAAATGCCCGTTGTCTAAATTGACAAATTGCCAAACAACAGAACTCCTGGTCAACGGAAGAGCTCTTTCACAATTGTAAGTTTTTTTTGTGTGTGTATTTTTCAGTTTACATATAGCTTTCTCTTATCCTTGATATATCAATGTCTTTCAGTGTTAGATTTTACTTTCTTAGAATTGTATGACAGTCGCATTAAATCTGAGTATATGTTACTTTTGAATAACAGCTAGATTTGTTTTAATCCAGACTCCAAACTGCCTGTTTGAAGATGAATATAAAACCGATGACGCAAAAAAGTCTTCATTTACAACAAAGGTAGCCTACTATAATATTGTGTTCTGTGTATATGAATACTCTATTTTTGCAACTTAAAAGTGTTAATCTTAATGTCTTTTGAAAGTAAAAGTTAATAATATTTCAGTAATTCATAAAGAGGTAATGGGAAAATTGGAAAAAGCATTCAGTCTAAAACGTTTTCAGTCTATTGTGTTTCTAGCAAATATTGTATGTGCTTGTAATATCGTTGTACGTTGACAGACCATGTTTTAAAATATTTCAGGTAATTACTCTGGGGCTGATAGTCAATGTAAAGGACACAATCTGGCAAACATAAACCTGCAGAGGTGAATGGATATGGGAGCTAAAGAGCCTTGTAACTGGTAGGTGGTTTTGTAACTTGTTGTAAATCTTCATAGAATTACCTTTATATTATAATACAGATTATAGTAATCTTGTTCAAATGTTAGGAAATAATTATGTTGGTTTAAGAAAGCCAACATATTGTTAACCTATTTAAACTAAATATTATTATTATTATTTTTCTGATTTCTGAGACACAAATGTTCAACTCTTAACTCGTAGAGCTTTAGTGCTAAAAGCACCTAACACAGACCATAAATGATCTCATCCAAAAGACATCCAAAAATGAGAATTAGCCCATGATTAACTCACCCTCAAGTCATCCTTGGTGCATATGACATTGTTCTTTCAGAAGAATACAATCGGAGTTATATTAAAAAATGTCCTGGCTCTTCCGAGCTTTATAATGGCAGTGAATGGCTGTTTCTGTTTTAAGTCTATAAAAGTGCATCCATCCATGATTAATGTAATCCACACGGCTCTGGCGGGGTTATAAAGGCCTTTTGAAGCGAAGTAGTGCTGGGCGGTATACCGGTTCATACCGAAAACCGATGTATATTTTTGTTATGATATTAATTTTTAATATACTGCCATACCAATGTATTTAATTACACAACGTTCGGAACGACATCACGCCACGCGACACTGTTTCAGACGGACCCTTTACAATGTTGCACTTCTAAGCAGCGACTGCGAGGCGAGGGTAAACAGCAGTACTCTGGTGTTACGTTACAGGGAAGATAGATGCTGCAGAACTATGGCGTTATTTTCCTGTCAAATGTCGAGAGCGCATTATTGTAGCGCGAAAGTACTTTAATATAATGCGCGAACGCGAATCTCTCTGCTCGCGCGCGGAATATAATGTGCCGCGTTCTCAGATACACGCTGCTCATGTTAGAATACGTCTATTTTCTCTGGACTCGCTCAGAGAATCCTGCACTTAAAACGTGTTCAGTGCAATCGCGAATCTCTCCTCTTCCCCAGCTAACAATTTTAGGTTATAAGAACGTTTTCATAACGTTCCCATTAAGTTATAAAAACGTTATTTCTGAATGTTATAGGAACATTCAAAACGTCCAGTTTTTTAGACGTTGTATTAACGTTATTTCTTGGTTATTATAAGAACTTTATTCAAAACATTATAAGAACGTTCAATTCTCCCGTTATATAAACGTTGTATTAACGTTATTTCCTGGTTACAAGAACGTTATTAGAACATTAAGAAATAACAATTTTAGGTTATACTGGGCGCTATTCTATTCTACAATATTCACTAATGACAGTAAAATAGACCATCCTAATAGACCGTCAATTTACTGCAGTAATTCCTCTCTCAACCAGTATAAAATGCTTTGAACACCTGATTATGCATGAAAAAAAAACCCGTCATAAACCGGAAAACCGGCATAATTTTGAAAAAAACGTGATATAAATTTTTGGTCAAACCGCCCAGCACTAAAGCGAAGCGATGCGTTTGTGTAAGAAAAATATCCATATTTAAAACTTTATTGACTAAAATAACTAGCTTTAAAATAACTAGCTTAGCATGTATTTCTTTCTGCTTTTGAAGTAACTAAAACGTACAGCTTCACTAATAGCAAAGAGACGCTGCACTTACAGGTATGATTAATTAACTCTAGAAATAGTTATTTGCTACTTTATCTGTATCTGATTTAAAATAAGCAGAAATCTGTAAGAAATGTAACGATCCATAGACAATATAACCGCTGTTAAGTCAGAGCAATAGCCTCGTGGGCAGCGCTGTGACATGCTGGAGCTGTGCTCACGGCGACCTGAGTTCCAGTCCTGGTTCGAGGTTCAGGCTTCTCAAGCCAACATCAACGTTTGTTCACATAATTTAGCCTCTAGTTGTGTTATTAACATGTATATAATGGATTAAGTATATGTTTTAAATTACAGAAACAAAAAAGATACTCATAAGGTATCATATTTATACTTTCAATAAATTAGTCTTTACATAATTTCTGATTACTAATTAGGCTAGCTAATTTTGAAAGTTTTCAATGTCAATATTGCTTGTGATCTTAATATGTATGTATTTGTATTCTTTCTGTTTACACTGTTGCATGATCTTCTTTTATAGGCTATGAGGAAAAACTCTACCATGCACACAGAGAAGAGTTCAATGCTGCTAACTGGGAGAGCAGCTGGACAACTAGAAGAGAGAACAGTATAGAACACATATTAATACAGATGACTGTTTTATTCTTCTGCAAGAACCAAGACAAGAAAAGACTTGATGATCAGCGCTCTGAGCAAACACTGCAGTCAAGACGCATGATTGCACATTGGACTTTACTGATTTCTTCATTTAATGTTGGGCATTTACTGTATGCAGAACTTCTAATAATTCATGTGGATGCCATTTATAAACCTGTTAGATTCTGATGTTTTAGTTCTGAGATTAATAAAATTGTATGTTTTAACAATGTTATAGCTAAGCATTTTTTTTGTTTAAGAGAACATTCTGGGAACAAAAAGAAAACTACCCTGCTGAAAATGTTATAAGAACATTAGCGAATAATGTTCTAGCAATGTTAGCATTAAACATATTTAGAGTGTTTTTAGAGAATGTTATCCTAGCTTTTAGGAGAACATTCTGGGAACCAAAATAAAACTACCCGCTGAAAACATTATTAGAACACTGCATGGTAATGTTCTCAGAACATTTTTAGAACAAAAAAATTCTAACTGGGATATTGCTATGTTTAGACACTCACATCACTCTATAATTACCACTTAGGCCTACTAAGTGTCTTCTAAGAACACATACAGTACTGAAACATGAATATAACCCTGTGGACACGAGAGAGTTTCAAACCTTTTCTCCTGTTCTGTCTGCACATCTGCTGATCGATAAAGAGGAGAACAAAAAAAGAGACCACTACACTAAATCACATGAGGGTCTCCCGCTGCACGTCAATGTTTTTACAAAGCTTTAGCACATACCCATAACATTTCTACAGAGATACAGGGTACAGACCGTTTGAATAGCAGAAGAAATGAGTAATATGCTTATAGCTGAATGTAATTATATCTGGAATGGGTCATTTTAGAGCTGCACGATTAATCTTTAAAAGATCGCAATATCCATACAAATTCCCACACGACCTTATTCCTAACTGACAATGATTTGGCAGTCTATTAAACCTTTGACAAGTACGATCACACGAAACATAAATCTGCTTTGGTGCTACCGCTGAGCCAGAGAGAGCAGTTGTCACGTTTAGGTATGAAACAGCTTCATAAACAGTCTTTTCCATGACACCGTATTCATATTTATGTGATACAATAGTTCAAATGATCACAGAAGTACAGGAGTAAAAGTTTATAGTTGACAATTCCAAAAAAAAAATCAATCTTTCGTCATTGAATCATTCACTCAAAGAGATTTGTCCAAAAACGTTGATTCATCCAACAAGTGAACATGTCAAGTCTTTTAGTGAGCCATTGAATCATTCATTTAAATTGATGTTAATATAATTAATTCAAATAAATTAAATATTTTAAAAAGCCTGCAGCAATTAACATTTTGTCCGAGCCCGTAGTAAATTACATGTTATTTTGTTTAGTTGTCTATTCCGGGTTGTGGGGAATCGGATCTTAATATTAAACAAACAAAAAAATCTCGGTTCTAAATTTATCCAGAATCGTACAGCTCTATGTCATCTGGATAAGCTCCGCCTCAAACGTTTTCTGATCACTGTAGGTTTTTTTTGTTCATTACATAATTTTCCCGGAATCGTACGTAGTCTTCTTGACTGGTCTAAGAGCAGGTCTGAATGCAGAGCGAATCCAAGCAGCTTATCCAGATCCGAAAACAGGCCTGCAGCCAAGCGGATGCCATGGTAACCTGCTTTCACCTCATTACATCTGATCTTCAGACAGTCAGACGGCAAAACAAATAACGTCAAAACCTGCATTCAGAACAGGAAGCCTGAAATAAACAAAATGTCTGCTGCTCAAACAAAAATGACAACCAGTTCATGGCTAGTTTTGGATATTGTGTTTAATGCATTAGCTTTGTGTAATGTTTTTCAATGTTAAAATACTTTCCTATCCAGTTTAATATGCTTTGTGTTAGCTATTATTAGGTTGTGACAGTGACACTTTCCAATCCCTGCTCTCCCTGTGTCTTAATATGACTACGTCCCTATTATATAGTATGAAAATGCAGTACGTCCCTATTATATAGTATGCAAAATGCAGTACATCAACTGAGTGGTGTGTCTGAATATGTATTAGTCATTTAAAGGGGTGGTTGATTATGATTTAATTTTAATAACTTTAGTTAGTATGTAATGTTGCTGTGTGAGCATACACATCATCTGCAAAGTTACAACGCTCAAATTTCAAAGCAAAGGAAGATATTTGCTTTTAAAGAAATTTAAAAAGACATTTTTGCGTTTTTTAGGGACTACAACAAACGGCTGGTAGGGACTACATGACATTCCTCCCGGGTAAGTCACTAACAAACATCACTAACCACTATTAGGCCTATTTCACAAAAATGGCTGCCGAGACCGGACGTCGGGTAAACTCTTTTCCGGTGAAAGTGCTAGCAGTAGCATTCGGAGAACAAATGCAGGGACTAAAAGCGGTCAGTCTTGTTGCGCACCTTTTTTATGTTTCAACTCAAAAAAGAAACAACCCTTTTTATCATTTCACAGCTTTCCTTGCGACGAAATGTTGAAAAAAGAGTTGGATTTGGGCTATACGAAGAGAAGAGGGGCACTTTTTTGTGCGCTAAGCACTTCACGGAGGACAACGTCCGTGTATGAGAGTCCGGTTGTAGATATCTTACCCTACTAACCCGAAATTGTTCATAAGCCCCGCCCCCTGGGAACACGCAGTCACGAAGAGGAAGATTTGTTGTAGTAGAACACATTTGGGAGTTTGCTTAAGCTGTCGCATCCGTCTTTTCACATGCAATACAGTACATAACCCAAATGCAATAGCATGTCACTCGGTAGGCAGCGATTTTATAGATTATCATGACAGAACATGCTAATCAAAGACTTGAAGATAGTTAACTCCACATCAGTAACATAAATTCATCAACTAACCATTCAGAAACGTCATGTTGCATTCTACATGTTGTCACTTCTTCTTGAGTCTCTCAAACATTGTATTTTTGTGTAACAGATGCTACTAGTGGTTAAATATATACATTTTATTATATTTATTATTAAATTAAAAAAAAGATGTTGTGGATGTCAATGGAGAGGCTTCACTACGATGAAAAAACTGCTTTTGTGGGAAAACAGCTTATTTAATGAATTGCCAGCCTATCGGCTTATCTTCAACATTTTTGCCCTTAGACATTCATTTGGATTGATCTATTTTTGAGTTTACACCCCAAAAAAATGGTGTTTTATAAGAGAAGTCACTGACAATTGCGCGACAGGTAGGATTCAGTTTACAACACTTCTCATTCATTTCTATAGTATCCGCAAACAGTGATTGACTGTCGCACAACTTTGAAAGAAACTCAATGTCGTCAAGGCTGTAATCTGACTGGTTTTCAAGGCACACGTGATCCAAATTAGCGGTTATGCTTTCTCCAATGGTAGAGACACGGACCCTCATATCTCCCAATAATAAGAGTGACCATCTCTGATTTTGTTTCATACCAATTTCTGCTCCACTAGCATCACATAACAAAATAGCAAATTACATTCAGCCTATCTGCTATTGGTCAAACAAACAGGTAGCCATGCCCTTAACTCACACCATTGGCTGAGCCACTGTTTCTATGCCGGGCTGATCAAACAAAAGAGAACAATGTTTTGAAAGCACCAGTGTTTACACTTTTCTGGAAAATATATCTAATTATATCTAAGTCTATATTAAATATATCTAAGTCTGAACTAGCACATTTTAACTGGGATAGAAATTTTTTTTTTAAGATTTTTTAAAAATGCACACACCTTAAAGGGATAGTTCACCCAAAAATGAAAATTCTGGCATCATTTACCCACCCTCAAGTTGTTCCAAACCTGTATGAGTTTCATTCTTCTACTGAACACAAAAGAACATATTTAAAAGAAGATACTCCATAGTATACTATGGAAGTCAATGAGTTCCGTCAACTGTCTGGTTACCAAATTTCTTCAAAATATCTTGTTCTGTGTTAAGCAGAAGAAAGAAATTCATACAGGTTTGGAACATCTTGAGAGTGATGACTTAAATGAAGAATTTTCATCTTTGGGTAAATTTCCCTTTATAGTGAAGAAAATGTTTGTATATAAACCAGCTGAACCAATAACACAATGATGAAATCAGGTAGAATTGCCGATTGTCGATTTGTAATCATGCAGAAACGCTACTATCCATGTGGAGTATCTCCACTGAGCTCGGCTCTCATGTGCGATAAAGCTGACGGGAAAGGCAGTCTTATCTGGCCTGATGTGCTCTCCCCTCCTCCCTAAAACCCACCTGACCTTCAGAGAGAACGTTACTCCACTCCTCTGGTTAGAAGTGTGGCTGTGAAACCTGGAAGAGCGGAACATCAATAATGTACAACTGTACGCTGGGTTTTGTCCCAAGGATGCTTATATAAGTGGCTCGGAATGAGTTGTTCTTACTGCAATTCTCCGTCCTGCCACATAACTCAAAAACCTTCCTGTTTGTTGTCTACGCAGTAAATAAAGTGCATGAGAGTAATTAATGGGAATAATTAATTATAATAAATTAGCAGGACATGTTGCTAAGCTAATAACTTAATACTTTAATATGCATAATAATACAAAACTGAGAATAATAATTTACATTTCAGTACTAAAATACATTTGTAATCAACATTTCTCTCAACTCGTCCACCTTTTCGGGTAAATTTTTTGACACCAATCTTGTCACAATGTATTCTCGCCCACAACTAACCCAAAATCGTAACCCAGAACAAAGTTGCACTTGATTTGTTTACTTTACTGTTGGAAAAAGGAGTGTGTGCATTTGACATTCTTTTTTGGACACCTAAGCACATTTTCTCATTATCACAATGCATTCATTCATTTAAATCAGCATACATTAAGTGCAGTACAACATACTGTTGGAATGTATAAATACTTCACAATTCAACTGAAATAATATACCCTTGTTTTGCATTATAGTATTTTTTTGGCTTAATTTCTCAAGCATACTAATTTCTTTAGGCGTAAAACTTCTAAAGTGGATAAATAAGTGCACTTCTAATATTAATATTTATGAAACTACACAATAATCTCTTCTCTTTTTCTCATTTGCTCTTATTTTCTTTCTTTCCTTATCTCTGACTCTTTCTTTTCCACTCTATTCCTCTGTTATGTAACATAATCCATTACACCTGATCTGAAGGAACCAAGACACAGCAATATCTGTAACTAGAGGACAGCAGAGAGAAAACAATACACACTTACAAATACACAGAGATAGAAAGCAATACACATAAGTCATACAAACTGTAAATGGACATCAGTGTTGGAGACTAACTAACTAACGATTATTTAAGGAAATAATCAAAAACTTTTTCCTGAATTGTGTGGGTATCCAATTTAGCTATCCCAGTAAATTGGTTCCTGTGGACAGTTCATGTAAATGAGCCAGTTCAAAATGAAGTTCACTGATTCATGTCCTTTTTATGTATTTTTTATAGCTAAATATTTAGATAAGCACTGCTTTTCAGCATTATGTTTTTGACTTCATTGCAGTGAACTACTTTTTTTATCGTAGCTTCTGTTGTAGCTAACTATTTTTTAGTAATTTGACTGTAGTTTGACTGAAGCTTCTCCAACACTGACGGACACAATGACTCCTCTTGAAAGAAATACACACATCTCTCCTCATACTCCCTGACCACACACACAAACACACACACTGGCCATTTACATACACACACTGTGAAACATCAGCATCAATCAAAGGTTATCAGCATATTAAATATCATTCTAAAAGTATTCTTAATTTAATTATTTTCATGTAAATAAAACTCTAATGTTAGCAACAGCTTTAATCAATTGGCATTATATCGTCATTGCATAAACATTCACTAGTTCAAAAGTTTGTGGTAAGATTTTTTTTAATGAATAATTGTATTCAGAAAGGATGCATTAAAGACAGTAAAGACATTTAAAATGTTACAAAATATTTAAATTTTAAAATAATGCTTTATTTTGAACTTTCTATTAATCAAAGTATCCTGAAAAAAAAATTATCACAGTTTCCACAAAAATATGACAATATGAAAATAATAAAAAATGTTTCTTGAGTAGCAAATCAGCATATCAGAATGATTTCCTAAGGATCATGTGACACTGAAGACTGGAGTAATTATGCTGAAAATTTAGATTTGTCACTACATAAATAAATTAAATTAAATTTCAAAATATATTAAAATATAAAACAGCTATTTTAAATTGTATATTTTAAAATATTACTGCTTTTACTGTATTTTTAATCAAATAAATTGAGCCTTGGTAAGCATAAGAGACTTATTTTAAAAACCTTAAAAAAATCTTACGAACCCCAAACTTTTGAATGGTAGTTAATATTTATAAATATATAAAATTTATAAACAGCGGCATTACCTTTCTCGCTCACAGACTCACTCTCGATCTCCACGTCCTCACAGCTGGTGTACTCGGGTGTTGTGGCCAATTCCTCCTCGGAGCTGCTCAGCGACACCTGCCTCATTTTTCCGCCCCTCTTGGTCTTGTGAGGTTTGGGCGGCGGTGGCCTGACGGACTCTGATTGGTCGGAACTGAGTGAGTCATTCCGCAGCATGCTGTCCATCTTCTCTCGTTTACTCTTCCGCACGGCCGAGGCGGGATCCAGCAGCTGCTGCCTGTGAAGGGAGTCCACATTGGGGGGACTGTGGTTGGACCTCCAGTGGGTTTGTCCGGGACCCGGTGAGTAGTGGGGACCTCGCAGGGGCCCAAGGGGCTCCTCCATCTCAGTGTACGCCAGGGAGACATCGCTGTGGCGGCGTTCGTGTCTGAAACGTGAGACCTCGGCATGCATGCGCATCTGCTCCTCGTAAGGTTGTGGTTTGACTGGGTATCGGGCCAGATTGGGGTCGCTGCGGTAGCGGTTCTGGTACTCCTCCTGCCGCTGGCGCTGTAGCTCGTGTTCGCTGAGGGGCGGGCCATCAGGCAGGAAGCCGGGTTCGGGAGGGTACTCTTCCTGAGAGTGCCAGCCGCCCCGTCGAGCACGGTAAGCCCCTCGCGCTACCTCTGCGTCCTCGTAGGAGTGACCGTAGCCTCCCCGCCACTGGCGGTCTCCGGCCCCGTAGTCAGACGGTGATCGTGGCATGCCGCCCTCCCCTGGGGCATACTGCGAACGCTCCGCCTTTTCCTCCCTTTGGTCGTATTTTTGGTTTGGATCCCTGGTTGCTGATGGGCTTCTTTTCCTGTTGGTCACAAAAAAGTGAAGTTATTAATAAAATGTCAAAGGTCAACGTAAAGACCAATTACTAACTTGAAACACCTCCATTATGCCCTTTGTAATGCTGAGAATGAAACGTGTACTATCATAACTTTCTATTCATCAAAGAGTATCACAGTTTCCACAAAAACACTAAGCAGCACAACTTCATTTAGCATCTGCTTGCGATATCTCAACTGCTTGATTTCTTGTATTGTCTCAAAATGTAAACTATATCACTGACAGCTCTAATCTTTTAAATGCGTCAATAAGGCATGGAGATATTACGATATTATAAGCATTAACATCATGATTTTCTGTAAAGCTGCTTTGAAACAATGTGTATTGAAAGAAGCACTATACATTTGACTTGACACATTTTACAAAATAACAACACAAAATCAACCTTATGTTTAGATTCACATGGTTCACATTATGGTTCAAAAGGCTGTTATAAGTAAAACCAGCTTTCACAATGATGTTAAAATCATTACATAGACTTCCAACTATAAGAAGCAATATGCAAACTTGCAAAGTCAGCATTAAAATCCTGTTACAAATGTTAATGCATGTCACCGGATGCTGAAATCACTTATGAATCCAGACAAAGCAGCAGCACCATCTAAACTCTCACTGTAATTTTATTTTTTTAAAGCAACATCACGTTTTAAAATGCATACTGTTTACACAAATAACATGCCGCTAATGTGGTTACAGCAGTGCTGGCTGTATGTGTCGGAAAATACAAATGACACCAGTGTCCCTGGCATATAAGTTTCATTTTCAGAGGGAATTAGAGTCTTTGGCTCACACAGGAATACCAGAGAGATGATGGAGAGAGAAAAAATTTAGAGTCTTGAAAAGCCACAATGCATCCGCTCTTCCCTTACTGCATGTTGGTGAGACTTCACAGAGTTTAGCAGGTTTTGTGGTTGTATTTCATTAATAATCACAAGGAAGCAGCTGTAATATACACTAAAAGGGAAATATCTGTGATCTAACAATTAATCATCTAACCCACAAACAAATATTACACCTCTTCTGCCACAACAAGCTTCAATTCTCACTTAAAACATCATAAATTTGATCTCTGAATATGACAAAATTGCAAATTTTGTGAATCCTAAAAGAATCCTTTGATCAGGCCAAAATCTGAAGTATTTGATCGTCATTTTGACATTTTCACAGACAGCCGATTAATGACTACAGCGATAAAATTTGAACTCAGATGAAAATCTGGCAGTGTCAGTAGATTTGGCGCACAGTCCTGTAGTGTGGCTTCTCCAACGACAACAGTCATATCAAAAACTAATAGGAGTGCAGAACAACAAACCCACATTTGCTCCGCACACATAGTCTTTCTATTTTTTTTTTTTTTTTTCAAGAGAAGCCATGATGAAAATCAAGGCTAGAGATTGTTTTTGTTTGCTAGCCACCATTTCTATCCCACATGCAAATGCAGCTCACAGTCACAGAATGTGTCACGGATTGATGATGTAAAACTCGTGACGAGTTCTCTTATGCAGATCATTCTTATGCATGCATATGAATCTGAGCAGTCTCGATATGAACAAACAATTGTCATAAAATTCTTTTGAAAACAAATAATCTCAACATGAACAAACATTCATCATCAAATTCTTCTCAAATCACATAACCTGAGCTATACTATCCACAATAATTTTACATTGTAAGTCAATAGTTATCTCAATCCATTTTGGGTTTTTTTTCAGGATAAACATCTAAGACAATAGCTATGTTTCCATCCACCTATTTTTAAGAGCATTTTGGGATATTGCATAAAAAACCATGGATGGAAATGCCAAAATGCACTTAAATTCTAAAAATGCACATAAAAAAAATGTACGCACTCACTAAACTACGATGGAAACACATTTACCGAATAAATTCCTCGGTGCGCATCAAAAAAGACATGTGACATTGCGATGGGATGGCATAACTAGACCAACCAGAAGACTGAACTAGTTGCACAGCATCTGAAATGCTGATTTGGTCATTCTGAAATGCCTAAGAAAAGTGGTTCGGTATAGGGCTGGGGCGGTATGGATTTTTTCTAACCGTGGTTGAAAAGCAAGAAATTCCCACGGTATAGCGGTAAACCGCTTTAAATAACCCCCGCCTTAATATGGGCTACTTGCATGACAGACATTAAAAACAAATAGAAAGCTTGAAGTGTCTACTTTTAAACTAAATTCAAAACGAAATGATAAAATTTGAGGCTACAGTCAGGTAAGGTCAGGTTTGCCGATGTGTGTTTTATTTAGGCTATTTATTTATTTATTTTTGTGCCTGTGCGCCGATCGGAATTCTAGGGATACAACATAGGCTACTAGGGACTTTAGCATCTTTGCTGCATTAGATCAGTCTCCATTCTAGAATAGCGAAGATCTTTCTAGCCTCGCGGCGCCCATAGACCTTAAAATAATCAGCGGATGGTGGGCGGGTGCGGTTTTGAAAATTGGTCATAAACGTTGGTGTGGATGATGGTGGATGGATGATGAGTTTTGTGATGCGATTGCGGATGAAATAATAGATCATTCGCGCATCTCTAATACGAATGGAATGTTATTATGTGTCAGGAACATTGAGCTCCCCAACTTGTGAAAGATCGGATTTGCTCCATCTATTGATAATAAGTTTAGTTTAGAAAACCTTGAATCCATGTAAGACACAATGCCATTATACATAATCCATGTCATTAGAATCTATGAATCCATATAATTAGACACAACATGCACAAATGTGCAGGCCAATGGGGTTTTTTTTTTGCGGTGATGACGGTAACGAGCTCAGACACGCGGTTAGAGTCACGTGACCGCGGTATTGCGGTAATGCGGTAACAGTCCCAGCCCTAGTTCAGTTTAATAACCTCCCAAAACTGTCTTACACGACTGAGTTCCCAAACAGAAGGTATACACCTCAGAAAGCAAGATAACGTGTTCATTGCGTTTTATCAAAATACACATAATTATTACAGTGGTTTTTGCCTGCAGCAACTTCCAATTTTTTAAGTGATATTTAGCGGCAGTTTATCAGGAAGTGACGGTTTTATTCTCTTTGATGGAAACGGTACTTTATTCGCAAATGTTTTATGCGATATTCCAATTCTGCGCATAAGTTAAATTCGCAACTTTGGATGGAAACATAGCTAATGTTGATTGATACTTGAATGAAACAATGAGAAATTCATTAAGACTCCTGAGGTATGAAAGCACAACACCTGAGCAATCAATTTAACAAACTTCTTATTTGTACTGCAAATATCACAGCAAAACTGATTCTGATCTGCATTTGAATCTAGCGCACTAGCTAGCAACGAGGAAACCAGTTCAATAATAGCTCTCTATTTTTCTGCAGGGTGCTGTGATCTTCAGTGTCTGGAGAGATCTGTGAGCTGTTTCTGAGCATGTACATGTACTGACTGATTAATGATCGTATCTCCCGCGTCCCCTGGGCTCCGCTCTGGGGTTTTACTATGGCCGCCGTGTCCTGTTGCATTATTCAACAGCAGCCTGACAGTCGTGCACCATTCACAAATCCAGAGCACTGCAGACATCTGTTTGTTTTTGGGATCGTGTGTGTGTGTGTTTCTTGAAAAAAACTGCATTTTTTTTTTTACCTAATATACATGATATAATATACAGCCAGTTCACCTTAAGGTGAACACAAGAGACATTATTCCCAATTGATAGTCTTCAAAACGGGCCAGACGTTATCCGACTTGAAGCAGGTGTCGACTAGTAGAGTATAAATTTGTAGTTGTCGAAGGAGAAATCTACCACACCACATAAAATGCTAGCATCTCCCCCCTAAAAAAAGTACTAGATAGCATACTATGGTGATACCATAGTAAACACAAAAAAAATTCCCTAAGGATTCATATGAATGATTAGGCTATATTAATGCTAGAAGGCTAGAATTAGAGTTGGTCATTTCAATACATTTCTTTGAATCATTTCAAACTGCACACTTCAGTTAATAATTTCAAATCTCTGATTGAATGATTCGTTTGAGTCACTGCACACAACTGTTCACAGAACTTCCTAGTTTTAAAATGCAAAATAGTAAAAAAAAAAAATAATAATTTAAAAAAAGTATATATATATATATATTTTTTTTATAATAATAATACTATATATATAGAATGTATAATTCTGCAGAATTGAGAATTGTGATTAATTATTGTTCTTTTTTTTCTCCAAAAAACAAATCCTTTGGATCCCAAACTTGAACGGAAGTGCATCTGAGTAGACAAAATTATCAAAATCCCCATCCCAAAATGATCAAAAACCTAAAAAAAATTATTGATATATATATATATATATATATTTTTTTTTTAGGTATTTTAATAATTTTTTGCCAACATTATATATATATATATATATATATATATATATATAAAATGTTGGCTAAAAATAACATCTAGCCCTTCATGTGAAGTGAGAGCAAAATACCATAATGAGCATGAGTGTGAGAGTACAATGCAATGCAGTCAACTGAAATTGGGGCCCTTGGGGGGCCCAGCTACATCTAAATGGAAGAAAACAGAGAATTGTTATACGCACCTTTACGCTTTAGCCACAACCTTACTGAAATGAGGCCACAAAAAAACTGATACTGCAAACGGTAACCGTCAAATGAAGAAAAGCAGGTGTAGGAAACAATACAGCTCACTAACAGTCTTCAGTCCTTTCAGCAGCATTAGAATCCTCAGTTCTGATGTCAGGATGACATTTTCACAGAAATCAAGTCTTCCCTCACTGGCCGTCGAGTAAATCCCACATAACGTTGACTAAAATGTGCTGAAGAATTTCATGAATGCCCTTCTCTCTAATCATTCTCCCTGATGTCAGTGACATCATAGCGCCCACAGACCTATAAGCAGCCGCAAGGCATGCTGGGGGACCCAGAGCGAGTCTGAAACAGGTTGTAATGGATGACTTATGAGCAGAGATGGAGATGTTTCTCTGGGACAGGGGCAGCATCACATGCTTCAGCCCGTCGCTGATTGGTGGAGATTCTGGCCGTGGCCTGCTAGAGGATTTTATTTAATCTAGTGTAACCGTGTGCCAGAACAAAACAGCACTCTCAAACCACACAAATCATAAATTTGTGCTTTTTTTCCCCTCTCGTCCTGATTTTTTTTTTAAAGACAAGGGCGATTATCTTTGTAAATCTAATTCTGTCTGCTTTGCACAATAATAAATTGAAACATGCAATAGCTTTAAACATACAGCACACAAACATGTTCTAAAAATGTCAACATCTGAATAGAAACTAATTCTGTTTATGGTTTATTTTCTCAGCACATACTAAACAATATCAAAAACAGAGACGCTCTACTACAAGCAAACTTACTGTGGATACTATGATACAGTGATGGTGTTCGACAGTAGTACCATGGGATTTTGATATATACTGTATTATTGTACTAAATGATTATAATATTAACATACCGTAGTAATTGTAAAAATGGTACCAAAAACAATGGTATTATCATGGTATGAGAAAGAAAGAAAGAACAAAAGAAAGAAAGAAAGAAAGAAAGAAAGAAAGAAAGAAAGAAAGAAAGAAAGAAAGAACATGGTATTGTCACAGTAAAAACAACAAAAACCACTGCAATAAAAAGATGATGACGATATACAATGTAAAAAAATGAAATAATAATCAAATAAAATTAGTATCACCATAATGTAAATGTTAGATTCTGTTGTCTCTTTTTATGTTCCGTTATGGCCTTGCTTGTTTCTCTGATTACTAAAGATTATTATATTATGTTTGCCATGTATATACTACGGAGCCCCTAAAGGGACGTGGTGGTGGAAAAAAATGTAGGATGGGAGAAATTTTTTTTTTAAATCTTTTGCGTTCCCTCGCATAACTTTTGCGTTCCCCCGAGAAACTTTGCGTTCCCTCGCAAAACTTTTGGGTTCCCTTGCAAAGTTATTTGCGTTCCCACGCAAAAGTTTTGCGTTCCCTCGCAAAGATATTTGCGTTCCCACGCAAACCGTGTTGTGAGCTCGGACAGACACTTCCTGTTTAATGTTCCGCTGGCAGTGCTTCAGAGCTCCGTACGTTAATGGAGCGTTTCATAGTGTTTGAACTTGGACTCAAATATAAAGAAATGCTGGCAATATTCAAATAGGCTATTCGAACTTCCCGGATCAATATTCTTGAGCTAAACTTTGTTAAAACACAAACGACACCTATTTACAATCACATTAACCTAGACAACGAGCTAATTCTCCTCATAATATAAATTTATCTCTAAACAGCCGATTGAGAGACATGTCCAAATAAGGGGCCGTCTGCAAAGTTCAAATCCCAAACCCATCTGCACATTTTATATTATTAAACATATTCTATAGCTTCACTATGACATTGTGGCCAAGTTCAGTTCACACTTCACCGCTCTCCTTCCGGTTATACTACAATACTTAGTTTGATTTAAAAAAAGCATAGTTATGATTTTTTATGAAATAAAATCAATAACTTCACACTGTTATGTGTAATGCCATCGAAGTTCAGTAAGCAAATATAATGCATAAGCTATGATTTTAACTAGCTGCGCACAGTACCAATATAATTTTGTGTAAATAATAGGCCTACTTATTTTTTATGTGCAATTACTTCCCGTGCTAGCTTTCCTGTAGCTCAAACAGTAGAGCGTTGGTGCATGCAATACCAAGGTCATAGGTTCGATTCCCAGGGAAAAGCAAGAACTCATAAGAATGTAATAGTATACCTTCGGATAAAAGAGTTACATTTACAGTTATGCATTTGGAAGACAAAGTGTTGTATAACCAATATTAGAGCAGTGATGTGTGAACTAAATTTGGTGTGTTACAGTGGAGTTATTGAATATTTTTCATAATATAAAATGTGCAAAAGCAGTGTAGTATGACCAGTGGGTCACCATTGATGTGTAAGCTGAATTGGGTGGCACTACAGTTTGTAACATTGAAGTTAATGACTATTTTTGTATTTTTGAATATGAGTTGATGCTGTAGTCGTTTGTTGGGTTATATTGCAATTTGCAGATGGTCCCTTGACTTGTCTCTCAGCCGTCTGTACATAAAGATCCATTTAGCCTATATTATAAAGCTCGTTTTGAGGAAAATTGGCTTGTAGCTCGTTGTCTAGGTTACTGTAAATAGGTGTCGTTTGTGTTTTAACAACGTTTAGCTCAAGAATATTGATCCGGGAAGTTCCTTGAGTTAAGCACTGACCACATTTCTTTATATTTGAGTCCAAGTTCAAACACTAAGAAACGCTCCGTTAACGTACGGAGCTCTGAAGCACTGCCAGCGGGACATTAAACAGGAAGTGTCTGTCCGAGCTCACAACAGGTTTTGTGTGGGAAGGAACGCAAAACTTTTGCGTGGGAACGCAGATATCATTGCGAGGGAACGCAAAGTTTCTCGGGGGAACGCAAAAGTTTTGCGAGGGAACGCAAAAGATTAAAAAAAAAAATAATTCTCCCATCCAAATTTTTTTTTCACCACCACATCCCTTTAGGGGCTCCGTAATATACTGCCTGTTTAGTTCAATGCTTTATCTATGATTATTATGACACATAATGATGTACTATACATATATATATATATATATATATATATATATATAGTATAACTACTGTACATATCTAATATAATAATATTAATAATTATCATCATCATCATTATTATTATTAATCACCCAGTAGAACAGTTGGTAGCACACTGTGAAACGTCTCAGAGCAGGCAGACACAGGAAGTATCACAGCACAGTGTTCAGCCTGTGCACCGCAGTGATACGAACGTCATTAACGCCCCACCTCCCCCTCATCCCTCGCTCCCACTAAACATGATGCAGACCAGCCATGTGCTCCTGCCACATTTACCCTTTATACTTCCATACAGCAGCATCCAGGCCAACCAGGCCTTCTCTCGTGAAGCTCTAGCAGAGTGTAAAATAGGCCAAACCCCTGAAGAATAAAGCTGGAGAATCAGTGCAAACTGGGGAACGGCTCTATCCTTCCACAGCTCACCAAGAAGATACTTCCACTCTCACAAACACACAGCGAGAAACATGCTAGCTCAGGACGGACAAAAACATGCTTAATAGTTCTAAGTTGTTTAAAGACTTCGATGACAATTAATGGATGGAGAAGTAAAGTAACTGGATTTTCAAGTCAACATGAAACATCATCAACTCATTTTACCTCAGACATTTCTAAGGGAAACAGGATATTCAACAGGAAGAAAAAATGTAGGGCAGGACTTGATTTTATTGATTGACAATTTAACGGATCAGAGTGGAGTTATGTGAGATTCATGATGTCAATCAAAAAGGATAGTCGTTTTAAAGGAGAAAAAAGTCACTACATTTTGGTAAAAGATTATGAAGACAAATATTTGCGCAAATATTAAAGCGTAAACACACGGCACTCCACAACAAACACCCTAAAGCAAGGTAATTCTTCAGACAAGCAGTGTGTAATTATGCTTATTGGCGTCAGCTGGAGCGCCCCAGACAGATCAGCCCCATTTTACAGGAAACTGCAGACGACAGGCTAAGCAATCAACACCAGAGTCCTGCAATTAACATCCTGCACTGCTCGTTGGGCCCAGGAGGGGGAAAAACAGGTTTGGAAGTGAAGTGTGACCAACTCGAGCCACATCAGAGCACTTCTTTCCCATAAAGATCCATCAAAGAGCTCAGATCTGCATCACACACACAGAGAGGCAAGTTTATTTTAATAAAGACCAAACAATGTGCGTTAGATTTCAAATTCATGCTTTATGTATATATTTTCATCATTCTCATTATCATCTAGCACATAAATTACTGTATATTGCCTCATAAACTAGGCAAATAAGTGGAATGTTTTGGCAAACTTAATCGCTATTCTTTACAAATCAAAATAAATTGTTTGGCCAATATTTATGAATATTGACCTGCCTGGTGTCACCGTTGCAGAAGTTCAGAATGTACGGAGCCCCTAAAGGGACCAGGTGGGGGAAAAAAGGTATGAGATGGGAAGAAAAATAATACGGCAATGCTTTTGCGTTCTCTCGCAAACGTTTTGCGTTCCCCAAGAAACTTTGCATTCCCTTGCTAAACATTTTACGTTTCCCCAAGAAACTTTGTGTTCGCTCGCAAAGCGTTTTGCATTCGCCCGAGAATGTTCCCCCGCGAAACTTTGCGTTTCTTGGCAGAACGGCACAGTTTTTGCAAGGGAACAAAGTTTCTCGGGAACGCAAAACCATTGACTTATTATTTTTCATCTCATCTCATTTTATACCTTTATCATGTCCCATTAGGCTTAGCCTTACTTAGTTTTAACAAAACCTGTTTTTAGACTTTTGAGGAAGTTTTTAAGCTCTTAGGAGCTGTTTTCACGACACTGTTTTCAGCTAAAAACGTAAAACTTTTTATGCGTTTTGGCCGTTCGTTTTACACATTTTGGGTGCCTGAAAACACAAACTTTTGAAAACGGATTTCAAAGTGCAAGTTTTTGAAAACGGTCTCCAGGTAAACAACAAAAACGCAAATCTCTAAAGACAATGACGTCATGCACATACGCATTATGTGTTCAGTCTATAGTGTTTCAAAGCCATCTAATGGTCTGGCAGCAGAATACAGGGGGGGGGGGGGGGGGGGGGGGGGGGGGTTTGTGTGATTTTCGCGATCTGTGTGAATTGGGATCATTTTAACAATGGTGTCGTCTCTATGCGGAAAACTCAAAGGAAAAACTTCTCCGTTTTAAGCATATCGTTGTTGTGTAAACGTACCCTCAGAGTTACACCGTGTCCTAACCAGATGCGATGCAATAGATTCCTGCAACAACCAATTTGTCTGTCCACAGAGGCAGCACGACTATGAGACGTGACAAAATCTAGCAAAAATCACAGCCAATCAGAAGAGTGTGTGGGCATCTCTCTGTAAGCGCAGAGCAACAAAATGGATAAGTACTTAATGAAATTCATAAATATTTCATCCTTTTAACTATTAAATACATATTGAGTGACTGAAACTATCTTTGTTCACATTCAGGTGACAATTTGAATGTTCTTGTTTCCTTTAATCTATTTTCAAGATCTGAGGTGAATTATTCATTTTTGCCTTCAGTATGGTTATAAAGGTCAGGCCAAATGATATTCAAACTCACATTAGATGCTTTTAACATTAAATAAAGCATATAAACAACAGTACCAACCATTATCATTGCGATACTTTGAATGTTGTTGTTGTTCCATCCGCGATGTCACAGAAATAGAAAATAGAAAATAGAATTGTTGCGTATCGATGTTGTAGCTGGTTAGAAAACTCTAAAAAACTCTGATTAACATGAAAAAGTTAGCTTTTATCACTCTTCACAGCGTATCGGTTAGGACAGTGTTATGCTTTCATATTTTATGTTTGAAAAGAAAATTCTATTTTCAATATCATAAGGTTTTAAGGAAATTAAACTGTTTTAAGTTTTAAGTTAAGATCAAATTGCTAAATGTAAATCAAACCTTTAATGACTTAAATTCGGCTCTTATTTCTTGCGTGGACGGCTGAAGGACCAGTGCCTGTGCCTCTAGAATGTTCTCCTGAAAAGCTGTTTGCGTCAATCATGACATTCCATTAGAACACATTCATATCTTATTATTCGTGTTACAAAAGTGGCTGTAGAAATCTAACATTCACAACAGGCCTTGGATCTCTTTAGAAGGCATGAGCTCAGAGTGAAATGTACAGTGAAATGCTTTTGTAGAAGAGAGGATGTCAGGTGGAAGAAAAATACCCACAAAGCACGACTGTAGCTCCTTTCAACACTCCTGTTCAATTTAAAGTTGGGTCGTTTCTGCACCAGTAAGCATTCTGCCCAGGGGATAGGCCTACTGAGCAAACCAAGACGATCTATTTTTAACTGCCATCAATTATGAAAAAAAAGCTCCAACAATAATTACAGTAACATGTACCCTACGGCATGCAACACTTTCCTTTGTGCGCAGCTGCGTTATAATGCAGCACTTCACCAAGAAGAGAAAAACACATTTTGAGAAATAAAACCACGTCCATTCAGTACGTCACAGCTCGTGTCTGTAGTGCACTTGCAGTAATCATTTGGCCATGATGTATGCTGTACAATCTCATGGTATGTTGTGAATGGACATTCAGAGTGCTTAATATTGCTGTGGAAAGGAGTTAGACTCATTAGAGCTTAAAGAGAGACCATCCATCCATCTACAGCACTGCTGATCTGCCTTAAACGGCTAATTCTATATCTGCTTACAGAACAGATGCATTCTCACTTTATGCTCATATTACTGGAGCTGTGCACATCCTGACTAACAAAACACTAACGAAATGTACCAAAAACTAGTAATACATTCTTTTGGCCAAATTCTAAAGAAGTAAGCTTCGGAAACCATGACAAATGGAAAACCCTACTAGGAAGAGGGAAAAGCACTGAAATTCCAGGTGAAATTGTAATAAAATTTCCTGTTTTTTGACTGTAGGAGAAAATAGACCAAAAATGTTGTCTGAAAATTTAAACAGAAACCACAATTAGAAAACCTCAAATAACAGAAACATTGACTCTGAAATTTTCTTATTTAACATAATTTACTCAATATTTCTACGTTTTTCAATATATCTAAAACTAAAAAATTAAGACAAAATACTATAATAATATATAGTTTATAAAAACAAAAATTACAAATAAAATTGAAAATCAGAAATAAACTGAAATAAAATGTTTGATATGTATTAAAAATAAAATAAAAATAAATAATCAGAAATATTTAAATAGACTTTTTTAAACTAATAAAAATGTAAAAAGTACAAAGCAAAATTGCTAAAGCTTAAATTGAAAAGTGTAAATATAAAAATAAATAAATACTACAGTAGTATATATAAATAACACTGATCAACAATGCTTTTTAACAATACTTTTTAAACATTTTATAAATTGTTGGAACCTACATTGTAAAATAATTTTTTGCCATCTCGATTACCATCTCGTTTTACCATCTCGTTTACCATCTCGAAAACGCCACGCCAATATTGATCCTCGTTTTATTTCTCCTTTTGTCCCAAAGTCTGCTTACCATGATCCATAATGTTTTAACGAAACAACAACAGCGTGAGCCACTAGACGTAACTCAGTTGTCCACGTCTGTCGCCATGGTTACTATGGCAGTACAAGAAACAGGGACAACGTGGATATTACGTCATTGACAGGCGACAAGTTACAAGGGACGGGCACTATTTAAAATTGTGTATTTCTCTGAATTTACAAATTCTTGGAAACATTTAGGATAGTGTAAGCACACAATTGAAAGAAATATATAACACTGTGCAAGTGGTTTTTGGATATTTCGATACAAAATTCTTACATATTGTACCTTTAAAGGAAGTTTGTGTAATCTCTTTATAATATTTAAAAACATAATTTATAAAATTTATAAAATTCAAATGAACAGTTTGGTTTGACTAAGTGGCTTCAGAATTCTCGGTTTCAGCCAAAAAAATCACTAATAACGATGACACCGATAAAAATGTGTAAGGTTAAGCAAATGTCAAAAAATCTCTGGGCTCTTTGCAATAGCAGATTGACAACGGGTACCATAGACATGGCCGTCCCAGCTGGTGGTCTCATTGGGAGACGTATTTATAGAGGCTTGAGGTCCCTGCTACATCACCCCAGGCCAGGAAACCATGCGTGGCTGCGGCCTGACTTTTCCCATCTGCTCCATCAACACACACACACACACACACACACACACACACACACACACACACACACACACGCACACACACACACACACACACACACACACTATATGAGCTTACGAGATGCTACGTCAGCTCTGCTCTCTGATTCACTCAACATCACGATTGAGTGCATGGGGCGGAAAACAAACCCATTAGATGGAGAGAGAAAGAGTTAAAGAACACCCAGGTGTCCATCACAGCTACGTGAGGGACTTTAAACACAAAATGTAGCAACACTACTAACTTAACAGCATTTTTACTAGCTCAGTTGATATTATAATAGTGTAGCTTTTCCACTAACAAGCTACGTTTTCTAACTACCCTGGAAAATCTTTGAAAAATCTATTTTAAATGTTTTGCAAGACAAAGGGCTTCGCCATCAATTGGCCCTAATGGCAATAGGATGGCAGATCGAGACCTTTTGGAAACCGAGCTCTGAGATGTTTGTGACGTACGGTTAACGCTGACTAACCTTATCTACTGATTTTAAAACGTCCTTGAGTTCCTCCATTGCCTCTGCAAACAGCCGAGTGTCTAAGCAACAACCAAGTATATCCACGGGTTACCTGAGGCATTAAATTAACGTTACGTAAAAAACCTAAGCAAAACTCTCTGGGATGATTTCTCTAAGTAAAAGACAAAAAGCTTCATGCTTTTCTGCAGCGTGGCTTCCGGCATCCCGGGAGATAAAATCTCTCCTGAAACCCAATGACATGAGTAAACACATATTACACAGGCTCTCAGTAATGGACTCTGACCACAGAGAAGAAAATGAGAAACAGAAGAGAACTTCTATCAATGCTAAACCGCGATCACCTGGCATCCAAGACCTTCCGAGGCCGATCTCATTCACCCACCGCAATCACACACTAACCCATCTGTGACGGCACGTGCCTGGCAGCCATATGGCGCACACACTCCCGTGTCTGCAAAACACTCAGATTATGAGCCTCATTCTACTGAAACATGTAGATGGGGAGTCGACATCAAACTAGCATTAGCAATCAAAACATTCTAAAACTACTTAAAATAGACTTCTTTTAGAATTATTCTTTTGTATAGACCTTATGCACCAGAGAAACGAGGGCGCCGCCATCTTTAGAATATTGTCTTTGAACTTCCGTTTTTGGGTTCGCTCTGTATATTTCTATGGCATCGCTGTCCAGGAGTAATTAGCTGTTGAAGTTGATTTACTTATTGTAGAGTTCACGAAAGTTATCATGAGGATTGTAATGTTTATCATAAGCATTGTAAAGCATATGTCTTAACAAATGGACCTTGGACATTTTTTAAACGAGCCGTTCATTCATAACTACGCAAAATCGCTGTGAAAATACAGACCGGAAGTCAAAAGACAAAGAGCTCAGCGCTGAAAAGGGGCGTGGCTACATAAGGTCTATAGAGAGCCTAAGTCCCTCCCCTCTGCTTCCGGCTCATGGGACCTTATTTCGGAAAAAATGTTTATTGTAGTCAATGGCGAGAGACAACTTATCTTTTTATTCCGTCTGAACTGTGCCCTGAATTACACATGATGTTTGTCAATTTAAAAGATAATTATGAAAGTCAAGAAAGTCACAGTTTGTCATAAAACAGAAGAGTAACATTTAGTTTTACGTGAAAATCACTCAATGTACTACATCTCTCGTCTCGCACTATGTACGTCACCAAGCTCGTGTGTGTGCAGTCTGGTACAAAACACACAGGCATGACGGCGTAACGTTACGATTATAACGTAAGACTATAGAAAAAATGACAGACGTTAGCTTCAGTAAAGTTAGCTTCATTCATTGAGAGAAAAGGTAAGACGTCACATGCGCGCCTTTTGGGTTTGTAGTCTTTGTAATTACGTATTTTCACAGTCTTATACCTCAACAGTTTTACATCAAACTGCGACTTTCTTGACTTTAAAATGTATCTTTTAAATTGACAAACATCATATGTGTAATTCAGGGCACAATTCAAACGGGATCCAAATATTTGTTGTCTCTCGCCATTGACTACCATACAATATTTTTCCGAAATAAGGTCCCATGGTCCACCGGAAGGGGAGGGACTTAGGCTCTCTATAGGTGTTATGATCTCTTATTCATATATAAACATAGAGCACACACGTACACTCTTTTATCAAAAGTTTTTATTTTATTTTAAGTCTCTTATTCTTAGTAAGGCTACATTTATTTGATCAAAGTACATTAAAACAGTAATATGTGGAATATTGTTACAATTTAAAAGATCAGTTTTCTATTTGAATATATTATAAAGTGTAATTTATTCCTGTGTTGCATACATTTTTCACAATCATTACTCCAGTCTTCAGTGTCACATGATCCTTCAGAAATGATTCTAATATGCTGATTTGCTGCTCAAGAAACATTTCTAATTATTATCTATGTTAAAAACAGGGAAGCATAATAAAAACATATTATCTGTTATTTTTGCCGTATAATATTGTTGTCCAACAGTGTATCTAAAACAACAGTATCTAACATTTATAACTCTAACAATTATCTAACAATCTACTATCTAACATTTATAACGTTATATTACTCAAAAATGGTGATATGCAAAGATGTTCTATTGTACAATCACATAAATTTCAAACGGACTGGAACCGAAATTAAACTCGTCCAGTGGATAACAACAACAATAAATCTTGTAATAATGGAATTGAATTCTGGGTAAATATGAACAATTTCAGCTGTTAGTATTACTAGTTGTATGAAGGAATATCACAGATAAGAAGCTCTGTTAAAATCAATACACATGCAGGGCTCTATATTTAGGGTGCTTCACATGAGAAATGACCATTTCGGAGGTCAGAGTTTGACCTTCGTGGGACGTCACACAACGGGGCCATGTGATCACAAAGCTACAGTGGTAAAAACAACAAGAATGAACGTCAGCAACCTATTGTTTTGGAATAGTCATATTTCCAAATCTGCTACACAACGTCTAGAGAGAAAAATGCAATGAGATTCACTACCGTTCAAAAGTTTGAGGTCAGTAAGACCTTTTTTTAAAGAACTTAATACTTTTATTCATCAAGGACACATTAAATGTATCAAAAGTGACAGTAAGACATTTATAATGTTACAAAATATTTTAAGCTGGTCTTTTGAACGTTGTTTATCAAAGAATTCTTATAAAAAGTATCATAGTTTACCCAAAAATATTAAGTTACACAACTGTTTTTAACTTGAAAATAATAAGAAATGTTTCTTGAACAGCAAATCAGCATATTAGAATGATTTATGAAGGATCATGTGACAGAAGACTGGAGTAATGATGCTGAAAATTCAGCTTTGCATCACAGGAATAAATTACTGTTTAAAAGTATAACTGTACTTTTAATCAAATAAATCACTTTTAATGGTACAATAAGTCAAATAATATATTTTGAAGAATATGGGGAACCAAACAATTGATGGGCCCCATTGACTTCAATAGTATGGAGGGGGGAGATACTATAGAAGTCAATGGGGCCCATCAACTGTTTGGTTACCAACATTCTTCAAAATATCTTTTTTTGTGTTCAGCAGAAGAAAAAAACTCATACAGGTTTGAAACAACTTGAGGGTGAGTATATGATGACAGAATTTAAGTTTTTGGGTGAACTTTAAGATTTTCCTCCTATATAAAAGACCAAAAGTATCTCAAATTATGCTAGGGTTTAGCAAGATACCAAAGCCTGCAACAAAAGTGAGATCTCAATAAGAACTCAAATATTTCTCATCAAATTCAACCAATACCAAATTATTATAATGGCAACTGGTTTGTCACTCTATTAGAGTGAATTATAAACACAAATTATGTTTCAAAACTTTACTTTAGCTTTTGTATTCATTGCATCAAATTCAGAGATAATACTGTGACAAAAGCGCTTTGGGAAGAGAGACTGATATGTGTCTGATAACAGCGCGGAACATCTTGTGACAGGTGGAGGAACACATGCTCTGTATATGGCTGGGACCATCAGTAACAAACAGCTTCATAACATCAATCCAGCGAGAGCAGAGAGAGACAGACAGAAAGAAGAGCTGGTCTTTCTCAACACAGAGTTTGTGATACGTATGTGGGATAAGGACATCTGCTCTCTTTCATGCTCAGAAAGCGCAACTGATTTCCTGAAAGGAGGATGGGAGTTTGATCGTGGAACATACTAATGGCAAAGAGCTCTTCCTCAAGCTAGAAACTACTCCTCTCCACCCTCAGGTGCTGAAGATCTCTTCATAGGACATCCTGCAAAGAGTGTTTAAAGTGACCATGTAATCAAAATGGACAATTCTTTTTTTTACATGGAATATTGCAGTGTTCATTATAAATGATCTATCCACGCACATCATTATTTAAAAAAAAAATGTTTGTGCCCTTATTATCTTTAATTAAAATAATTTCCCCTCTCCCACATTCAACAACATCTCTTCTGTTCTCTGATGATGCGTTTACTGGCGCGAGGGTGGGACAACCTGTCACTCACATGAGATCACAGGAATAGCAAAATTCAATCAAATCCCAATGGGAAAAAACAAGTCTCACCCTCATATCTTTTCTTGTTCAAGAAGCCGTTTAACTCGCTCCAGTCTTCAGTGTCTCTTGATCTTTCCGATTTTATTCTAATATGTCGATTTGCTACTCAAGAAATATTTCTTATTACTATTAATGTTAAAAACATGTTCTAAAAGATTATACAATCACATAAATTGCAAACGGACTGCAAGAAGGATCCTGTCAACCGAAATTACAATCGTCCTTTGGATAACAACAACAATCAATGCTGTAATTGGTAATGTAATTGGATTCTGGGTAAATATTAACAAATTCGGCTGTTAGTATTACTAGTTGTATGAAGGAATATCACAGATAAGAAGCTCTGTTAAAATCAATACCCATGCAGGGCTCTATATTTAGGGTGCTTCACATGAGAAATGACCATTTCGGAGGTCAGAGTTTGATCTTTGTGGGACGTCACACAACGGGGTCATGTGATCACAAAGCTACAGTGGTAAAAACAACAAGAATGAACGTCAGCAAGCTATGAAAGATTGATGTTTTGGAATAGTGATATTTCCAAATCTGCTGCACAAAGTCTAGAGAGAAAGATTCCCATAAAAGTCCCACCATTTTTTCTTTTCCGTTTCACTCGCATATACGTCACAATAGGGAAAACTATCGTAATTTCCATTTCATGCCAACTTTAACACCAGAGGCAAATTTATATTGCTCAGAGGTTACTCTAATGTGGATCAGGGAGATCATTTGAGTTTCAAACAGTTAAAACAGCTGACATACAGAAAGTGGACAGAGCTATACAATGAATGTGAATAGCAGCTCAGATCATTTCCCTTTAAAAGAATTTAATCAGAATGTTTGAGTTCATATCGGTATCTCAGAATTTTGGCAGCAGACTTTGAAATCTTGGCAAATCTGAGCACAGTTTGAGACATTGTAAAGATCTCTTTTGAATTGAGAGGAAACGAGAGATTGGAGGGGATTTTTCTCAGGAGAAACATCTGAGCAGAAGACTTATGTAGTCCCCATTTATTCTCCATTTATTCACTAATATCCATTGTATGGACGAAAAACCCTGATCCTGTGTCCAAAATCGCATACTGTCTGAGTAGGTACTTTATTTGAATTTGAACTTTACTCCACGAGCATTAAAAAAGTATGTTCTATATAGTATGAATGAAATTCGGACCTACTACATCTGCCATGTTGTTACTGTCAAGTGACCGACCAGCATCAGTTGCGTCAATTCACTGCCATTCATAAATCATCTCCTGTGGCCCCATGGGATAGATAGTGTCCATCGAATGCGCACCAGTAGTAGTAGGTCATCCGGGGACTTTTCTCCACTGTTTTTCAAATGCATGCACACATACTATTCTGTTGGAATACCATGGGAAGTATGCGATTTCAGACGCAGCGTGAGGCATTTCAACTAGTATCTTCTTTTGTGTTCCACAGAAGAAAGAATGTCACACAGGTTTGGAACGACATAAGAGTAAACTATCTCTTTATCATTGCTTTAAAACTCAAACTGCTCATAAAGCTCTGCTCTGACACTGGAAACTTCATTCATTCACCTCATCTGCGTCATTTGACAAGTAATCTCAGACGGAGTTTACAGAAGCCTCATGAATAAACCCACAATAATCCGGCTGTTCTCTCTGTGCGGGGGACATCCCTCTCTCTCTCTCTCTCTCTCTCTCTGTCTCCCCTGTAGGTCTTCCTGTCTCACACATCACCCACAGCATTGATCAAACAATGTTGCCATGGCGACCCAGCCTCACAGAGCACCGGGCTAGTGGGAAGGGATATTCCATCTAAGAGAAACTTCAATTGTGATTTATCTCTCCTGTTCTTCCCTGTATCTTTCTCTCACTCGCTCTTTCTCTGCAGCAACCAAAATTTATTAAGCCAAATGATACACAACATGGTCATATAGCACAGGCTGCATCTTCAATCAAAAGAAAGAATTGTGAAAAAATACTATTTTTTTAATCATACATTGTCTGTACAACAAGCAAGGTAATAAAATGTTGGCAGATTCACGTACATCTGTTTCTGGTAAAACTGAACATGGATTTAGCACCACTCACTGGACATTTCAGTTTGACAGTGTCGTGAAAGCAAGTGCAAGACGCAACCTAATATCATTTTGCAAAAATGTCCCCACAGGCACGTTTTTCCAATGAGCTACAAATTTATGTTTTTATGCAACCTATAAAAAACTTGGTTAACGCATTGAATAAATGAAGACTAATAAATAGAATAAGACTATAAAAAGCGTTTATTGTATTATTCGATAAATCTCAACACAAAAAAAATGAAGAAAAAAAGAAACATAATTTGCTAAATGAAAAATGAAACCTACATATTTTTTCCCCCACATTCTGACATTATTTGCATGATATTTTCAATTATTTTCAACTAAATCTGGAAATTTGCATGCTTAATTAATTGTTACGAAAATAAAATGTCATATATATATATATATTTTTTTTTTTTTTTTGTGCATTTTGAGGTGAAATTACCATGTTTTTGTGCAACTCAAAATCACTGAGGGAAAAAATGACATTTTAACAATTATGCAAATCTAATTTATATTTTATATTTAAATAATATACTCAGAATACAGCTGCACAATTCTGGATAAATTAAGAATCACAATTTTTTTTGTTTCAAACAGAGATCAGGATTCTCCCACGATTCTTCACATATACAACTAAACAAACATGTAATTTACCAGATGTTCTGACAAAATATTAATTACTGCACACACTTTAATGAATGATTCAATGACTGGACGAATCAGTGTTTTTGAACAAATCTCTTGAATGAATGATTCAATGACAAATGCATTTTAACATTCACTTGTCGCCACCTGGTGATGTAATAATGCAAACTAAGTTACTGTATTTTGATCACTACCATAGACATTAGTGTTTATACAGGGTTGCCAACTGCATTTGGTATGAGACATCTTTCAGGCTCTGTCTCACGCTCTCACGTTGCCCAAGTAAATCTCACACCAAATTAAAAAAGCAAATGTGATGTGCTTATGTTTATAACAATGTGATGTTATATGTTTGACATATAACATCACGATTTGTGAGAGGGATTTGAAAGCTGTGTGCGGTATTTTGATGTCATAGGATGCCGTCTGCGCAGTAAGAAGTCGAACACGCGTATTGACAAGATACAGGTTTTAATTAAACCAATGAAGACCTGCAACCTCTTGATTGGACCAGTCTGTACCAATCACATTTTGTCACTGTAAGGTTATTGGCCCTTTGTTTTTACATCCGCTCTGGTTTTGGCAGACAGCTCTGTTTGTTAGTAATGGGTCGGCACAGGGAAGTAATCATTTCCTGAGAGAAGACTTTGGCCAGAGTGAGCTACGATTCATGCCATTTTGATGATATTATCTTGAGCCATTTGCCTGATGTTTACCATGAAAACACAATTTGGAATAACCCCTTAAAACTCATTCTATAAAGAACACATCATCATCTAAATGTCTCAGTGTGACGATTCTCTAAAATGCAGCCGGTCCAATTCAGCAAAACAGCAGAAGTTGGCAGCCACACCTTGCCTCCTCCAATCAAGTGAGGTACAGGCTTCAAAGGCATGTGAGAATGCACAGGAACAAAGAGATGCTTGCACCGAACCCCTGGTGCGAGTGAAGTCTAGTGTGCTGATTTGCTGAGTGTGTATTTGTGCTGGCGGAGGAAGAGACTCGTGCTGTAGATCCCTGGAGTGAGACGATGGGTTGCTTCCATGGCCTCTCTCCTCAACACTTTAAACTGCATTAAACACACCATTCAGTCTCATGCCCTGAGGTCCTTCAGATGGTTACGGTGAGGTACAGGACAACTACCCTTCTAATCGTAGAGCCTTTGAGATGTTGAGATCATGATGCTGAGATCATGATGCTGATTAGTCGCAATTAATGGATTTGACAGCACTAATACGTATGTCAAATCCATTAATTGCGACTAATCGCATCTAACATTAAAGTTTATGTGTATATAATATATGTGTATGTATATATGTGTGTGTGTGTGTGTGTGTGTGTGTGTGTGTGTGTGTGTGTGTGTGTGCGTATGTGTGTGCGTGTGCGTGTCTGTGTATATACACACATTTACACACACACACACACACACACACACATACTGTGTATATATATATATATATATATAGATGCATACATAAATATGTGTGTGTATATATATATATATATATATATATATATGTATACACACACAGCACAATCTAATTCAATATTTAATGCAAATGATAGCAAATAGATGTACACAAACTGCTCACTTTAAACCAACTTTTATCAACAGTCAAATTCTTAAAAACAAAAAAATATATAGATGAGAACTAACAAATAGTTCTGACCAGTTTAATTTGAATATATATATATATATACATAGTTGCAACAAATAACCACTCAAAATTACAAATTAACACATTTTGTGGAAATATGTTAATGGTGGCTCTGATAATATTAGTTTGGCAATTCAAACTCGAATTTTGTAGATCATTTAAGTCTTAGCTATAACCATAGACTCTCTCTCTCTCTCTCTCTCTCTATATATATATATATATATATATATATATATATATATATATATATATGATTTAAGTTATAAATTCACATTTAAAATAAAACAGAATTTTATCAGGTAACGATACAGCCTTTCGTGTTCAATCAAAATGCAAAAAAAACAGTGATGAAATGTGTGTGTTCTTGGATTTATTAGCATAGCGAACTCTGATTGGTCCTTTCTCACACAGCCGCCACTAAACAAGATGCGTGCTGAGTGTCATGACAACGGCTGCGGCATTTCATTTACTCAGAAGCAGAGCTACCCCAGACCTCACAGACGCCCCATACACACAATTCCTAGCTATTCATGCCTCTCAAATGCTGATATTTCCTTCAGGAAATGCAAATATAGTCACGTGTGATGTGTTACAAACTCACCCGATGGTGCTGAGCGCCTGTTCCAGGAGCTCCGTCTGCAGAATATTCTGCGGCGGCGTGAAAGCCCCATTAAAATGAGATAAAACCGAGCTACAGAACTGACGCAATGTCTCAAACTGCATTTTCCCTCTTCCACTCCGATATCCTGCGTATATTCCAGCTTTCCCTCAGATGAAACTCCTCCAGCGCTCCTCGCTCCGGACGCGCCGCATCTCCAGCGCAACATAAACACGATTCAACTTCCCGATGTGTTCAGATCACGAGAAAAAAAGTGCGTTTGGATGAGGAGACCGGACCAACACCGGCTCTCCCGGACATTGCGATCCGAACTTAAGAGAGAAAGCGAACGCGCAGCGCGTCCTAAACACACCTCGCGCCTCTAATTATCCACAGTAATCATGATAAACATCCATGCATACGCACGCACGCACGCACGCAAGCAAGCGCGTCGCGTCCGGATTCTAGAGAGCCCAGGCTCACACACAGGCTCGCTGCTGTCAGGATTCTCTCTCAGGAGCACCGGAGCAGCACTACACATCCTCTACCAGCATCACAGCGCATGTGGTGTAGGGGGGGGGGGGGGGGTCTTTCTCCCACATCATTAAGGGTTTTCTGTGGAGAGATGCTCTGCTCTAAAAGACAACTATTGTGTGTGGATACTTGATGGCCTGAAGGAAGAAGGGCGTTAGAGGAAGAGAAAACGCTGAGTGCACTGCCCTGAGGCAGTGAACACAGGGAATAAGAGGGCTTTTTTAACATGCATTCTGACCTTAAAAAAAAATTCTATATGCATCTTAAAAGGAAGCAGGGCCGTTAGAATTTACTCTATTATGAGAGAGATTTTAAAGCCATTAGCACGGTGATCAACAATATGAAATCAAGAATAGTTCTATTGTGTGCTTAAATAATACATGCATTTTGAAGTATTATTGACTATACGGTTGGTTAGATAGATAGATAGATAGATAGATAGATAGATAGATAGATAGATAGATAGATAGATAGATAGATAGATAGATAGATAGATAGATAGATAGATAGATAGATAGATAGACAAACAGACAGACAGATGGATGGATTGATAGAGAAAGACATACAGATAGACATAGATAGATAGATAGATACAGATAGATAGATAGATAGATAGATAGATAGATAGATAGATAGATAGATAGATAGATAGATAGATAGATAGATAGATAGATAGATAGATAAAGAACGATAGATAGCATTTAAAGCATTAGTCTAGACTGGTCTAGAGAGCAGGTGTGAGATCAGAACGCTGCTGATACTGGTTTCCTGCAGGTGCATCTTTCATTCTCTTAATAACTCTCTCCGGACAAAACCACCATATCACAACATCAGCTCCCATAGTGCCAAGCCAAAAGCAGGACAGTGGATTACGTCATACTTGTAGTGAAACTTGTGCTGGCCTCTTGAACAAACGAGACCATATGCTTCTATCTGTATATTGCAGTATTTGCAGTGACAACAGAAGATCAGCTCCCAACCCAACACTAGTTTTGTCAAACTAATTTCAGCACTAAAACAACCACAGTTGTATGTGGTTCAACCTAGGTGTCACATTGCCTCTAGCTCCAATAAAAACACTAATGGATTTTATAGATGGAGGGGGAGGAGATACAAGCGACAAAAACCCACAAAACCCAGAGAAACAAAACGGCTGTAATTAAATCTGAATCCCAGTGTAATTATTATTGTTTCATCTAGCAGTTTCACCCACACTCGCGCCACGTCTGAGCCTTCGCTCCAATGACACCTCTGAGACCAAGACAAATTAGGCTCTTCCCACATTATTTCAGGATATAAATAGGCTGTCAGCACTTTTTCATGAGAGGAGAATCAGAGTTAATTTAAGCATTCTTTAAGATTAATGGAAGTGCTTTTCAGTGATTTCCTGAGCTCTATTCCTGGGCATCAAACTATTTAACACAGTCTCCCGGTGAACGGTCAGGCCGTTCTTATCCACTTTGACAGCAGTTAACCCCAAAACACTAGCCTGGGAAAACCCAGACAACTTCCGGCAAATTTAGATTTGCTCTGAAAGTTAGTCTGGCAAAGAGCTCATTGAAGTCCATTTCCAATCCGTCGAAATCGCGGCACCAATCAGAAACGTTGGGGCGGGCTTTACACGATGACGACAGCACAGCGACGGTGACGCAGATTTTGTACATTTACAAACATGGATGCCGCCGTGGAACTATGTGTGACGGTTATAGTTGAACACCGTCATTATAACTCTATAACCGCCAAAACCATGTTATTAAAGTATTTTTTTCACAAACATTTATCATAGAGAATGTTTAAATACTAATATCAGCTTACGAGGGAAACGGAGGCGGAGTTAGTGGTGTGATCGGAGGTTGCTACTGCTGGAGATGATTCGGGAGAGGTCTGTGCCCCTTTACCGATCAGAGCGCGCGCTGACACGGAGTAAAGCCTTGTTTATACTCGACGCGTCCGCACGAGCGCGAAGGTGCGCAAAAATGACGCGTTCGGTGCGCAAGACCGGCAAGATCCCATTTCGCTTGCCTGTGTGCACAGGTTTTTTGTAACAGCGAGCGCGGCGCAGCATCCGAGGATGAACGAATTCAAGCCTAATCTGCCCGAGCATGTACGTCTCACCACACCGGCACCCAGGTTCACTTCCAGTTGTCTTGCTGTTAATTTTAAATAAATGTAGAGCAAGTAGTGTCTGCTCGTATTCAAACGTTGTTCTATAACGTCACCCTGCATACGTCATCTCCTTCATCGCTCTGATTGGTTTTAGGTCTATCCAATTGCGCCCAGAGGCATCTGAGCTACGTCCGTTGGTGACGCCCCTTTGGAAATGATTTGTCTATGAAGCTTTGCCAGACCCTAACTCAGTTACAACTTAGCAGGGGCGGATCTACAGGGGGGCAAGGGGGGGCAGGTGCCCCCCCATTCTAGAGCCTTGCCCCCCCCCCCCCCCCCCCCCAGCTGCCCCCCTAACTTTGATGATCCAAATAATGTACTTGTAAAAACAACTCGCAAGCTTCTCAAAACAGTGAACTAAATGATACATTTACCAAAATTTAACAATTAATTTTTTATTAAAGCCCCTCCCCCTCAAATACTTAGTACGTCCCTGATTCACACGTGCAGAGCGGCGTTCGCTCAGTCTGGCGCTCTCTCTCTCGCACACACACACACACACACACACACACACACACACACACACACACACACACACACACACACACACACACACACACACAGCGAGTCTGCTGCGGTGCGGTGGCCCTGCAACCCGACTGGAGAGACTGAGCTGCCCCAGAGCCTCTGAAGGCACGCACACACACACACATACACACACACAAACACACACACACACAGTTGTACTTTTAAATTACACATTCTACATTGATTAAAAAAAGAAAATCAAATGTGGTTTTTAATAGTAGCCTAGTATTATTTTATACGGAAATCAATTGTTTATAATTTAGATGAGAATAAAGTTAGGGTTAATTAAAATTAAGAAAAACAAATATATTGATCTGAAATATGGCAAATTAATTTTAAATTCATTCATACCAAACATATCGCAAGGTCTTTGTCTTTTTAGTAATTTAATTAATAAACTAATTAAATTATATAAAACTATTGTCAGTGCATTACAAATAAACTGGTTCTATGCCTTTATTAATAAAACTTATTTAAAAAATACAAGGCTTAAGACATTTATAAAAATGCCTTCTGCATTTTTGTTTTGCTTTTCACTCCATTGTACCGAAATCGTACCGAACCGTGATGTCTGAACCGAGGTATGAACCGAACCGTGACTTCTGTGTACCGTTCCACCCCTAACACAAGGATAACCAGAGGTTTTCACATATTGACTTTTGCAGGCAAGAGTAGTTGAAGAAAGTAGCTGGAGCCTTACCATTAAGGCTAAAAGTCCTTGGACACAATTATTGTACTTTGTTTTTTTATATTTTCATTTTGCTTGTTATAATTTTACTTTTTAAAAGATGCACGGTTTTGTTTGAACACTGCACTGGGCTTATTCCTGTTGTGAATTAAAAACCTTTTTAGGGTGTAAGGGCATGATTAAACAATAATGCTTTGTTTTTGTGTTTGTTTTGTTAAAAGCAATTCACATATAGGGATTCCCACCGTCTGCCCCAGCCACCCTGCCAAGACCTCTTGCCACCCCTTTGCCCCCCCATGTAAAATTTTCTAGATCCGCCACTGCAACTGAGAATGGTCTGGTTTTAAACAGGCTACCAAAACACCCCTGCCACTTCCCATTGAACAGAAGTAGGGCCTGAAATTATTAAAAAACAGTCTTTTTTAAATTATTTTTACACAAAGACACTCAGAGGCAGTGCTTAACCTTCATAAAATGTTGATCGTCAACCTTGAAAGGTCAAACTAAATATTGCATGAACTGTATTAATTTATTCATTTTGTATTAATTTTGTATTTTGTATTTTCTTTCTTCTGTGGAAGACATTTCTGCAACTTTACAGTATATCTGTCATTGTGACTATAGATCTTACATGTGACTATTTCTTATTTTAAAGTCTGCATGAAATGAAATTTGTGATAGTCTTTTCTTCCATATTGCGACGAGTGAAATGGGTTCTCGGGCAAGAAAAAATGTAGGATGGGACTTGATTTTGTCCATCGGTAATTGATTGGATGGTTGTGGTTTGCTATTGGATTTACATAGCGATGTCATGTGAGTGACAGGTTGCCCCGCCCTCGCACCAGTAAACATCATCAGAGAAGAGAGGGAGGAGATGTTATTTTGATTAAAGATTATGAGAGCATGTGAATTTAAAATGTAAAAAAAGTATGATGTGCACAGATAAATAATTTATAATAAATACTGCAATATTCCATAAAAAATAAGAATTGTCCATTTTGATTTTTATGGTGAGATTTCGTGTGGAAACAGACTTCCATACAGAAAGAAAAACAATCGCAAAATGTTTATGTTTTGGTCCTTTTATTATTATTCTTGACAGGGACAATGAACAGTAAAAAAAAAACGGCCCCAGAACTACAGTAGCTACAAAGCTAAATTTCATCTGCTGTCTCTTACAACAACAGCATACAGTGCTTACAGTTCTCTGATGATTTAATTTCGGTTTTGCTTTCAGCTTCCAACGATTATGAAAACATGCCGCTGCGTTCCGTTCCTTTCCTTTAAAGCGGTGCAATGATGCCCTTCCTTCGTAACATCCAAATCAATCAAATCAAGTAACATAATATACAGTATCCTGCCAGACATGCTCGGGGAAAAAAAATTGTATTGAGCTGCAAAAGAGAAGTTGTTCCCCAGGTAGCTTCCGGTGCGCTCTTTCCGATAAAAACACAAACAATAGGCTACTTTGGGCTTTGGGTATGCGCTTAAATGGACAAACGCACACAAAAATATATCAAAATGCCCATCTTGGCGAGTTTTCACTTAAATAAAGTTGGTTATGTCTTAAGGGAACATAAACAGATGGGAAAGTAATCAATGTTTGTGGGTATATTAGATATATTAGATACCTCTGCATTTGGTCTTAAAGTGACAGCAGCTTAATTAACATGCTGCTTTCTATCATTTAATGTTAATCAAGCAACAAAAGAAAACGAGAGAATCATTCACTGCTCTTCAATGACTAACTTTAGTAACTTTAATAAGAATTAATGTATATTTAATTCAAGACTATGAATTAATAGTCAGAGGAGGTCATCACAGAGTTTGCAGAGATGCCATAAAGAACCATTTTTGGTTTCCCAACGAACCTTTCAGTGAGCAGTTCTTTTAAAATAACAATTTTTTTTCTTAAAGTAAAGAACATTTTACTAATCTTAAGAACCTTTTTACACCAAAAATAAACTTTTGTGCAGTGGAATGGTTCCATTGATGTTAAAGGTTTTTCATGGAACCATAAACGCCAATAAAGAACCTTTACTCCCAGACAGCACATAGTGTCGGCCCAGATCCGGCCCACATCTGGACACACGTTGAATCCACATGTACCAGATGTGGCCCGGATCTGGGCCGACACTATGTTGCTATCTTTTAAATGTAACTAAGTCCTTAATAAATACATCTTCAAACTGAATAATTAAATATATGTGAACACGAGTAAGATTTAAGGGCTTTAGTGTGAGTAAATGACACTTTATACTTTTGGGTAAACTAACCTGTTTTTTGAAGATTTTACCAGTCTGTAACATCAAGCTAATGTTAGCAAAGTATTGAAGCGGAGAGACCAACAAAATGCGTCGTATTGCACAAAACTTTCAAGCAGCTGCTCACTTTCGTTTCGTTGTTGTGTAAAGTCAAGACTAATACAGAACTATAACACTCACACAGAAATATCACTCTCTCTGTTACACAACACAGAACAAATCAGATGCTGCCTCGGTACCATATGGCAGGCACATTTTCAACATCTAACCTTTTGGGGATAACATTTTAATTCAGACAGAAAGTGCAAATGAGCATTTACAGTTTTCGTGACAGAACATGCTATATGAACCGATCTGATCGAAAAGAACAGCACTGCTGTTACAGTAGCTTTTTATACATTTCACAGCACACTCATTGTGTTCTACAGGAAATGTCAGACAGCATCCATGAAAAAGAAGCTTAAAGCTCACCTGCTGTCCTGAGCCTTTCACGGACATCTGCCAGGTAAAGATGCCAGGGACGGGGGGGACGGGGACGGGGACGGGGACGGGGACGGGGACGGGGGACGGGGACGGGGGGGGGGGGGGAGAGACGGGGGGGGGGGGGGGTACAGGGATGCATTCCACCATAAAAAAACTTGAGGAATGGGCACGAGTATCTAGAGTATAAGTTCTTGTGTACAAATATCTGATGGTAAAGAATAGACGGATGGGATGCATTTCTAAAATTGTAAATATTTTTGAGTTTGAGCTAGTTACGCCAAGGTCATGGTTTGGTTCACAGGATTCCCAAGATTGGGGTCAGTTTGTTCGTTTTCTTGTGCATTTTCTTATTGATACTTTTATGCAGCACACATAAAATGAATCAAAAATGACAGTAGCAGACATTTATAATGTTACAAAAGATTTATATTTCAAATAAACACTGTCCTTTTGAACTTTCTTTTCATTAAATAATCCTGAAAAGAATGTTTCATGGATTCCACAAAAAATATTTAAGTCCCCATGAAATCAAAATTTTACTTTTTTAGCTTCAAGGTTATCTATAAGCTAGTGAGCTCCAAAACAATGACAAAATTCACATTTAAAATATATAAGCGTTCAAAACTTACAGTCTATCACTTCGGCCAATATGGATCAATGATTTTGATGACATCACTCTGCACTTCAGCTTCTCATCAGATTTTCTGTCCAATCAAATACTTTCTAGAATCTAGTCACTTGTTCACAAAGGTACTATTTTCTACATGGTGAATGGCACTTAGTGCACTATATAGGGGATAGGGAACGATTCAGACAGTGTAAAAAATTCCATTGAGGCGAATGAAGTCTGGTTTTAGGTTAGTGTCACGTGAAACGCCGCTACGCACACAGTCAGCTCTGGTCCAGAGACACAAAAGCACAAAGCGGATCATATGTGCGAGTCGGTGCAGACGGTGTGGCCGAAACATATTGGATCCATTTGAATTCTGCACAGAATTTTATTTATTATACTTTATTTTAAAGCGATATGGAGGAGATTAGGAGATAAATGCGGCTTTGCGATATAAACGCTATTGGCCATTTTTAAAAAGGGGAGGAGGTCCCGAAATTTCCCGCTCTGTCTTCCTGTTTCAGTGGAAATTACGTCAACACATTGCATAACGCTGCGCGTTTCAAGGCACTTCAGTGGGCCTTTAAAAGCAGCACAACTGCTTTCCAACATTGAAAATAATAAGAAATGTTTCTTGAGCAGCAAATTAGCATATCAGAATGATTTCTGAAGGATCATGTGACACTGAAGACTGGAGTAATGAAGCTAAACATTCAGCTATGCATCACACGAATAAATTACATATTTTAAATTGCAATAATATTTCACAATATTACTGTTTTAACCGTATTTTTGATCAAATAAATGAGAACATAAAAACATAATGTCCTGTGTGTACTTCACCTAGTCGGTTCAAATAAAATCATGAATGTAGTTTTTTAACTTGACACTTGTCTTAAAAACAATGAGATGTGCTGAAACTGCCAATAAACATCTGACACGTGTAAACAGACCAACAAATAAGTGACGACATACATCTCTATACTAAATCACTAAGTTGAAATGTGCAATTTTCATTTCAAGGGTTTGTCATTCAAATGTGCTCATGTCAACACAACACACACTAACAGCAGGTGAGATCAGCCCCATCCCTGTGGCACATGCCCAACATTCCTCTCCTCCACAGGTATTCAGGAACGGAAAATCAAACTAACACACAGCGGTCGCCACGGATTCAAGGGAGCAGGCATCTGTTTCTATGGAAACATCTCTCCAGGACTGACCTCTGACCCCTGAGCAGTGAAGCTGATACAGACATCCCAGCAAAAGAGGGAGATAATTTGATACCAGGGCTCAGAGAGACATCGCCACTGTGTGGGAAACGATGGAATCACACTCACTGCTCACAGGGCACTAGCATCTCCCTGCAGATTAGAGGTGTAATGTTTGATAAATGTCTTTTGACTCCCTGCATTTTTTCCGAGAGCAGGTTTCACCATAAATTACTGATTGTTATTTACCTGTCTAACGTGTTCAGCACCAAAATAGTAATAGTAAACGTCTGAAAAACAGATGAATGCATCACATGTTCCAGCTGTTGTTTTCCCAGCTTCAATTTCAGATAACCCAGCATGAGGTTCATGTATGCATGTGTTTAAAAAAAAAGTTACTTTTCATGCAAGGTTAATTTTATGTTAGATAATAATTATCTATCTATCTATCTATCTATCTATCTATCTATCTATCTATCTATCTATCTATCTATCTATCTATCTATCTATCTATCTATCTATCTATCATTTGTTCTACCATTCTATCTATCTATCTATCTATCTATCTATCTATCTATCTATCTATCTATCTATCATTAACCAACTAGCAATGCCCTAGAAACCTAGTTTGTTGCCTTATTAACACCCTAACAAATGCCTAAAATGCCCTAGCAAGCAGCAACCAGACAAAATACCCGAGCAGCATCCTAGCAACTACTCAAACCACCATAGCAAACATCTAGCAATGTCCTAGCAACCACCCAGAACACCTACTAGAAACATTCTAAAACCTGGTAACAGCTATTTAAATCACCATGGTAACTTGCCTAGCAATGTCCTAGCAACCAGTCAGAACACCTTAGCAGCTGCATAGCAACACCCTAGAAACCGCACAGAAAACCCAAGCAACTGCGCCTAGCAGCACCATTGAAACCACTTAGTCTATCAACCACCAAGAATACCCTAACAAACACCTAGCAACCATTAAAAAATGTCTAGAAACCACCCAAAAACAGCCATTCAACCTCTTAGTAAATACCCAAACCACCATAACATCCACCTAGCAATGACCTAGAAACCATCCAGAACACCTAAGAAACTGCTTAGCAACACCATAGTTATGACCCAGAAATAGCAAGCTACTACCTAACATCACCATAGCAACCGCTTAGCCCAGCAACCACCAAGTATACCACAGAAACCATTTAGAACACCTTAGCAACCACTTAGCAACAACCTAGCAACCACCCAGAACACCCTAGCAATGTCCTTGCATATTATCTTCTGATAAAACACATGAACTCACCTGTTGCTCAGAGGGTCGTTGGGCTTCAGACCAGAGTCGTTGTTGAGGGATGCCTGGCGCAAGAGTCCTGGAGCACGGCTGCGGTCCCCTGGAGGCCCCTGGTATAGCAGCGGGGCTTCCTGCAGTTTGGCCTTCTTCTCCTGCGGAGCCTCTTCGTGGCGGCGCCGAGGGTCACTCGCACCCGGGGGCAGGGCGTCCCCTGGGCCGCTGTAGAACCAGGCCCCTGACTTGGTGAGGATTTCTTGTTGTTTTCGGCACAGGTTGCATACCCACATCACCTGATAATGACAGAACAGGAAGTTAGAACCAAAGGAGAACACAAGACAGAAGTCAAAACCCCAAATGAGACGGATGAAAACTTGCTGTTGTGGGAGAAGCGAGTCATTCAGTCATTTCGGTTTCAACTGTGAAGTCAGTGAAAATTGGGATATTTGTCCAGAACCTCGTACGCAGGTCCCACAACAAACAGGTTCAGTGAAACTGTGATGCTGGTGCGGCTGACAAACAAAACTGTCAGAGGAAATGTGAGAGGAAATGATGAATGCAAAACAATTCTGGCTCAACCAATGGCATGAGTTTGGGGGTGGAGCTACCTGGTTTGTCAGACTAATTGAGTCCTGCAGGGATGACATATTTTTGAAGGCCAAAGCCCATTAACAAGTTGGCAATTAAGCACTTCTGGTTACATTGTTCTGAAGTCAATGTTTTTTTTTTTGTATTTATTTATTTTATTAAATCGCCAAAATAAGGTCTGTGGTTAAATTGATAGTTCACCCAAAAAAGAAAATTCTGTCTTAATTTACTCACCCTCAAGTTGTTCCAAACCTGTATGAGTTTCTGTTGAACACAAAATAATATATTTTGAAGAATGTTGGTAATCAGACAGTTGGCAGTAGCCATTGACTAGTCAAGTCTATTGACAAGTCAATAGCTACCGTTAACTGTCTGGTTACCAACATTCTTATCATAGAATTCTAATTAGAAGAAAGAAACTCATACGGGTTTGGAACGACATGAGGGTCAGTCAATGTTGATAATATTTTTCATTTCATATCACTTTTTCATACATTGTTGTTTTTATTTATTTTTTTAAAGTTTATACCGGTCTAGAAAAAGGTGGTTACTAACAAGTGGCTAAGAGGTTGTCAGGGCCATTAAACATAATCGCAATCAATAGTCTGCAAACACAGCCTTGTTGTGTTTATAACTGTGCTCATGCAAACTATTCTAACTCGAACTTTCAGGGAAAAATGTTTAAAGATTTGAAAGAGTTGATTGAAACTCAATGCTAGAGACGTTGAAGTTGTGTGACCACTTTTTACTACTGGCAATTGTATTTAGGCTTCAAAATTCATAATAGTTGCATGTGTTCATTTGTGAAAATTATCATTATTAACCAAATGCGTAAGAATCAGGAACTTTTATTGGTTTGAATTAATCCAATGGAAAAAAAAGCCAACGGAAAAATCCGGTTGGGTTTTCATCGAGGGAACCACGGCGATGCTAACTTCTAGGTTAGCCTACAAAAATAAAGCCACCACTACAGCACTCTATAGCAGATGTGGAGTGGTGTGGAAGGTGTTTTGAAACAAATGGTGATTATTACTGTACTCAGGTCTAACTGTACCTTAATAACCTTTCAAATCTCCTTCTTTCAACACTGCAGTCTGAACACCTCTTGAACGTTCATGTCCAACCATCACTGAGGGCATGGCATGCTGACCTCATTATTTGCCTGACAGAAATGAACTTAGCAGCCAGTTGGCATCTCATCCAGTTTTCTGGTGGTAATTAAACATGCTCTCAGCCACACACAGAGGCTTCCATACATCCAGCCTGAATACAAAATGCCACATCGGCCCCCGGAAATGATGCATCTCACAAAAGAAATGGACTAGGAATTTTAACTGTTCTACAATTTTCCCAAACAAAGGAGTGACGGTCTGTTCCTCACATAAAGGCTGGGAATATAACGCACAAGTCGTACTGTACGGATTACTGTAATGGTGTTTTTTAAAAAGGTTGACAGTCCCTGCGGTTGGCATTCATTTACTTTCACTGTATAAAAAAGAGCAGCTCTGTGTTCTTCAGAAGAAAGTGAGCATTACAATAAATAAATGATGACAGAATTTCTTTGATGATGAGACCCCACAGTATATCTAAAACCAATAATTATTTTGAAACTTGAAAAGTTGTGTATGAGCAGCCCTATCATACAAAAGTGAAAAGGTCACTTTCAAGTGGATTTTGATAAGATCACGGTGAGGAATTGCACTGCAACCGGCTCTGAAACATATCGCAGATGGATATGAGTGTTATTGTGAAAAGATGTGTGAGTGAAAAATTGATAAAGTGCTGAGTGAGATGTCATTGGTGTCAAATGGCAGGGGACCTTTCTGGGTGAATCTCATGAAGCCTGTCAAGAACAAAAAAATGTCATTATTTACATTAGAATTAAAGTAAATGAAAGAAATATTGATATAATATTGACACACTATATAATATAATATAATTTAGTATTATTTAAAATATAAAGTAATTATATAAAGTATCTATACATCTAATGCTGATGCTAATGCTAAATCATTTTATTTACATTGTGTGTTTTGAGGAAAAACTGCTAATTTGCGATGAAGATAAAATAATGTCACGATGCAATATACATATGGAGATACACAGCCAGGATTTTGTTGGCTCAATACTGGAACTGATTTTAGCAAACAGCTATATGCTGATTTCAATACTGATATAACTTTTTTCATTAAAATAGATTACTATTTTGATCATGTTTTAAATTAGCAAAGTTAAAAAATCCATGCATTAAGGTATGCTAGCTAGTTTATTCCTGCATCCTTTAATCATCTTCATCGAACATTAATTGGATCCATTTAACATTCAACAGGCCAACAGAAATACATAAATACAACAGAGCAAAGAAGTGAAATAAGATAACACTGTTGTATAAATTTAATATATATTAATCCTTATTAAAGTTACAAAAGTTTTTTAGTCAAGAGCAGTGAGCGAATTTATTAAATTGTATTTAATTTTTTGTCTTTTGCTGTGTGATTAACATTAAAACAGACAGCATTGCAGCAGGAATATTGTAATACAAATCCAATATAGTGATACACACATGCGTTTTATTTCTCAACTGTTTATGCTCACTTAAGCCAAAACCGACTGTGTTTACACTTGCCAAGATGGGCATTTTGATATCATTTTGTGTGAATTTGTCCGTTCAAGAGCAAGAAGAATCGAAAAAGAACTCAATTAAGTATATTCGCACTGCCTGACACTGCTTTCCGGGCACGCGTTTTGGATTTGTGTGCACAAAACTTCTCACAGCGAGTACCAAAATTAGTTCTCTTTTGCACCTTCTTCCAAATGAAAATCTAAATAGACAAGTCTTAAAAACAAGTGCACATGATAAACTTTTGTGACGATGCAGCACTGGTCTGATTGGGACACTAAATGTTCCGTCAGTTGTCCCAAGTGTTGTTCACGCTGCACCAGGTTTCATTTTGTTTTGGCAAAATTTAATTATTGGCAGTATTTAATTATTTTACCCAGAGAAAAACATTGGGTAATGCAACAAACATTATACAACTCAGTGCCTTGATGCAAATAATTAATCAAGACCATCAAATGATCAAAAATCGGCCTATAAATATGCACAGCAATGCCAATAATGCTTACAATGCTTATTTCTTTAAATAAATAAATAAATAAATAAATAAATAAATAAATAAATAAATAAATGAATAAATGGCATTTTCAATTAATGCAATATTTGCAATTTGTAAAACATGTTATTTGGTTACCCGACTACCTCTGAGAGGTACTGTATGTAAAATATAAACATTAATATGGAGCTACAGAATAACCGGAGAGGCTGTCCTGGGTCGCTGAATATTTTATAGATGTTTGATAAAAGTAAGGAAGTTCATGATGAGGGGAGCGTTATCATTCACCAGCTAAAACACTGCCTGCAGGTGGAACATGAATAATTAATGAGGTTCTATATTTAGAGCCCAGCAGCTTGTAATAGACTGGATGCATATTCATAGGTTTTATTTTCGCTGAACTTAATAAGGATCTGTTAAACAAAGTGTTAATTATGCAGTGACAGAATCAAAATAGACAGATCTCTAAAAGGAAAAGAACTTATGTAGCTGAGTTCTCTACGGGTATGTCACGTTGTCGAACATTGTCTCTATTATTAGCTGAAATATTAAAGATCAATATGCAAATTAAAGATCATTATGATTTAATAATTCAAGCTGTTCAGATTATGTGAACCGATTACATCAAGCTGTTAAGATTAAAAGAACAAATCAAGAAAATAAGAACAAAATGATTCACTATCATTTTTTTTTAATGATTAACAGTTTTCCAAATAACAATATGCAGCTTTTTTTCCATTGCCCGAATCTCAATAACATAATTAAAGCTTAACGATAATCAATGATGCCATGCTTACCCATGTCAGCTGCGTATCGTTTGGTCCAGCTGGATAAAACTGATGTTCCAATAACTGAATTCAGAACTCACAGACTGCTTCACACGCTTTTATATGCCAAAGTCCTGCGTAACGGTTGACCTTTGAGAGTTGGGGATCAAATGTTCCTTCTACTGTCAAGATTGTGCTTCAGTTCAAAAAAGATTAATCCAGAGATCAATCTAAATTGTCAAAAATAATAAGCAGTGAAATAAAAGCAATTGCTTGTGCAGGAAGACGATTGAGCGATCGGAGTGGCACATAATCATGTTTTTGTCGCTGAGCATCACTAACACGGGTCTCATTACCGATGCATGTGAGCGCGCAGCTCCACTGGGGCTGAGTCTGAATCATTACTCATGCACAACGCTCACTAACTCTCTTCAAAGGACGCTGATAAAGATAGAAGCACTAACTTCAGCATCAAGATGTTAAATCACGGATGTACATCAGATATTAAAGTTGCAAAACCAATCACTGTACAAGTAATCTTTGGCACTGTTTTCATTCATAAACATTTCTCTAATTTTTAAACATAAGAACTATGCTGTGGGAGTAGCCTGGTGGTCACTTCCTGAGCAAACCCCACCTGTTCTCCCTACCATTTCCTGTCACCTGTCTACTGCCTTATATAGAAGTAAAATAAGAACTAATCATATACGGGAGACTTGGGCTAGTTGTCATACTTTATAATCAGTGAATATTTCTGAGGGTAGGTTTATTTTTCAAAGGCCAAAGTAGAGGCATGGGACCCAACAAAACAGAGCGTGGTGCCGGACAACATCAAATAAGCAAAATAAGTGTGAAGATACTCATGTGTGTGCGCACTGTGCGGGGTGCGGGAGAATAAAATGATTTGCGCGACTCCCGCTAAATAAAATGATCTAAAAATAAAATATCTCAAAACAAATACATTGTCATTTGTCTATTACACAAAAGCAACAAGTGTAAGCGGTCCTACTCGACCCACTCCGAGCGGGATTCGAACTGGCGTCTCCGGTATGGGAGGCGGGCGCACTAACAAGGATGCTATAGACTGCAGTTTCTAGCATCAGTCGGCAGCAGCACACCTCTTGAGATCAGGGGAGTGAGGGTTATACGCCCAGCTTTTACTAGCTTGTCTCTGTTACAGTCACCCCCCTAAACCTCACTCCCATCCGGGTCACGGCACCAAATACAACCGGTCCTTTTTTCAATATTTTGATAGCTTATTTTATGTACTTGCCGGCTTTTTTTATCATTCAAATTTGGCTGGGTGGCTAATAACACATTTTTTCTGTGGTGTGACAAACTCAGAACACCTACTTAATTTTGACTTTACAGGGACTTTAAATAAAAACTATTTACAGGCATGAGCATAGGCAGAGCGTGTGTAAGGCTGGGCAAAGTTTTAGAGGGAAAAGCTGCCCATAACTGCTCTTCTAGGATCAATTTTCTCCATATAGCATATTGTGCGAAACAGATTTGGCAAGTGAACAAGTTGGAACGACACAAGGATGAGTAAATCACAAAAAAGTTTTAAATTTTTGCGTTAACTATTCCTTTAAATCTTGCAACAAAAAAAATTTCGAAAATAAGAGTAGATCCAAACGGCAGTTAGCACTAATTTTACCCACTAGCATCAGTGTAAGTGAAAAGCATCAGGGGTGAAATCGGCTCTTTTTCCATCAGCAATTTCTTCTCTTTACCAAACGCTGACAGTTGTGGTGAAAGAGATCCTGTTGTCCGAGACAGCATCAATATTTACAGCTCCCGGTGTCTCGTGCGGCGAGGGGAGCTGTCGGACATCACACACTGGAACATGATAGCGTAGCTGAGTCGAGATCTGTCGACAAACATGAGGCAATGTCTGCGTTCACTACGACTGACGGAATAAATCTATCCAAAATCTGCATGATGAAGATGGGAAATGATAGCCAAGATATCTACCTTCACTGCCACTAAAGTTTCACATCTAAAGAAATGGATCAAACGTGACAAATCTCTTTTAAATTATATACAATCACAATTTTTAGATTTTCAATTTTAATTTGAGTAATTTTAATATGCACTTTGGTCATTTTTTTATTATTTCTATTTAGCTTTAATTTGTTTCTATTTCAGTTTGAGTTATTTGAGTTAGTACTTCAAATACAACTTTATTTCAGTAATTTTATGTTGCCACAATTCTAATTTTAGTTTTAAATTTATATTTACATTTCAGTTTATTTCAGCTTTATTTCAATTAGCAAAAACAACGTTAATGGTTTTAGTTTTGCTAAAAAGGCACCGATAAGTAAATGCTTTTAATTTTAAAGTCAAAAACTGTCAAAGCAGCCAGTGAAACATCAACAACAAAATACTTTTGCACTGGCTAAGCAGAATGGAACGAGCGTAAAACAGTCTTCAGTTATTATCAGAATGATTGATATTCAAATAGTAAGCAAGCCCTGCTTTGTTCATGGTTTGTATTTCCTCAGTATAGTTTCAGTTTCTCTTTTGAATGATGAATACAGACTATTGATGTCTGCTGATATAGACAGTTGTTATAGGCGGAGAACGCACATGCTAGGCTTTCGTCGCTGCCAGTTCTTACGTCAGCTTGGTGTATCACGGTCTTAAAGGCGTAAACCACAGAGGGCAGAAACAGAATCCAGTCGCTAAGAACCGTCCAGCAATTCAATCCTCTGCTCTGCTGGGCAACCGGATAAAAGCTCGACACGGCCCTGCAAATGCTGAGATACAGCGCAACAGATCTCAAGTACCGGAAAACGAAAGGAAACAGAACTACGGAGCAGAGAACCCAGAGCCCAAAAATCAGGCAAACATCTAAGACTGAGACAACAGAGGTAAATAAAAGAAATATGAAAACAACATACTCAGTAAGGAAGAGAGACTGAACACCCACAGAAAAATGACTGGGAGATGTCACTCAATTCAGGCAACTGAAGGAAATGAAATCTCCTTCATATCTCTTTTTTTCTCCTATTAGTCCTATTAGCTTAAAAAAAACTGGGATTTTTACCTTCTGCTTCTCTAATTTTTATACTGAGAAAAACACCCCAATAACAACACATATCTCCTAACAAAAAGTGTCTCAGAATAGATCACAATATTGTCTCAAACTGTACTCAGATTTGCCAGCAATTACTGTGTTTTAGCTATTCATTATGGAAATGAACAGCTTTCATTTTATGGAAAACATAATTTTATATATTATTTTTTAACATTTTATATTTACATCAGGACACATTATGGTAATGAATGGCCGTTTACTTTATGGAAAACATAATTTTTTTTTTTTTTAAATGTTATATTTTATATTTATACATCTTGACACATTCTGGTAATGAATAGCCTTCATTTTTTATGGAAAACTATTTAATAGATTTTAATTTTATATTTATACATCTGGAAACATTATGGTAATGAATAGCTTTCATGTTTTTATGGAAAATGTAATTCTATATTTTTTTTATTGTATATTTATACATCTGGACACATTATGATAATGAATAGCCTTCATTTACTTTATGGAAAACATAATTGTATTTTTAATATAATATAATTAACATAATTATAATATATATATATATATATATATATATATATATATATATATATATATATATATATATATATATATATATATATATATATATGGTAATGAACAGCCTTTTCTTTATATAAATATATTTAAAAATATTTTATTTTTCCAAGTTTTCGAATGACCGGGGCATGTTTCCATGAGATTCACCCATATACTTCCATATTACTGGGCTTTATCAAGACGAGTTAGACCCACAGGTTTGTGTGAGAGAGATGCATGGGGATCAGCATAACTCTGAAGCGGGACGGTGTGTGACAGGTAAAACTCCACGTGAACCTGCTGCATCACCATCTGTGCTCAAGGGAACACGAGAGCATTTCTATTGTCCTTCTGCACAAAGAGCTGCGCTGCCGGCCAGCCTGGACCCGGACGCAACACTTTTACTACACTGTACTCATGCACATAAAACAACACACACAATAAAGAGGTCGCTGTTTAATTGCTCAGGGAGTTCTCATTTAAGTATCAACCTTGTTAATAAAAAATGAAATTCTGAAACTATAAAAGGAATACACAGAATGTGAGATTACTGAGGTTGATTTCTCATGAGAAACTTCCGAAGCAGGCGATTTAAGCAAAAGATAAACAAAATAAAAAATATATTAGTGATTTTATTTGTCTTCTCAAATTCAAGGAAATTTGGAAACATGATAAACATGATTTTTCTTTTTTTAAGTTAAGTCTTTCTTAAGTTGTTTCATACAAAGCTGTTGATGTGTTTTTCCCTTGCAAAACTATATGAAAAGGTGCTGATGTTGAAATGAGGGGTGATACAATGTCATCGACCAGTTGAACATGTGAATCATTTCTCATTTAGTTCAGGTTCTGTAAGCGATTTCAGCCATTTTGCTAACATTTTGTTTTCACTGTCTAAATTTACAAACAAATTGTTAATAAAATTAATATAAAAAAATTAACTCTTAACTGCTAGTGACAATAATATTATGTGTGTGTATATATATATAACATTTAATAGTGTGTATATATATAACATTTAATGTTATTAAATAAAAATATAATAATTTGAAAAATACTCTAAAAATACTTATATATGAATATTCCTTAGAATCATAATTTTTTTTAATCACACACATAAAAAAATATATAGCCTATATATTTATATATATATATATATATATATATATATATATATATATATAATTCATATGCTTTTGTAATAAAAGTATATTGTATCAAAACTGTTAAAATTACGCTTAAGTAAAAGACATACAGTAAAAGGTTGCCAAATGTCATCCCATTCTGCAAAAAAAAAAAATGTACATCATCACTGTGTATTTTATTTTATTTTATTTACAGTGTAACTTGAACCACACGCACACCCTCTCCAAAAACCCACCCTAAAAAGACATGTAGAATAATCAAGCAAAGATTGTTTCTGATTGGCTTAAAAAAAGGAGCCTTCAATGTCCTTTCTACCTTTGCAAGACTCGTTTTATGTGCGCTACTCCAAACATTTATATTTATATAATAATAGTAATCGCTTACAGTACCTTTAATGTGAAATTATCTAAGCTAAATAATAAAACATAGACAAGAAAAAAGGATTCTGACCACTTTATCCTCCTGTTGCAATTCCACAGAGGGAGGAAAAGCAAGAGAGAAAGACAAGAGGGGGAAAGAAGAGGGGGGAGAACATTCAGACACACATATAGAGATGTTCATGTACTACAGCAGCGAATCACATCGCCGCTTATTACTCTGAGCAAAGTCATTTAGAAGGACCAAGACTGCGCTGGGAGAGAGACATCAAGCGGTTAGATAAGTAGTTTCTCTCCTCATACATCCATCGCCTCGGTCTAAACAGAGGGAGCATCACCCTCTAGTGGCCGTTGTGTTAACTGCTCAATCCTCAGCAGCAGGGAGAAAAATAACTCTTCCACAGGAGGAAAGATCAAACGTGTTACAATGAGTTGACTGATTTCTGTATGAAATTTCATAATTAAAAGGTCATGCATTCATAAGTTCCATTTATTTGAACAATAAAACATAACTTTTAGCATATATAAACGCTGTCACATTTCTCAAAAACCCTTTATCTCTCCTGTATATATTGTATATGCTGAGAATGCTACTCACACTATTTTTGCAGTGCACATACTAAATACAGTATGTACATTTTCTGTGCAGTATAGTACCGAAACTAATGAATACTGTATCCCACAATGCAATGCACACAGCTTGTCCTTCCATTTTCAAAATTATATCAAATGCAGTTTTGAACATCATCTTGACTTATGATCGGATCACATATTACACCACATTACATATTTTGCTCTGAATAAATCACCGTTTTGAAGATGATGTGTTTTGTGGGCGGAGCTTACCTGGTGGCAGAAAGTGACAGTTCTACAGTAGACGTCTATAGACCTTATGTGCCAGAGAACAATGGCGCAGTCATCTTTACATTTTCAGTTTGAACTTCCATTTCTGTGGTAGCTCTCTGTATTTCTATGACAGCACTGTTGAAGAGTATAGCTGGTGAAGTGGATTTACTTATTTTAGAGTTAACGAAAGTTATAAGCATTGTAATGTTTGAAGCAGTTGTCATTAATGTCAGTAGATGGGGAAGATTTTAAAAGGAAGGGTTCATTCATTAATCTGTTAGATCTTATCTTCATGCTGTGGAACAAGCCATATAGAACATAATGAGCGCTGTGCTGAACAGACGTGGGGCTTCAAAAGGTCTATAGAAGCTATAAAAATGAAGACCATCTTTTTGTGCATTCCGATTCTGACATCCAAAGGTACTAGACATTTTTTCCCGTATTCCGTGGGTCTTGTCCATTTTCTTCCACTTGTTATCACTGCCAGTTGTTTTTCTGCCACCATAGTGCACTGCAGTGACATAACTGTGACGTCCTCTTTCAAATCCTCTATAAAGTTACGATCATGCCATGTCATAAGTACCATAACTCGGGGTGGTTATAGACTGTTTTTAGGGGGGCTTTAGCCCCACTGTCTGTCGTCTCAGACCCCCTAAAACTACAATCACCTATCTGAAAGAATGGGCCAGTATTGCTTCAAGAAAGTTTATAATTTTCAATTTTTTTTAAAGGATTAGTGCACTGCAGAATTAAAACTTCCTGATAATTTACTCACCCCCATGTTATCCAAGATGTTCATGTCTTTCATTTTTCAGTCGAAAAGAAATGTAAGGTTTTTAGGAAAACATTCCAGGATTTTTCTCCATATAATAAGGGTCTCATCTAGCGAAACGATCGGTCACTTTCTAAAAAAACAATAAAATGTATATAGTTTTTAAACACAAATGCTCATCTTGCACGACTTCACGCATTACGTAATCACGTTGGAAAGGTCACGTGGAAGCACCGAGCCAGTGTTTAAAAAGAGAATGTGCAAAGACTAATTCGAATACCCTTTGCAAAAAAAGGTACAATTTTGAATTTGGAGGAGAAAATGAGAGTTTTTCGTACTTTTGCCTACTCACGCGTGACCTTTCCATTGTGACTACGCAATGCGTGAAGTCGAGGACGTGCATCGCAGAGCTAGTGCAAGATAAGCATTTGTGGTTAAAAAGTATATCTTTTTTTTTTGTTTTTTTGAAAATGAGCGAGTGTTCCACTAGATATGATCCTTATTCCTCGACTGGGACCGTGTAGAGCCCTTTGAAGCTGCATTGAAACGGCAATTTAGACCTTTAACCTGTTGGTTCCCGTTGAAGTCCACTATATTGAGAAAAATCCCAGCAATGTTTTCCTCAAAAACCTTCATTTCTTTTCGACTGAAGAAAGAAAGACATGAACATCTTGGATGACATGGGGGTGAGTAAATTATCAGGAAATTGTAATTCTGGAGTGAACTAATCTTTTAAGTCTTATCATTCTAAACATTCAAGTGATTTTAAGCCATGTGAAAGGAACTTCATTCAAATTCATTCATTTCAACTTTAATGCTTGTTAATAATAATATGATGACAATTTTCTGTTAGCCAAACAGTAGCCTAAACTTGTACCGATTGGAACTGTACTGCAGAAAGACTGGTATCATTGTATAGTTGATAAAGTTATTGTATTGACTTGGTACCACTTTAAGTATTAGTAGGGTACTTTTGACTTCTTATAATATAGTGGTGCCAATTTACAAAGAGGCACCACTTAGGCAATGGTCTCTTGCTACACATTATCACCTGATGATCAAATCCTAGAACGGCCCCTGACTGTAACGATTCTGGGATGCGTTTCCCAAAAGTATCGTAAGCCTAAATAGATCGCACAGAGCCATTGCCACCAATGGTGCGATCAACTTTCCTCACGATGCCTTTAAGAAATGCAGCCCTGAACTGTAAAAAAAACCTTCATGTGTTTGATGAATTTGTAATTAAAACATGTAAAAAATTTCTGTTTTTCGATTTTTCTGTGATCAACCATTTGTACCACGAGGCCACTGTACCAGATTTAAGGTGTGTTCGACTCGAAGCGGCAGTGCAGATGTATGACATCAAAGTACCGCCGAAAACATACAGAGAGATTTTTTTTTAATCTAAATGTTCAATAAACTTCCATTTTTTACAAAAAAAAAATCTGACTATCATCAAATATGTCAAGCTTTACAGGGTTAAAAATGCCAACTAACCATATATTTTTCTAAGATGATAACAAGACACCACTCGCATGCAGCCTAATAAGGTCATGTTGCATCATCGTAGTATACTACCGTTTGGAACGTTTCTCACTTCACAAGTTATTTATAAAAAAATACCAGGCAGTGTATGGCGCAAAGTGTACAGTATGTGGTGAGCAACTAGTATTCTATTCTGAACACATCACTACACTATCAGTGCTTGTGTGTACGTCTGTGTTACGGCTGTACCTTATTCGAGCGTAGTGAAACTCTTCCTCCACAGCGAGCACAGAACTTGGTTTGGCAATAAGAACAGAGGTGGCCACAGCCGTCGGCAAACTTGGTTTTATGGCAGATTCCGCAGATGGGGGCGTCAGTCTTCTGCTCCTGGGTGGTCTGTGCCTCATCCCCCATCTTCTTTACCTGATCCTTATACATTTCAAATTGCTGGTGCAATTTCCTGAGGGGAACAGAACACAGCCAATCAGAACATGGCAAGGAAACATGTTACAAGTTTAAAGTTGTTAGTTCACCCAAAAATGAAAATGCTGTCATCGTTCACTCACCCTCATGTCGTTCCAAACCCGTAAGACTGTCTTGATCTTTTTAATGAAATCTGAGAGCTTTCTGTCCCTCCATTGACAGCTACGCTAATGACACTTTGACGTTTTAAAACATTCATAAAGAGATCATAAACTTATCCATATGAATTGAGCGGTTTAGTCAAAATATTCTGAAAATATCACTTTATATGATGAACAGATTTAATTTAGGCTTTTCTTCACCTTTAAACATTGATCAGTGAACACAAACAGAAGCTCAAACGTGATGCGTAACATGACAATGAACCTCACTGGTTCTCACATCAAGCGAACATTATTGAGCTTCCGTTTACCACAACTGATGTGTGAGTTGATGAATGTTTATATGTGAATAAAAGCCTAAATTCAATCTTTTCATCATATAAAGCAATCGAGTCTCTTCAGAAATTTGACTAAACCGCTCAATTCATATGGAGTAGTTTATGATCTATTTATGAACATTTTGAAGAGTCAAAGTGTCAGTTGCGTATCTGTCAATGGAGGGACAGAAAGCTCTCAGATTTCATCAAAAATATCTTCATTTGTTTTCTGAAGATGAATGAAAGTCTTATAGGTTTGGAACAACATTACTCACAAAGGTGAGTAATTACTGACAGAATTTTCATTTTTGGGTGAACTAACCCTTTAAACATTATAAGAAACAGGACACAGAGTTTGCTCTTTCATAGCTCATGAGACTTAATATCACTTATTTCAGTTATTTATCCTAAAATGCTATAAAAAAAATCTAAAACACAAGACACAAGTGAGATAATTACTGGCATACAGTTAAATACAAGCTGTGAAACTAACATGACAAAAAGTAAAATTTTTAATTTCAGACATTTTATTTTTAAATTAACATTTTTATTCAGCAGGGATTAATTTAATGGACAGTATAAATAAGTTTATAATGTTGCAAAAGGTTTATATTTCAAATAAATTCTTTATTAATATATGAAGCACCACAACTGTTTTCAACATTGATTATATAAGAAATATTTCTTTAGCAGCATATTAGAATGATTTCTAAAGGGTCACGTGACACTGAAGAATTCAGCTTTACCATCACAGGAAAAAAAAATATCTTAAAATATATTCAAGTTGAAAACAGTTAACAGTTATCTTTAGTTGTAATAATATTTCACAAGATATTTTGTTAAATACACCGACCCCGTAATTTTCAAAAAGTATTTTAAAATAATTTCCTACATGACAAATTATATTTTCTTTTTATTGAACCATATACAATATCATAAAATGTTTTATACAAAATGTATATAAATCCTAAAAACAAGCATATTGATCTGAAAGAAAAGCCACATTCACAATGAAATATCTGTAGAATCATTATAATGGTGTTTTGTTGGTTGTCATGAAGCTCTGATTAAACTCTCTATAGTGACTGGAGGTGTCAGATAGACACTCAACACTGACGAGAACTTTCTCTTCTTCTCTTTACTTCATCAGCAATTAAAGCATCACACGCAGCCAAGAAACTATAACACATCCGGCTCACGTGCATCACCTCATATAGACATGTCAGTAGTTATGAGCTACAGAACTGCTCCACCACAGTTCCCACTACAAAACCTGATCATTTATCAATATATTCAGAAGTATATCAACTTGATCTTGAGCTAGCAGATCAGCTTGAGGGACTTTTATTTTAGGGTGGCGTTTAATCATGTACCCACTCATTACCGTAAGAGAGCGGAGGGGGTCAAAGGCTTGAGACAGACCCTGAAACGCTAGCTGAATGCATGCATGATGCACATGCATTTTGTATGTCGCCTGTCAATCAACCGTAGTCGTGGAAACCAAACACTGGGGGCTAACGCCATAAGCTGCCTATTAGAGGAGGTTTGGTCCCACATCTGCACCTGCAACATTCATCAGCAGGCTGAATTATTGAGCACACTGATCTCTTTACTACGGCAGAACGCCTGAGTGTTACCCAGAATTCACCTGCTGGCCACCTCCGACCAAACATGAGCACATTCTCACGCTAATCACTAGCTCTTTGAATACTTAATGCTAATGAGTTTGTTTCCTGTAAATTTAATGAACACAAATTTCACTGAACTTTTGTCTTTTTGACCTCAGCATAAACAAAATTGTAAAAAAAAAAAAAAAGAAAAAAAAAGTTGACAAACCATGCTTGATTCACATACTGTATATAGTCTATAATAGACTTGGTTGGTAACGTGTCATAGCTGGGGGTGTGGCTTGGGGCGGAGTCTGCGCTAACCCAGTATGGCCTACGTAGAATCACTTCTGCCGCTCGACAGAAAGAGATACAAAGACAAACTGAGCCGTATTGTCTGGACAGTATCTGTGACTGGACATACGAATCAACGGAATTGCCAGATATGTCATTTTCTCGTCAAAATGCTGCTCCCCCAAATATTACACGACAATAGCTACTTCACTTCATACATCATCACCCAGTCTTTCAATGAAGAAGTTTATTCAGTGTTCCTGAATTTAATAGATTTAGAGTATGTATTACATTTCACGTTTTAAAATGATCATAAAACAGTCTTGTGCTATGAAATGGATATTTTTCTGAATATGCCATGTGCAATGCAAAGGTATAAGTTTGTTTGGGCTAGAATATAAACATGAAATGAGCAGAGTCTAATGTCAAACGTTAATTCACCGCAGTAGGCTTCCACGTTTATCAAACATTTGTCAAAAGCCTAAAAGCCAGTTATTGATGAGCGGTTTGGCATCAATTACACAGGTTTAGATAAAGTTTAGACATCTGTCAGTGTTCTGTTGACTTGCATACATGTAGCTTTATTTGTTAATTTATTTGTTTTTCTTTATAGCCATGCACAAATGAATTCCTAGTTTCTAACTTTCCATGGGTTTCAGCATTTGCATTTTACAAAGTTTTTGTGAGCGTTTGCAGTTATGCCAACCAAGTCTATACCTGGAGAAAGCTAGCCATTAGCATTCCCATTTATCACAATGGCATATTTAGCCCGTTTCACACTTTTAAGAGCCCTACAAAATATTGGGCTCAAAATACATGTCAGAATAAGCTGCTAGTTTTGACCAGGGTTATTATTGTGAACTAAAACTATTAATTAAACATTGATAGCTGCATAAAAAAAAAAAAAAAAAAAATTTATTTAAAAAAATAAAAATAGGCAACTCACAAAATGTACTAACTGTAAATAATAATAAAAATAAATACAATTTAAATAAAAAAAAATACACCTAAAAAGTAGTATTTAAAAATATGATGCACGTCAGATACTTTTAAAAACATTGTTAGCTGCAATAATAAAATTAAAACATAAAAAACACTGCATTGGCAACTCAATTAAATAAGTTTAAGTTGGAGGACTGAAATTACTTGCTGTAAAGAATAAAAAAAAGAAAAAAAATGAAATAAAAAATTAAACCTACGGAATAATATTTTAAAAAAGGCAGAAGCACATAACAAAAATACTAAAAATGTAAGTAAAATTAAAATATAAAAATAAAGGTTCATTCAAAATTTTTATTCAAACCATAAAATTATATAAATAAACTATAACATTGGTTTTCACTGACCTTCAATGAAAAAAACCCCCAACAGGTTCTAACTTTTTAAAGCTAACTAGCCAACCCTGACACCCTGAACTCCACCTGACATCATTTCTGTTTAAGACAGTGACTTTTCACCCCTCTAGGCTCAAGTCACACCAATGAGCCGATCTGCTTTCAACGACCCCTTGACCTCAGAACATGTGGATATACAGTACCACTCACTGTCTGACCCCATGCTCCGCTCTCAGATACACGTCACATATCCTTTGCCAAAATGCAATATTATATTTTAGTCTGTGACACGAGACAGTCTTCTGTCAGAAAGAAACATCATACTGTATGTGTTTGAATTGACATGATGACAAATTTTCTGTTTAACACCAGCATCTATCCTCGCATGTACAGCCGGGCTCCAGACAGCAGTCAGGTGGATGATGGGAAGGCTGGAGGAGCTCCAGAGGTCTGACAGGTGCGCTGGCTCAGGTAGCATTACAGACAGCTGGAGAGCATAACCCATAATATAACCATACGCCATTCTTCACGTCTCATCTGACACACAGCAGATAAAGAAGTCAAAGAAACACGAGCCAGTACACTGATACGGACTCCCTTTATGAGTGACACCGTGGTCACCTGAAGACCTGCGCTTTACCTGTTTAAGCTACTAATAAATTTGTAGTCGACTTCAGTGTAATACAAAACCCATGCTTAATGTAGGTCTCTAATGCAGATCTCGTAATCAAATCGAATTGATGGACCATACTGATCAAAGACTGCTATTATTTAAGATAAAACTAATAGTTACATTTATTTAGGGCTTTATCACATTCATTTAGCATAATTAATTGTAAAGAAAAACATAATAAAAATAACTAAATAACTCATGCCCACTAACCTGTATGCAAGTCATGTTTCTATCATCTGAGCAACGTAAGATATTCAAAGTTTGAATTTCTCATTACAATAAAATATAATTAAATTAATCTAATGGGTAAGTTACTCTAAAAAAGTCATTAATAACTAGCTAAATTAATAAATGCTGTAAAAGAAGAATTTTTATGGATAATGAATTAAGAGATTAATTGATCAACATACCATTTAATTAATTACATTAGAGATTTTGAAGAACTTTGATGAAGATTATGAGTCATATCCACGGAAATGGCACATAATTCAAGGTTTTCTGGGCAATATAGCTTTTTGAGGGCAAAGGTTAATCCATTCAGTCTTACTTACGTCTCCGGCTCCTTTGGAGGCTCTGTTTGCGGTTGGTTTTGGGACTTTGTTTGGGGCTGGAGAACGTTATTAACCAGATCAGTGATTCCGCTAAAGGGAAACCACCTGTATGAACAAGCAGACAACGCAACTCAATATCAGTTCAACAACCCTGCTTCCAGTCGACATACGCGCGCCAATATCATGACAACAACTGCAGCAGTGCAGCTACATTCATAGGGAGCACACATAAAGGGTACAGCATGTGCAGCTACAGGAGCTACTAGGACAGAGAGAAAGAAAGACAGAGAGAAAGGCAGGAACAGACTAGTCTCGGCCCATGGACCGTCTCATGCATATTGCACAGAAAACCGGCCACTTTTTTAATCCTTTCTGGGAAAACAATCATGTTTGGAATGTAAGGTTGCTATAAACTTTTCTGTCATGTCAACTCTCTGAGTGTTTGGCATTGTAATGGATTTCACAATGTGATATGTTTGAACTGCTGATGCTGTTATTGCTGCTGCTGCTACAGAGCAAGTACGGGACTTTATACTGCCAATAGTAAACACAGATTCGGTGCTGTGAGCAAGTAAGATATTCTGCTGCAGCACAATATAGCATACATGAATTTCCCGTAGCAGATCTATACAGGTGGAGCTGGGGAAGGGGGAGGGTTTCTGAAAGTGCGCTGCAACTGTTACAGCAAATGCTGACCAAGTATTTGAATGTTGGGCTGCGAGTTCATTGGCAACTGATACAGCAGGAACCCATGGGCTGTGCCCTATAGATAATGATGTGATTGCAAGCAGATTGAGGGACCTGCGCCATCTAGAGTTTCATGACAGAACTTTGTATTTCTGAGGATGAAAAAATCCCTGGATCCCTGGATGTCAAAGTGGTCCAGTTTAGAGTCATTATTATTTTGATGTTGTTGTTGTTTTGGCACTTAGCAGTAAGTAAACTAGATATGCATGAGCAAAACTTAATTTTTTAAGTTATATCTATTAAATACTGTTTATGACTTTTAGACAAAAAGATTACAAGATCTAATTACAAAGTGCAAAAACAATTCCACTATTTTTTTTCAGCAATATTATTGCTTTGACTGCACTAGATGAGACCTGAACTGAGCTGGATGATGACATCACTTGTTTTCTGCAGAACTGCTTTATAGCTGAATTGAATTTATTTCATATTGATGAGCTTTACACAATTATTGAACTGAACGGAATCCATACTGAACTAACCTCAGCTGAATAATTACACTATTTTCTTTTTAAAACTGCTTTACAGCAGAATTGAACTCTGATTGCATCATTAAATTGTTATTTTCCTGTTTACCCTGTAAAGCTGGTTTTTTTTATAAAGTGCTATATAAATAAAGGTGGCTTGATTTTTCCAGCATTATTCATGTAGATGGTCATGGACAGAAAATGCTGTGCAATTTTTTTCCCCACAACAGTTCTATTATTGTAGTAAAAACTAAGTGGGCATTTTGTGGCTGGAATAAGAACAAGTGGATTTTGCTGAAAGTAAAAAATCTGGCTTTGTGAGACTAGAGAAAGAAGAAAAAGAGAAATACAAAAGATGGAGTCCTGATAGATGTAGGGAAAAAAGAAGAGGAGACACTCAGCCAGAGAAGGAAGCAAAAAAGCCGGAGTGAGTGAAATGAATTTTGTATCCATCAGCCCGGGATACGGTCAATTGTCCACAGATACAGAGAAAGAGATCAAACAGTGTCCATGTACAACTCACAGAGTCGACAAACAAGCAAAATAAAGCAGGACTGGTGCATCCAGCCTTCATGTGGATGAAGCTGCCAAAAGCTTTTTTGAACAGAGCCATAACAGACTGCAGGCAGCCAATCACAAGAGAAAGTAGGGGAAAAGAGCTGCCAATCACAGAGGAAGCCACAACAAACGCACACGCGGGAATGTCCAAGCCTTGAGGTCTCTAGCTAAGAGAAGCCCACACAGAATCATTGCCTGGAGAAAAACTGCAGAATTTGAACTGCTAACAAAGTTCTGCCCCTATATTGTTTGTTTACTAAATGCTTTGGCGAATCTTATTATGATTTTAGTCACCAATAAGAATATTCTGCAGCTTTTGCCCCAAAATCAATGCGGAAAATGAGGGAAAAGTCCACAGAATCCATCTAGGCCTCGCTTAGTGTTACTTACTGGACTGGCTGAGACGTTGCATCTTCTTTGACCCTAAAAATAAATAAAAAAAGTCAACAAAAGAGCATGATGACAACAGAAATAAAAGACAACATAAGACTAACAAAATCAAACTTTTTTTTTTAAACAAAAACATGGAAAAACAGTCAAACAAATATCAACACACATGATGTGCAGGGCGGTATGACAGCATATGGATTCAAAGGTGACACATCCAAATATAATTTTGTCACATCTGTTTTATTATTTTAGGTTTTATTATTTTAGGTTTAGGTTTATATATATATATATATATATATATATATATATTACACACACATAGTATATGTGCATACATCTATATACATGAATACATATATGTATATATATATACACACACACATATATATATATATTGGTCAGACCAACCACCCGCCATTACATGTGAAACAAACTAAATATGTAAATAGATATGACCATGATCATTTTAAACATATACACAAAAAAGAGAACATGCAAAGACATGGAACACTTAAATATTTTACATATAAAGAAACAAATAATAAATAACGGATAAACCGAAATAAAACATAGAAATTATCTTTCTGCCCTCCACAGACAAGTCGACCACACAAAGAAACACATCGTCCACGACACATAGTCCATCAGACTCAATGTGTTGAGCTTAAAACTATATAAATACAGAAATAGGATAAATCCACCACAGCGTTACCCTGTAAGAACTTCAGTAGCATATACAAACCACAAAGAAAAAGGGGGTTACTAAACCCCCTAAAATGCTATGAATGCTGTCCTGAATGCATGGTGTACAGTTTCAGATCATGTTTAGGTAAATCTGGACCCCTTTATTCCCTGTCAGATCATTTATGCATTTGTCTGTGTGAATTAATGAAGAAAAAAACATCTGAATCTGAAGTTAAATATGGTTAGATTTTGTGCAAAATGGTGAAACAGTGTGATACTGCCCTCTAATGGTCAAATGTCTTCTTCTATTAAGGAAAAGATGCCAACCTCTGCAAAAGTGTAGCATGCTCAGCGTAGCAGGAAGATTTATATATATATATGTATATATATATATATATATATATATATATATATATATATATATATATAATATACCATGGATGGCAAGCAAGCTGCCTTTGATTTCAGTCACACATTAGGTAACGCATTGGGTTGAAGCTAATGCCACAATAACTTGCAGAAAATCTGCACTAGTTAAGCCGTGACTCGCAAGTATTGCGTGTGATGTTCTAACCAAATTACCCTCTTTCTGAGCTGTTCTCAGACTGTTAATTTAACCTCAAATGACTGTCCTCGCTCCTCCTCATCCCTCTCTCTTCTCTCAGTATCTCAGCGCTCTTGAGTGGAGGTGGAGACACAGGCCTCATTGATGTGACAGCTATAGAATGAGAGCTGACTCATCACTTTAAATAATACACCCCACATCGCCCCATCAGAGTCTCAGCACAGTCCTCTTACAGGAGTATCCATGCTTATTCTCAACTTAACGTCCATCAGCTCCATCTGTGGCCTTACGTTTGAATCGCTTTTGTAGAAACTGCAAGGTTAAAATCAACATTCATCAAGTACAAAAAACAAGAATGTTGTTTTAAGAATCTTTCATGAGAACACATCAGATATTAATGATGTTAAAAGAACATTCTATACATGTTATTTAAAGAATGTTAGTTTAGGCTCCAGTTCTCAATATGAACTAGCTATTAACTATTACTTTTGCCTGAATAAACTCCCAATTACTCCTTATTAATAGTTAGTAAGGTAGTTAAGTTCAGTTATTTGGTCGGATCAAGGAATGTAGAATATGGTCATACAGCATTAATATGTGCTTTATTAGTATTAACAAAAAGCCAATATCCTAGTAATATGCATGCTAACAAGCAACTAGTTACAAGTGAGAAAACCAAACTAAAGTGTTACCGAACGTTTTATCTTGACATAACCTTAACAAAACAGTGAAAGTTGTGGGAACATTCCCTGTTAACTGGGTTTAGATGTTAGGTTAAGATGTAGGGCCATATTCAGACTGCCAGCAAAAAGAAAATGTTTGCATATTCAAATTTTATCCAGATGGGTTTTTGAAAGTCTAGACAGCGAAAAAAACACAAAAAAAACATTTTCTACAAAATTTGTTGCCGGAAATGCAGGAAATATTCATACGGAATTCAAAATGGTATGTCCAAAGACTTTTGGAGAGCGAGATGATGCACCTCCATTTCTCCTGCATCCATTTTGAAAGCTTCGTCACATACATGTACACCTATGTCGTTAAAAAAGCAATCCATGCAGAATATGCAACTCATGATAAAAACATTTTTAATCTGAACATATCCTAAAACAGCCTAAATCAAACATAATATCTAAATGGAGTTTGCTCCATGTAAACAGTGGCCATGATTAAAATAGAAGTGTGCACAATTTCTGAATGCATTGCACTATATTAATTATGCATGAATTTATTTAGTCATAAAACATGGCTACATTTGAATGGACACCAATGAAGAGTGATGCTTTTTCCCCCGCAGATAGTATAGTTATGACATCTACTAGCAGGGGCTAACAGTTCCATGCTAACCAGCTAAACCCTGACCTCTTCAGCTATTCACTTACAACACCTTTCACAACATCACTTACAACACCTTTTAATAGAAATGTTTTTCTTACTTCCTAAAAGCATTATAAAGAATATGATATGGAAACAGGGATCTTTAGAAATGATGTAAGGTCATTCAGAAATTAATATGCTCAGCGTCAGCGATACTGAAAGTTTCCATGTTATTAGGAGAGTGTGCATTGTGTGATGTTGTTGAGTTAACCTTAATGCAGCAGAAAGACTGAATTACACATTCATATACACTTTGTGAGCTTTACCAAAATGTGCCTCATATGAAAGCAACCATTAACCATTAACCATTAACCACCAAGCTTTACCATAACATTAGAAATAAAAACCATGGCAGGGTTATCATTACCTACAACTAAACATTTTTGTTAATTGAATTAAAGCTGAAATAAAATAAAAATAGATTTAAAAGAAAAAGATCATTAGAAAAATGCTGCATTTTGAAGTAAAAACGCTACAATTACTGGAAATAAATAAAAACTAAAGTGAACCTAAATAGTAATACTTCAAATGCTAAAAAAAATATATAAAAAAATAAAAAAATGTCAAAAGTACATACAATTTTGGTAACACATTACAATAAGATCTCATTAGTTAATATTAGTTAATACAGTAGTTAACATGAACTATGATAAATATATTTTTACAGCATTGATATTTTTTAAACCTTTGTTAATGTTAGTTAATAAAAACTTTCACGTTCATGTTAGTTCACAGTGCATTAACTTATGTTAACAGATACAACTTTCGATTTTAAAACCATATTAGTACAGTAAATGTTGTAGAAGTATTGATAGTATTCATTGATAGTTCATGTTAACAAATGTTAACAAATGAAAACTTGTAAAGTGTTACCCAAAATAACTAAAAAATTAAAAATATAAAATGAAAACTGAAAATATCAAAATGAAAGCTAATTCAAAATATTAATACGAACTATTACAGCGTATAACTAACACTAAAATATACACTGACCCGCAGCCCCTGAAAGTGCTGGTGCTCATTCATATGCAAAGTGGCCAATAACAACATAAGGCTTTTACACACAAATATTAAAGACACAGTAGGAGAAAAAAAAAGTCAGACAGTAGGTAGAAAATAGTCATGTGCGAAAAAACAAGTGGACTACAAAGAAAAAAGAAATAAAGAAATGCATTTGACCTCTTTTTCAGCTGTTCTGTATGAAGCGTGTGTGTGTGTGTGTGTGTGTGTGTGTGTATACGTGTGGACACACTGGCCTCCTGCTGTCAGCGATGCACAGAAGAGGAAAGTCCTGTTACATAACACAGAGCTGAATCTCTGCATGGGGCATAATTACTCCACAATTACAGCTGCCAGTGTGCCAGTCTGTGCTGGTCAGTGGGCTGGCAGTGCCCGCGCTCTCCTCTCTGGCATCACAACCAAAACACAGCAGCATCCACAGCCTTCAGCCTCACGTTAAAGGAAAAATCTCTCAGTTTGTAAAAAAAACACTGGAAACCTGATTTATAAAGTAGCATTCTTTTTACAGTATTTGTGCAGCCTGCAAACAGTATGAGCATTACGAGGATGCATGAATTTTAAGAATATAATGACGTGCACAGATAAATAATTTATAATAAACAATGCAATATTCCATGAAAAGAACTGTCCATTTTGATGTCGTGGTGACTCATTTATGACAAGCAACATGCGCAGTTTAAAAATTAACAGTAAAATACAATTTTTAATAAAAAATAATAATATTGCAAAATACAGTTTAATGTCAAATAAGTATGATAATATAGGGAGCAAAAAGTAAATTTTTCCCCCTGGGTACATAGATACACTACCGATCAAACGTTTGGTGCTTTTATTCAGCAAGGACACATTAAATTGATCAAAAAGGACAGTAAATTCTTTTACATTGTTGAAATGTTTATATTTCAAATAAATGCTGTTCTTTTTAACTTTCTATTCATCCAAAAAAAAATGTATAACAGTTTACACAAAAAAATAATCATCACAACTGTTTTCAACATTGATATAAAAAAAATGTATTGAGCACCAAATCACATGATTTCTGAAGGATCATGTGACAACTGAGGACTGGAGTAATGATGCTCAAAATTCAGCTTTGCATAACAGGAATAAATTGCTTTTTTTAATATTTATTACATATATATAAAACAGTTATTTCACAATATTACTGTTTTTACTGTATTTTGTGATCAAATAATTGCAGCCTTGGTGAGCATGAGAGATTTCTTTCAAAAACTTTTTTCAAAAAATCTTACTGACCCCAAACTTTTGAACGGTAGTGTATGTGCAAATAGCTGTAAATAGCCTGGAATGTTTCTTTAAAGCTCAAAACACGGTCTAAACACACGATTTAAGATTGCAGAATTGTGTGAATGAGTGTGTGACAGTTGGAGGGACAGTATGAGACCACTTGATTTTCATGAATGTGGAGATCTGTGTGTGTGTGCGCGCGTGTGTGGACAACAGGTGGCATAATCACTGCAGGAGCTTAGCAGAAATGGTGTAATCTCATGCCAGAAAGAGCCAGGTCAACATGACGTGCACTGTACCATCTGAGAGAACACAGAGTGCCACTAAATAAACACACACACACACACACACACACACACACACACACACACACACACACACACACACACACACACACACACACACACACACACACACACACACACACACACACACACACACACACACACACACACACACTAGAGTAAACCACAGTACACAAGTTGCCAGGAATAGTTCACCCAAAAATGAAAATGATACCATCAAGCCCTCAAGCCATCCTAGGTGTATGTGACTTTCTTCTTTCAGCTGAACACAAACAGAGCAATATTAAATTAAATGAACTATCCCTTTAAGAGACAGAGTATGTGTGTGTGTGTGTGTGTGTGTGTGTGTGTGTGTGTGTGTGTGTGTGTGTGTGTGTGTGTGTGTGTGTGTGTGTGTGTGTGTGTGTGTGTGTGTGTGTGTGTGTGTGTGTGTGTGTGTGTGTGTGTGAAATGAACACAGGCTCTGTTCCAAAACATTGCTGTCCTGCTTCATAATGCCTACATAACAACCTAACAGAAACTGAGCCTTATAAGTAAACAATTTTTAAAGTTTTACATGCGAAGCAAAACCATGTGCCGCACACCAGAGCTTGTCTCAAATGATTTCAAAAGAGTTTAGTTTTAGCATGTTGCTATTGGGCTAAATTGTTTTTCCTTAGTATTTTTGTCTTGTTTTCCAGTACGAATATCAAAATATTCTTAAATCAAGATACTTTTACTTGAAATGCTAAATGAATTAATGCAATCAGTCTTATTTTCTTGAAAAGAAAAATAATAATCAAAATAAGTGACTTTTTGCTCAAAACAAGAAAAAATGTCTACCAATGTGGTCAGAAAAATAAATGTAATTCAAATGGGAAAAAAATATTTTTTTTCTGACCACAGAGGTAGATATTTTTTTTCTAGTTTAAACATAAACTCTTAATTTTGATAATTAAAAAAAAAACAATAGGGCCAGATTTCCTAACAGCTTGCAGAAGGGCGAACACTCTTGTGGCGTTAAAAAAATACTTTCAGGATTTACTTAAGATATGCAGTAAAAAAACATTGCGCTGAAAAGGCATGGACAGCGTTATTTTGCAGCTTGCAAATCCCATCGGCGCTTTTTTGGAATTGAGCTCTCACGCTAATTTGCCCCTTAAATATATCTGGCCCATAATACATTTTGTATCTCAAGAAAATTCATCTTGATTTAAAAATATTTTTACTGGAAAATAAGACAAAAAAACTTAAAATTCCTTTTTTGATGGAGTATTTCACATTCCCATTTGCTCAGTAGCAAAAGAAAAAAAAATCTGCAATAGCAATTCTATGAATTTTCTAAATATTGAGAGATTGGTTGCGTTCTCAGAAGAGAGAAAGATTTGCCATCACTCCCTCAGCAGTTGTATTAGAAACTATCATGCAGCAAAATCAACTAGTTCCCTTTCGTAGTCACTCCGAGTTACGTCGGATGACGAATGGGGGTTTCGCTTAGAACACCTATCGACTTCGAGTATTACAAAACGAGCCAATGGCGATGAAATGCCATGGGTCTGCGGAATTTGCATAGCGTATCTCCGCCCCACCGCGTGGGTATAAAGGAGGACGCCGGCAACATGCAGGTATGTTTTCGCTTCGGAGCCAAGAATATTTCTTCACTCCACAATCATCTCTGACTTCGCTCTACGAGACGAGCTTCTCTCTCCGGTGTTGGTGTGACAGCGATCTGCAGCGAGCTCACAGTGCCTGCTGATCTGTGCAGTGATCTGCCAGTGTGTGTCTCCCTGTGCGCTTCAACATCGCAGAGTTTTTTTCTCCTCTCATAAAAGAGCTCGCACGCGGCACGTCTTTTTAAAGACGGCTCGCCCGTGCATTTCTGGTTGCAGCGGACTGGTATCGGACTCTGATGGGCACGAGCGCTGTCTAGTGTGTTTGGGCTTTGGTCATGCTTGAACAGCGCTCGTGGATGACTCATGTTCTCTCTGGGAATGTGATCATCGCGTCATATATAGGTCGAGACTCGGTGAACTCGCAAGAGTGAGAGTCCCCTCATCCACTACCCGATCTTCGGCTGGTGGACAGGGTGACCTGAGGGTGTTGGTCTGGAACAAGGCGCCGACTCTGTGTCCACGCCCCAGCCCCCCCTCTTTAATGACGGTGCCCGCTAGCGAACTGATGATTCCACGAGTCTACCCTCGGGTGGCCCGTGTGTTTTCATTTGAAGCTACAGAGGATGATGCTGTGTCTGTAGCAGCATCACTAGGTGGGCTTGATTCTTCTGGAAATGACGACTCTTCACAGCTGCCACCCTCTGGTGTGCATACGGCTGTGTCTGAGCCTGATCCGGAGATGATGGCCATGCTTTCCCGGACGATTGTTTTTTGGGTGAGGCCGCCGACGCGTCCACGGCAAACCCCAATATCTTTCCTCCCGGACGTGCATGATGAGTTCACGGGTCCTCTCGTTGGTCTCATCCGCCTTTCCTCCCCTCAGGGGCCGCTGCCCATGGGTACACTGGGGCTCCCCCGGTTGAACGCTCTATTGCCATGCTACTGTGTCCTCAGAGTGCTTCCCGGCGCAATCCTAAGCACCCGTCCAAAGCCTGTAGTTCTTTTCGTCACAGTAATCTGTGGCGAAATCCTATAGTGCCACAGGACAGGTGGCTGCCTCACTGCATCCCATGACCGTTCTGCTGGTCTACCTGACCCAGACGCTCATGGACATGCAGGAGGGCGGGACTGACCCGAGGCTCTTCAGTGAGCTGCGCGCCGCCACTGACCTTGCTCTCCGAGCGACGAAAGTGGCCGTACGCTCTTGGAGTCAGGTGATGTTCACCAGTTTGGGGCTGACCGGTCTGATGTGCACGATGTCGGGCGGACCCGTCTGCTCGACACCCCCATCTCCCAGGTCGGCCTCTTCGGCGGTGCGGTTGAGTGCTTCTGCCCAACAGTTCTCAACCGCCCTTGAGCAGATTGAGGTTTTCTGCCCGACGGCCCCGCCGTCCGCTCAGATCCCTCAGTCTGCCCACCGCCGAAGGCCCCCTCCCACGGTTCCAACCCCGCCCGTTCACCCGGGCCTGGCTCTGGAAGACCGTAGGGGGATGCCACAGCCCTCTCCAGCCCCGCACCCCGCTAAACGCCGGGTTAAGCGGCACTTTTGAGATGGGCTTCTCAGAGATGAGACTCAGTTCTTTCCAGGAGTTGGTAGCAGGGCCACTCCTTTCCCCGGTGGAGGGCTGGGGAAGAATCCTTATTCAGGAAGAACAGACTCTTCGTCTCTGAGCATACAGAGTTCTCGGACGACACAGAGCGCCGCCCACAAGCCGTGCTCTCCTCGTCCCCCTCTGACCCAGAGGCGGTTGACACGGCGTGCCGTCCACGGACCGCTTCGCCCCTGTCCCCCTCTGTCGCCAGACCCCTGGCAGAGCAGACCCCCGTGGAACGCTGGTCCTTCCCTGGTCTCCTCTGTCAGGACGCGGAGCATGACCGCGCCCCCGCACCGGGCCGCTATGCCACCCTCGCCTGGGCCGGTCACTCCGCTTCGCTGCCCCTCTGGGGGACGCCTGTGGTTCGCTGACCCCGCTGGTTTAGTTCTGGCAGCTTGGTTAGCTCCCAGCCTGTCCCGCTGTGTCGCCTGAACTATCAGGCTCGGCTATGCGATTCAGTTTGCACGGTCTCCTCCCCGCTTCAGGGGAGTTCGCTTCACTATGGTCGGTGGCAATGCCCCTATCTGAGAGCGGAGGTTCCTACCCTGCTGGCGAAGGGTGCAATCGAGACTGTCCCTCCAGCCGAGATGAAGTCAGGGTTTTACAGCCGTACTTCATTGTCCCCAAGAAGACCGGTGGGTTACGGCCGATCCTGGATCTGCGTGTCTTGAACCGCTCCCTTCACAGGCTGCCGTTCAAGATGCTCTCGGCCAAACGCATTTTCGAATGCGTGCGGCCACAGGATTGGTTTGCAGCGACAGACCTGAAGGACGCCTACTTCATGTCTCCATTTTACCTCGACACAGACCGTTTCTCCGGTTTGCTTTCGAGGGGCAGGCATACCAGTACGCGGTTCTCCCAATCGGGTTGGCTCTGTCCCCTCGCGTCTTTACGAAAGTCGTCGAGGCAGTCCTTGTTCCCCTACGCGAACACGGGGTTTGCATCCTGAATTACCTCGACGACTGGCTAATATTGGCTCACTCTCGAGATCAGGTTGCGAACACAGAGACTTAGTGCTCCGGCACCTAGCCCGTCTGGGCCTTCGGGTCAACTAGGGGAAGAGCAAACTCTGCCCCGTGCAGAGGATCTCTTTCTCGGTATGGAGATCGACTAGGTCGCTATGTCCGCGCAGCTTACGAGTGAGCGCGGACACTCACTGCTGACTTGTCTTCGACAGTTCGATGGCAAGAGTGCGGTCCCACTGAAATTGTTTCAGAGGCTCCTGGGGCATATGGCATCTGCAGCCGCGGCAACGCCGCTCGGATTGCTTCATATGAGACCGCTTCAGCTGTGGTTTCACGATCGAGTCCCGAGGTGGGCATGGCATCATGGCACATTCCGAGTCCCAGTGACTCCGACCTGCCGTCAGTCCTTCACTCCGTGGAGGAACCTCAGTTTTCTACGGGCCGGAGTTCCCCTAGAACGAGTTTCCAGGCATGTTGTTATCTCCACAGATGCCTCTTCCACGGGTTGGTGCGCCATGTGCAACGGACATGCTGCCCCGGGCTCCTGGACAGGACCCCAGCGCCTTTTGCATGTCAATTGCCTCGAGTTGCTGGCAGAACACCTTGCCCTGCACCGTTTCCTCATGTTGCTCAGGGGTCAACACGTACTAGTCCGTTCAGACAATACCGCGACTGTAGCGTACATCAACCGTCAGGGTGGTCTACAATCCCGCCGTATGTCGCAACTCGCACGCCACCTCCTCTTATGGAGTCAGAAGCACCTGAGGTCCCTTCGTGCTATCTACATTCCGGGAGATCGGAACTTTGCAGCCGACGAGCTGTCACGGTTTCGGCCCATCTCCGGCGAATGGGGACTCCATCCCCAGTCGGTTCAGCTGATTTTGGACCAGTTCGGGGACGCACAGATAGATCTGTTTGCCTCTCACGACTCGACCCATTGCGCCCTGTTCTATTCCCTGTCCGAGGGCTCCCTCGGCACGGATGCACTGGCGCACAGCTGGCCGCGGGGCCTACGCAAATATGCGTTTCCCCCAGTGAGCCTTCTCGCACAGACCTTGTGCAAGATCAAGGAGGATGAGGAGCAACTCATTCTGGTTGCGCCGTATTGGCCCACCCGGACCTGGTTCTCCGAACTGGTACTCCTCGCGACAGCGCCTCCTTGGCCAATTCCTCTGAGGAAGGATCTCCTTTCTCAGAGACGGGGCACCCTTTGGCACCCTCGACCCGATCTCTGGAGGCTCCATGTGTGGCTCCTGGACGGGACGAGGCAGGTTTGAGTACCCTGCCACCAGTGGTGGCGGCTACCATCACTTCCGCTAGAGCATCGTCCACGAGACTTGTCTATGCGTTGAAGTGGAACCTCTTCGTCAACTGGTGCTCTTCTCGTCGAGAAGACCCCAGGAGATGCTCGATCTCTGTCGTGCTTTCCTTCCTGCAAGATGGGTTGGAGCGAAGGCTGTCTCCCTCCACCCTGAAGGTGTATTTGGCCGCTATCGCCGCATATCACGAAGCAGTTCAAGGTAAGTCTCTGGGGAAGCACGACCTGATCGTCAGGTTCCTGAGAGGAGCGAGGAGACTGAATCCTCCCCGCCCTCCTCTCGTTCCCTCTTGGGACCTCTCAGTGGTCTTAAATGCCCTGCAGAGGGCTCCCTTTGAGCCTCTGCATTCAGTTGAGCTTAAGTTTCTGTCTATGAAGACAGCGCTCCTGGTTGCTTTGGCCTCTATCAAGAGGGTAGGGGACCTGCACGCATTCTCTGTTGACGAAGCGTGCCTGGAATTCGGGCCCGGTCACTCTCACGTGATCCTGAGACCCCGGCCTGGATATGTGCCCAAGGTTCCCACCACTCCCTTCCGGGACCAGGTGGTGAACCTGCAAGCGCTGCCCCGGGAGGAGGCAGACCCAGCCTTGGCACTGCTCTGTCCAGTACGCGCTCTCCGTGCTTACGTTATCAGAACACAGTGTTTCAGGACCTCTGACCAGCTCTTTGTCTGTTATGGTGGGAGACTGAAGGGAAAGGCTCTCTCAAAGCAGAGGTTGTCTCACTGGATAGTGGACGCCATTGCTTTGGCTTACCAACAGCAAGGCCGACCGTGCCCCCTTGGTGTGACAGCCCACTCCACCCGGAGTGTGGCTTCCTCTTGGGCTCTAGCGCATGGCGCCTCGCTGGCAGACATTTGTAGAGCTGCAGGCAGGGCGACACCCAACACATTCGCCAGATTCTATAATCTCCGAGTGGAGCCTGTGTCCTCTCGTGTACTCGCTTCAGTTAGCTAGTACTGGACCCGCTCAGGTGTCTTCGCTTGCTCGCCATTCCACTCCACGGACTGGATACGTGCGATTATTCCTCAGGTGAGCCTTCCTCTCTGAAGCCCTGAGTTCCTCCAGCACTGTTGACGCTGGCGCCAGTGTCTATTGCCTGGGCGTCGGCTAGGTGCCTCCGTGTGCATGGTTCCTCATTGAGTAACCCCCACATGTGTATTTCCACTGTAAGCCTCCTTGAGCATGTGTCTTTCCCTTGGCAAGCCACCTTGCCCTCCTGGAGTTGAAAGTTGCCACCCCTCGGGCTGGTCACTCCAGCGTTCCTCCATATGAAGCCCTCCGGCCATATGTGTTCTTAAGTCCTCCCTACGGGTAGGCATGCTGCGGCATATCTCCTCTGAGATATGCTTCCCAGTGTACTTTGGTATTCCTGTGTTAAGTAGGACTCCTTCGTCAGTGCCAGTATCACGACAGGGGGATCAGACTTTCGCAGGGCACTGAAAGACAGCTGTAAGGTGGCGTGATTTCACGGGGACCCCCATTCGTCGTCATCCAACGTAACTCGGAGTGACTACAAAAGGGAACGTCTCGGTTACGTATGTAACCCTCGTTCCCTGAGTAGGGAACGGAGACGTTACGTCTCCCTGCCACTTCCGCTGTACCGCTGGGCAGACGCCTGAGTTCAGTCTCGGCTCCTCAGCGAAGACATACCTGCATGTTGCCGGCGTCCTCCTTTATACCCACGCGGTGGGGCGGAGATACGCTATGCAAATTCCGCAGACCCATGGCATTTCATCGCCATTGGCTCGTTTTGTAATACTCGAAGACGATAGGTGTTCTAAGCGAAGCCCCCATTCGTCGTCATCCGACGTAACGTCTCCGTTCCCTACTCAGGGAACGAGGGTTACATACGTAACCGAGACGTTTTCTGTCATTTAATCCCAACACAAAGTTTAGTGTATATAAATATAAGAAAAACGTTGCTAGATTTACGATATTAGTAACTGTGGAAACATGTTATAACAGTCTGTGAAAAGGTCAGATTCCAATCAGAGTAAGCTAATTGATGCATGTTAGCATTTAATCAATTATATTTATGATTGACATTTTGTCCACCATCTAATTTTTTATCACTGAGTTTATTGCGAAGCATTATGGGATTATATTCTTTGCAATGCCCCTTAAACAATTTCAAATTAAGTTGCCTACATTTGGAACCTTAAAACGCTCCCTAGGTTGGGTTTTGGAACACAGCATGACCGCATGCAAGCACAAAGGCAGTTCTAGAGCAAAAAACAAGCTAACTTTACAGCTCACCCTGCCCTCACTAAGTGATGCCTGAAATAGCAGCCAGGTTCAATGCGGTCCATCATAGCGACAGACACCTGTTCATTAGTACCATTCAGCAGGGTGGCAGTGGAAGTGCCTCCCTTGAACACATTTGCCTTTAAAAGAGGATTAGCACTGAGGGAGCTCTCGATTCCAGCTGTCATCGGTTCCGCAGTGGCATCTGGATCAAACAGCAATCTCATTTGAGCTGGGAGTGCCGTGATTGGTCGCAGCAGACCCTGGTTAACCTTTGAGTGACAGCTTTAAATTCCTCCTCACATTTAGCACCACCCCATACATCCAGCTTTCAGAAACACACGTTCACTTTTCAGATCCGTTAGCAGATGTTGCAACATGAACCTAAACACAAACAATCGAGATAATGAGCGTGTAAATGCCAAATGAAAATGGAAAATGGGTTAAACATAAATCGCTGTTAAGGTACAGAACTAATTTGTGCTGTTTTTAAGCATATGATTTCTGTAAATTCTGTCCAGTTTATGTTTATTCCTGGCAAGAATCAATTCGATCTACAGTACATTCGTCACAATCCTGCATTCACATACCGATAGTTCTTTGGTCACCATGTTTACACCTGGTATTAAGATGTGTTTTGGTCGATCGGATCACAAGTGGACGATGCTAAATACAGGTGTAACCGGGGTCTAAAACGTTTTAATCTTGTCCACTTTCGACCACTTCCAGAGGTAGTCGAAAACGCATTTGACCGGATTGCTTTCATAGTGTAAACACTCATGTGGTCGAATGTGTTCGAACAGCCACAAAAGACGCCTACCCTCCACCTAGTGACTTAATGTGTAAACATTAATGGAAGCGCGCGAGCCAGACGGGATTTAAACTTTGTCGGCTGAAGACCCAAGTTTGGTTTGAAGACGAAAAACGTACCAAGCACAATTTTTTCTCACCATTCCTGATTTCTAGCATGCACTAAACGCATTCAGCAAGACTAAGGCTTGCAGTGTGAACGTAGCCTAAGCTGGTTTGGGCACATTTCTGCTGGTCAGGCTGAGGATACGCTTTCCAGAATTTTTTCATGAAGAGAAAGTAAAAAAACAGCATTTGTTTCAAAACAATATATTTACCGTGTACACATTGTGGTTGTCAAAAGTTAGTTGAACGTGAGGTGTTATAATCTAAACCTGTGGTTACTCTGCTCTGTACATCCGTATTACCCATGTGGCTGTGCTGTTGTCATGCCTGTGGGTGGGGGGAGGATGAGGGAACATCTCTTAAGAGTAAGTTACAATAATAGCCAACATGACTAACAATAGAGCGGTAATGGATACTCCAGTATTATTGGAGAGCACAGTTTCCTGTCCCTGTCCAGAACAAGCCATCAGTAAGTTAAATGCTGTCAGTGTGCTTAACACATGTGTTAATGTGGCCACAAACACACACACACACACACACACACACACACACACACACACACACACACACACACACACACACACACACACACACACACACACAATAACAACCATGCCAAAAAGTAATTAGTACGGTTACCAAATCCGATCGGATCAGTCAGACATAGGACACCTATCATTTCCCAAAGAAATGATATCCAAAGTGGAATCCATCCTACATAAGCAGTCGACCATCACAGCAAAAACAGCGCAATGCGGCACGCAAATACACATGAACCATGGCATTAAAGCAACAGAACACCCAAAAACAAAAAAGTCTGTTATCATTTTAACATGGCATCCCATTAGCCGACCTAAAACAACTGGAATCTGTCTTTCACTGATTAAGATTGGAAGAGTGACCGATTAAATGAATGCCTTTAAATGTTTTCTTCAAATCCTGATCATATGAAGGAGTTGAATAGAAGTTCAATAAAGATTATTATGCCTTTTTACATTTGTTTTGTTTATCATAATCTAAATGTAGGAGAATCCCAGTAATAAAAAGCACCATAAAGGTAGCATGTAAGTTCTCCACACAACTATGAAATTTCGAAAAACATGAAACACGAGAGTGAGTAAAGGGGTGGTGATGGCGCAGCGGATAAGACACATGCCTTTGGTGTGAGAGACCTGGGTTCGAATCCACTGTGAGACACCAATGTGTCCCTGAGCAAGACACTTAACCCCTAGTTGCTCCAGAGGCGTGCGACCTCTGAAATATAGCAATTGTAAGTTGCTTTGGATAAAAGCGTCAGCTAAATGAATAAATGTAAATGTGAGTAAATGATGCCAGAATTGTCATTTTATACATTTACTGTAAAAAGCTGTTGTCATTCCCAAATTGTAACTTTCTTTTAAAAATAAATGCACGTATATAAGCTCTCTTAATTTTTCTCTCAGTCGTAATAATAAAGAGATAAACCAAAAATGAAAATTCTGTCATCCTTTACTCACTCTCGTGTTGTTCCAAACCTGTTTGCATTTCTTTCTTTTGCAGAATGCAAAACAAGATATCTTGAAGAACGTTGGGAACCAAACAACATTGGGTTTTCCATTGACTTCCATCGTACAAACATAGTTTTCAGACATTTCTGAAAATATCTTCATTAATGTTGTACAGAAGACAGAAAACCATACAGGTTTGGAAGGACATGAGAGTAAGTGAAGGATCAGGCATCAGCTCTCAGCTCTCAGTGCTGCTGTACAGAGTGCTGAATCTGATTTTACAGAGTCACAGACCAGCACAATCTAATCTCAGACTGACCGCCCACTGACCATCTGATACATGTCCACCAAACAAGTAGCAAGAGCTGCTGAAATAACCAGTCAGCATTCCAGTGTCCAGATGTGCAAAGTGAAACTGTTTAGGTCATGTTTACAGGTTAACAGCTAGGCTGCTACAATGAGCATTTCTGAGCCAGGACTAGTCACTAGACAAGGTTCATGGCATTGTGCCTTTAACAAAACTGAGTGAATGAGATTTACGAGTAGAACTACACTACCGTTCAAAGTTTGGGGTCAGAAAAGATATTTTAATGTTTTTGAAAGAAGTCTCTTCTGCTCACCAAGGCTGCATTTATTTGATTAATCATAAGGTAAAACAGTTTCTGTGAAATATTATTACAATTGAAAATAAATGTAAAATTTAATTTATTATTGTGATGCAACGTCATTACTCCAGTCTTCAGTGTCACATGATACTTCAGAAATCATTCTAATATGCTGATTTGAAAACAGTTGTTGCTGTTTCATATTTTTGTGAAAACCATTACACCTTTTTTAAGTGTTTTTTGAACAGCATTTATTTGAAATAGAATTTTATTTAATTATATATATAATTTTATAAAATTATATATAATTTTATTTAATTAAAACATTATAAATATCTTTACCTTTTGGTCAATTTAATGTGCTCTTGTTGAATAAAAGTATTAATTATTCAGGTTACAGTCCATTTTAAAGACGAAAGTGATTAATTTACTTTTCATCATGTCATTCCAAACCTGTATGACAGCAAACATACAAGAACAATGACATCTGACATCAAATGTGGCACGACCTTTCTTAAGGCATTTTCTGATACGTGCAAACATGAATGACAGGAATTTATGGAAGAAAGGATGATTTTTAGCACATACTGACAAATTCTTTTTTGATGCTTAAAGAGCTGATGGGTAGTATCGCCCATCTCCTTTTATGTTAAATGGAAGATAAAGAACTTAAGAACGACATTAGGGCGAGTAAATTATGACAGAAATTTTGGGTGAACTGTTCCTTTAAGAAGATGCAAAACGTTTTTTAAATACTCTCCAAATGGAGCAAAGAGATTAGATTGAGAAAATGGGCCAGACACAACTCAAAAACCCACTGCTTCACAGAAATAATATCCTTAAAGGGACAGTTCACCCAAAAAAATTAAATTCTGTCATCATTTACTCACCCTCAAGTTGTTCCAACCCTGTATGAATTGATATTTTTAAGAATAAGTGTAACCAGACGTTGATGGACTTCTATTAGGGAAAAAATACTATGAAGGTAAATGGGGTCCATCAACTGTTTGCTTACCGACATTCTTCAAAATATCTTCTTTTGTGTTCAAAAGAAGAAATTCACACAGGTTTGGAACAACTTGAGGGTGAGTAAATGATGACAGAATTCTTTCGCTTCTCAACATTATCTTTTACTCTTTTGTGCGAACACTTAAACACACTTAAAGATACTCAAATACATGAAAATAACCCATGGCACCAAGCAGAATTATAGTGTGCTAGTTAGTGTAATATACAAATCAACCATTTCAGACAGAACAGGTACTAAACTTCAACAGCACAACCTCTATATAAACAAACTTGCAAGTGGGTTACACTGTTGATATTCCCATTTGTTTTTAAAGATAAGCACATTTTTATCCTATTATTATAGAGCTGGTAATCCCCTGTGTGGCAATCACAGGAACATGTGAGAACACTAAACGCATGTCAAATTGTGTATTTGATCTGATTAGATATTGCATAAACAATGACAGGGGGTTTCCTAAGCAAACACTTCAAACAGCATCGTGTTCTTTCTGCTCCTGAAGTCCACACCAGCTAATGGAATCATGCATCAGATAAAAGTTAGTTTATTAAGGGGATGAAAGAGAGGAAGATGGAAAAGAAGCTAAAAAACTTTTACGAAAAGCTACACTGCCGTTCAAAAGTTTGGGGATGTTTTGCTTTTTTTTAAATAAATGTATGCTTTTATTCAGCAAGGATGCATTAAATTGATCAAAAGGGATAGTAAACATGTATAATGTTACAAAATATTTCCATATTTAAATAAATCCTTAAAAAATGCATCACAGTTTCCACAAAAATATTAAGCAGCACAGCTGTTTTCAACATTGATAATAATCAGAAATGTTATTTGAGCAACAAATCAGCATATGATTTTTAAGGATCATGTGACACTGAAGACTGGAGTAATGCTGCTGAAAGTTCACAGGAATCAATTAAATTTTAACTATACTAAAATATAAAACAGTTATTTTAAATATCACAGTATTACAGTTTTTAAATGCAGCCTTGGTGACTTCTTTCAATATCATTAAAAAAATCATACCATCCGCAAACTTTCAAACTGTAGTGTAACACTCTCACCCCTTGCTTCTTCTACCATTCCCACAATCCTCTGCACAAAACTGCAACACAGCTCCCATTGAGAGTACATTGCTCACTCCATGCTAGTGGACACTTAAAGTAAGCATCATAAGGACCAAACTCCAAACATAACCCTAAAAAGGCAACCCGTTCTGTCTAAAGTGATGTTTAAAGTATCAACCGACTGTGTTTGACATCTCTTTATTAAACAGTCATTCTGTGGCATCATGGGAGGTGAATGTTGCCTGATGCAATGTGATCTGACTGCTAGTTCTTCTACTACCCCAAAAGAGCAAAGAGAGAGCAACTTCAGTCCAAAGTTATTTATAGTCGTCCATGAATAACGTGAGGCTCTTCAGGATTTGCATGCAATCAGCTTCAGATGAACCGGTGCCACATCACACTCTCACATTTCTGCGCTCATTTCGACTGGCCAGCACACACCCAAGACCTGCTTCCCGTCATTGCTTCACTCATTCTCTTGACATGGTCAAGAAAGAAGTCAACAAAGTCATTTTACTTCTCGTGTCAAGTGTGCAAATGAGATTTAAAAGCTACAGAAAACAATTACTTCAGTTTCATTAACTTCTGCACTCTAAACGATTTCAGGAGATTTCTGAATATTGTGAATAAGTCTTGTGAACCACTTTTATGGGGCTTTCCTGTAATTTTTGGAGGGTGAGCATGAGGGTGAGTAAAGGCTTGTTCACACCAAGAACAATAACTATAAAGATAACTATATTAGCATCCACAGTCCACACCAACGTACGAAAATGTTTCGTTTATAATAAGCATGTGCTGCAGTTCTGTCGTCTGTAGCTTTAAATGCTCAAGCTCTTTAAAACAGGATGGATTCTGATTGGCTGTCATCAATTGATTGGCTGTTTTTATTGTTTATCAATTAGAAAAAATCATTCTGAAAGTGATTCCAGTGATATCATTCCTCTTTGTCATTATCAATATAGTTATGGTGTAGACTCTTTTTAGAACTGCATCTGTATGTCCTTGGTGTGAACGGGCTTTAAATGTTGTCAGAATTATTATTTCACGTTAACTGTCTCTTTAAGTAGCCTGTCAAGTAGCCTGTCTGTAATCACTATGGGGTTTTACATAAACACAAAGACTCTAGATGCCCATAAATGTAAAGCAAACCGAGAAACTCTTCTAAACGCTGCACACTCTCCGTGTTTCCCAGTGTGCCGGGTCAGTCTTATGCAATAGCAGGGCAGAACTATACAGCAGGAGTGTTGGGTTTCTCAGCGCTGTGACGTAGTGCTCTGTGTACTATACTCACGCTGGGCGCTTCCGCTGCACAGGAAACTGGCTGACTTCTGATTTACTCATACACTGCGTATCACAGCATGTTAGTTTGAGGTCATTTATTCTGTTTTGCTGATGAGTCAACAAATGTTTCCTGGATCTAGTGCACACATAAGCATACAGTGTATATCTACCTTATGTTCAGTAATAAATTCCTAGCATACTGCACAACATACAAGGTTTAATAGAGGAAACAGTAATGTTTTAAACAGTAGTAGGCCTATGCCATACTGCCGTCACATGCCCTCATTTTTAATTCAGTGGATGCTGTTTTTTGCATTTTTAATCAGCTTTTGTTTAAAAATGTTTTTAGCTTAAGCTAATGTTTTTAGCTTTCTGGTTCATTCACTACATGGAAATGGAAAGTCTGGTTAAGCACATTGCATTGTGGGATAGAGTAGCTCATTTCAGTAGCATGCTATTTCTATTTCTAATATATCATCAGATATTTTTGCATACTATTATAGAATTTATTAATTGTTTAATTTAAATTAGCTTACATTTTTATATTAGCTTAACTGTTAGTAATTGCTATGTGCTTTTCTAATTTTTATTAGATTTTTTAATATTTCTATTTAGCTGTAATTAATTTTTTTATTTAATTTTAGCATTATTTATTTCAATTAGCTGCCTATAGGGAAAATTTATCATTTTCATTTCAGTTTCCCATGTTCAGTTTTGTATGTTTTCATTTCAGTTCTGACCACGGCGTTTGTCTCTCACGTCTTTTGCAGCAACACAGTGTTCTAAACATGCAGCAGTCAAGTTAAAGGTACACTATGTCACTTTTTTGTTCCAAATTTACAACATTTATATAATGAGCTAGATTGAATCACTACGGTACGCCTATAATGATAAGTGTTTATATTCAGACTATTTTAGACCGGTTGGTACAACAACAGCTGCAGAGTAGCCCAATACCTGGGTGACTATTCATATACATAAACAGAGAGAAGTAGCTCTGGTATCCAGATTTATTTCCACTTATGAATGAGGCCTGCAACCGATCTGAGAATATCAGAATCCATGTGCTTTTTTTCCTGCTTACATGTCCTTGGGTCATATCCGATCTGTGCTACATGGGAGGAAAAAAAATGGAATTGGGTCACTTGAACCGTAATGTAAATGTGGCCTATAGTGTACATCAGCAGCAACAGAAGACTTGATTCGCAATTGGATTAAAAAGAGTTGCATATTTCTAAGGTAATGATGCAATAAAGGTAAAACTACACAGCTTTTACTTTGTATGCCTTTTTAGATAAATATTTCCACTGAGCACATTGCAGGCAGCTCTCTAGATTCTGAAACAAAACATCAAATGAAGGAAATATAAAAAATATTAAAATAAATTGCATTATCACATGCATTAAATCAAATGTAGTGTGACCAGCAGGGGAGAAGAGTGGGTTACTTTAGAAAAGAGCGAGAGAGAGAAAGAGATAAACAGAATACACAGATAAAATGAAATGAGAGAATAGATAATGTTAGGTGACAGAACATGAACGAGTCACAAATAGGAAGGAGAGTCGAAACGAGAGGAGGGCAGAGGTAATGCGGACAAACAGAAGCTCTGCTCAGCCATCATATGGCTTGCTCTCAATGCAAATTCTTATTTAACTTAATTAAAAAAATCCAATATGGTGGACTAGGGAAGAGATTTCACTTATTCATTCTGTACTGAAAAGCATTGTTGTCACGTGCCTCCCCGGTCTAGGGGTCAGGGAGGGAGTAACAAGGACGTTTGTAACAGTTTGGCAACAACAGGCAACCAATAACTCTCCTCTCCTGTCCCAGAACTCCACAAAAATCACACAGATTTTTGAAACACTCAAAAGTGACTTTATTTGGATTAGTCCAAAGTGCAAAAAAAAGAAGATGCATCAAAAGGCCACAGGAGGGGACAAGGCCAAAACAATAAACATAAAATTCTGACTTTAGGGGGAACACTTTCTTAACCTTTCAAAATAAGATTAAAAATGAATAACACATTTCTTACCTTACTCCCTCTCTAGCCAAATACAGGAGAAAACTTGGATATAAACAAAAATGGCATCCGCCGCCTCCCTACTGCATCCCAAATTAACTAAATTAAAATTGGTTAGAAACGGTTTAAACTCAAGGTTCTTTAAGTAAAGTCTAAAGAAGTTAAGAAAAATGAGCTCAACTGCAGTCCAAGTCTGCTTAGGTTAACAACAACCAACAGAGAGATATATCGGTCTTAGCACACACGCTAATGTGTGGGACAGGAAAGGAGAGTTCTTGGTTGCCTGTTGTTGCCAAATTGTTACAAACTTCCTTGTTACTGCCTCCCTGACCCCTAGACACTTAACAATACTTTTATGTAAAAGATAATGTACATTCCAGGTACATTTATGTTACAATACGTAACAAAAATGTAAAAAATCCTCTTTAATTCCACATAAATGTCTATTCCTATTTACTACTAGTCATGGCACAAAATAAACATCAATGAACATCAGAAGGTATGCTGAATGTGTACAATACAACTTAATGAAATGTATCATGTCTCAATCAGTGTTTCAATCACGGAGAGTAGGGCTGGGCGGAATATCGAGTTTGTACGATATATCACTACATTTTTTGAAACGATATGGGATGAGCCAATACTGTTTATATCGATAAAGTAGTTTGATTCGAGCACATCTGAAAAATAGCGGAGGACGCAGTTTGAGCTGCTGTCGTGAAAGTACAATTTGTCCTAAACATGAAAAGCTTATATTAAGGGCTTCAAAATAACTGGTATGATATAGTTGACAAGTTTGAAGCAGCTTGGCCTGTCAGATGCTCTGACAGATACTGTTGCTGACTTACAGATAAATACTTCCACTGTTTAATGCGTTTGAGATGTGGTGCTTTCCTCAGTGCTTAACTTATATTTCACAGGTATATTCCCCATCTGTAAATGTTAGAAAGTCAAACAAATATGTCCATTTCACTGTCAGGAGAGGACAAGCCTTCTGCAAGTGAATCTCCGCTAAAATTCAAGCTTCTGTGAATGAGCGCGCCGTGCGCATGCACACTGTTGAATGATGAGCGGCAAGGCAAAGATTCGTTTAACAACGTATTATCTTTACTAGAGGAGATGCAGGAGTTCAACATGCAAGCATATAACTTGATCACCGTAACACGTATTATATCATATCTCGCATGCGTAGAAGCAAGCTTGGGTTTGGTTTGCAAAGGCAACCTGCTCTGGTCACATATGGAACTGCGGAAAGAATTCTTGTTGAATGTTCATTCAGCGGCTTCTTCTCGACTCCTTGTGGGGTTTATTGTTCTTTGACTTCACTTGGAGTGGAGTATTTGTGCTTAGATTCAGCAGAGGGGGACAAAGGGAAATGGCATAATGCTCGAACCATTGTGGCTGTGGCTCCGCGACAAGAAGGATATGTTTTCGTTTTCTTCTGTATTCTTTTCCTTCAGTCTCCACGAGATATGACCTTCGTTCATCACAGAGCTGTTTGACGAGTCCGATTCGGTCATGACCTTTAGAAGTTGCAACTCTCACTATCTCACCTTGTAAGAGTGGCCGGAGAGCTTTGCTGGACTTATGTAGTATGTAGTATGTCTTTTGACAGTGTCTCTTCTTTGAGAGTTGAGTTTTGACAGCAACGTTGTCCTTTGAGGCTGGCATCAGAATGGACTTGCTGATTGGCAGAGTTGTGTGCGTCTGCCTTGACATTAATCTCTCCGCTGGTGAACCCAGAGTCTCGTCGCGTGGAATATCTCTGAGGTTGCGCAAGTTTTGAAACACATCCGAGCCATCCCTTTTTGGTTTCTCCATTAGATGTTTTGCACTCCGCACTGCCCTTTCGGCTAGCCCGTTAGCTTGTGGATACTCAGGACTACTGGTGGTGTGTGTAAAATCCCAGGCAGCAGCAAATTCTTTGAAACGTTGGCTTGAAAATTGGGTACCATTGTCTGAAAAGACTTTGTGAGGGCTCCCATGAACTGCAAAGTGCCTTTTGAGCTTTGTGATCACTGTACTGGAGGACAGGTCACGAAGCAGATTGTGGCGAACAGGACGGCCGAGGGACGTGAGAGAACGGCGCGAGGCCGGTGGTGCGATTGCTAATGAGCAACACCTGTGAAGCACACCGGTCTCGCATCTCTCACGGAGGAGCGGAAGCATAAAGGAGGAGCGACGACGTTGATGATCGAGAGAGGAACAGGCCTGTGTTTTAGTTGTGTTTGGTTTTTGTATTTGTATTTTATTTAAGCCCGCAGTCGTCCGCGAGGGGCTGCTGGCAGTTACATTTATTTTCAGTAGCCAGCAGTCGTCCGCGAGGGACTGCTGGCGGTATTTTGGTTTGGTTGTTTTATTTTAAATAAAGTTTATTTTGATGGTTCGCCGGTTCCCGCCTCCTTCTTCCCTGAACATTGCTACACAGATAAATTGTGCACCATCCTGAATATGAGTCAACTAGTACGTGATAGTGTTGACCATTCCACTCAAAGATATCTGTAGCCATACTTGACCACAGAAGTTCAGGAATGTCGTGTAAGTCTCTTTTTGTTGATGGGGCCTCATACTGTAACAGACAGAGCATGAGAGTACCTCTTTTTCAATGTCTTTGGTTAGAGAAGGCCAGAACTCAATGCCTCGTGCCCTGCGTTTGGTTGCATCAAGGCCGGGGTGACCTTCGTGCATAATGGTGATATATCTTCATCAACTGTGAGCTCATCCCTGAAAAGAAAATACTCACGAATTTCTGCTGGCAGCTTTGATTGGCTAGAGGGCCATCCTGACTTGATAATACTGCAGAGTCGTTGAAGGATCGGATCTTGTGCTGTGTGAGTTTGAAGCTCTTTCAGTCTGGAAGACGAGACGTGTTGAATTGACATGACCTCGAAGTCAGCTCTGTCATCAGTGTGTTCGTCTGGTGAGTCCCGGGGGGTACGTGACAATGTGTCGGCAAGGAACATGTGTTTTCCTTTCTTGTATGTGATTGTGAAGTTGTATTTCTGCAATCTTAGCATCATGCGTTGCAGCCTTGACGGAGCTGTGTGGATAGGCTTGTTAAGGATGGTTACCGATGGCTAGTGGTCCGTTTCAATGTGAATTTGTTTACCATATATGTAGTCATTAAATTTGGTGCATTTGAATACCACAGCCAGAAGCTCTTTTTCAATCTGCGCGTAACGCACTTCTGTTTGCGTAAGAGTACGTGAAGCGTACGCGACAGGACCGCCTTCTTGAAGACAAGCAGCTCCAAATCCAAACTGGGAAGCATCACAGGTGAGTGTGACAGGTTTCTGGACGTCATAGTATTTCAAAGGTAGATGGACTAGAAATCCTGTGCTTCAGATCTTCGAAAGCATCCTGATGCTGTTTAAACCAGCACCACTCTCTGTTTTTACAGGTCAGCTGACGCAGGTGATCAGACAACTCACTGAGGTTTGGTATGAATTTTATTGATTTTTGATCAAGTAATTGACCTTACCCAGGAAGCGCTGCAGTGCAGTAACATTGTCTGACAGCAGCATTTCTGTGATAGCTTTTGTTTTAGCCAGGTCAGGTTGTAGTCTCTGGTTTGTGAAAATCAGACAAACATAGCTCACTTCACTTAGGCGGAATTTGCACTTTTGAGGGTTCAGTCTGAAGTTCACTTCACGAGCACGGTCTAACACTTCAAATTTGCATCGTGTTCCTGCTCGCCGTTGCCCCCCACAATGTCATCAAATATGACTGCGCACGGGCAGCCAGCGACAATCTGTTCCATAGCACGCAGTAAGACCTCGCTGGCTGAATTAATGCCAAAGGGCATCCGAAGAAATCTAAATCTTCCAAATGGCGTATTGAAAGTTGTCAGTAGGGAAGACTTATGATCCAGTGAAATCTGCCACAATGAGCTTTTTGCGTCTGGTACTGAGAATACAGTGGAGTTTGGCATCTGCGCTGCCACGTCTTCCACTGTGCGCATGGGGTGATGTGGACGTTTTAGAAACTTGTTTAGGTCCCTAGGGTCAATACAAAATCTTATTTCATTTCAGTATTTCTTGTGAGTGGCCACCATAGATGACACCCAATCGGTTGGCTCAGATATAGGAGTGATAACGCTGATAGCGACCATTCTTTCAAACTCTGCTTTTACCTTGTGTTGCATTTTTCAAAAGCCAGAAGCCAGGAAGATCTGAAGCACAGGATTTCTAGTCCACCTACCTTGAAATACTATGACGTCCAGAAACCTGCCACCCTCACCATTTTTTAACCCCATAAATTATAAGCAGTATCTCTTTTGTAGTGTCACAAATACTCAGGACTTTGCCCACGACTGCTGATGGACTCTGTCCTATTAGCATAGACCCAGCCCTGAATGAGCTGTGCACAGTCCGCCATGTTTATCTCCTCGCCAGAGCATTTAACAGCAGTATTCCAGTCAGAAATATTTTCTTATTAAAGCTTCTAAGGGAAGTGAGTGATCTTCTGGTTTTCTTTTGTTGTTGTAGTAGTAGGTACTGTATATTATGCTGCTTTCACTTTACTACACAGATCTTTTATAAACATGCGTTTTCTTTACTTGCTGTTTAAGTTCACAGACATAACCAACTGTGTTTGTGAACTTTGTGTGTTTTTGACATAACCTTGTGTATATTTGACAGTTTAAGACTAATAACACTTGAAAGAGAACTCCTGCCGTCTGACATCCAGGTTTCTGTGCGCTTGCTTCAGCTGTGTTGCGCTCAGAAAACCATACATCAGAAATTTAAAATGTATGCAGATAATAAGCTTTCATGGTGATGAAGAACTGTAATGTCACGTGAGCTTGACCGCGATAGAAATGATAATCAAAACCAAACAGATGTTTTGTTCGTTTTTGGCAAAGTATCTGAAGCACAAGCTGTAAAGGCGCCGCCTTCTTCTGTAAAGGAGGGTGGGGAGCAGCAGCTCATTTGCATTTCAAGATACATGCACGAAAAAAGCATGCTTTTCCTTCCACTAAAAAATGGGCATTTACAACGTGGTATGATAAATAATCTAGGGGGTATTTCACACTCTGGGGACACCCGAGACTTATATTACATCTTTTAAAAAGGGGCATAACAGGTCCCCTTTAAATGTTTATATTTCAATAAAAACAACATGGAGTAGAAAAGTGATTATATCATTAAAAAGTTATTATTATGAAGTTTTTATCATAAAAACCTGCCTTATGTGCAATTTAATCTTGGTTTAATCCTCAAATGTAAGTCGCTTTGGATAAAAGCGTCTGCTAAATGACTAAATGTAAATGTAAATGTAATTTACATGTTTGTCTACAAATTAGTTGTTAGGCTTCAACCTTTAATAGTAATGTACCAACTGACAGGATTCCCTGTAGTTTACATCATTAGTTGAGAATATTTTTGTACTCTTCTAAATTTTTGAACTGAGATTGAATTTAAATCGAATCGCAAGTTTGTGAATAGAAATCGAAGTATTGCTTTATGAGAGCAGCATGATTTGATCCAGCACTACTGTCTATGTAGAGCGTTCCAAATCAGTTTTCATTTTAGAATGTTGTCTTAGAAGACAACTAACTACTGTTGCTAGGCCATAAGGCAGCTCACTAGGTTTTGGAACAGAGCTAAAATACACACCCTCAATTTTTGGTTAACCAAGACCCGGTGTTTTTACAAACCAGCCCATTAACATCCCGTATGCCAGCTAGCAGGCTGATGGAAGACGCTAATGAGCAGGACGGAGCCATTTGGTGTGTGTTCTCCAGTGTGGATTGAGCCTCACTGCGGCTCATCCCCCCGGGGGCGACAAGATGTGTGTGTGGGGGAGGGGGTCTCAGGGAGGTTCTTTACATGGTAGCAGGGGATGCCATGTGTACTACAATTCTGGTCACAACGTTCCTCAATGTTGGAATGTACAGATGGATTTGAGGAGGGATTCCTGTGAGTAGTGACGGGAAATTATTTCAATGTATGAGCAAATGACAGTCTCAGCCTCAGACAGCACACCCACAGTCCAATCAAAGACTGGCTGATGCATAAAACTGTCAAACACTAGAAGCAAATAGGCAGTTCCAATCAGGTTGACCCCGAGAGTTGTGGGTCCAGGGTCTGCCTCGAAACAAATGCATGTTCATGCAATGTTAAAGGTGCTGAATGTAATTGTTTTGCCTGTACTAAAGCATGAAAATACCATATGTTTGCAGATATTTAGGAAACATGCTAATTTCAAATACTTGTTTCTCAGAAAAACACTTCTACTGTCAGTTATTCTACTTTGAAATGTGCGTTCCGTGTCAGGATGTCTGTTTTTGTTTTGGACTGTGTGATCCTGCCTAATGCTAATTTACCCAATATTATTTTGACACCCCGGGTTGTCAGTAGGTGTAAAACAGCGTATTGCAGACATGGAAGCCAGCAAACGAACAGGGTCAGAGATCGCAAATTCTACCGGATCTAAAAAGCCTTAGCATCAATCTACAAAGCTCTGTGACCAGAGGCATATAAAAACACAGACACATTAGCATTGTCAATTGCGCTCATTCCTGTTGCGTTTCCTTAATCTGGCAAGCCGTGTGAGCTTCGAGTCTAAGGAGGAGGGAGTGGGGGAACAACCAACTCCAATATTTAGAATTTGGACTGCAGTGCCTATTTCAACCACTACCAGTCAAAATTACATTCTGCCCCTTTAATGCAATGAGCAATTTTAAGGAATAGCTAGTCTTTATATTTTCGAAAGTTTGCCCGGTTAGTGGCATTAAATCTTTGATTCTCAAGTATTTGTTTAGTTACTTGGGAGCAAATAAGCTAGATATCCAAGAGTATAAATGTATTCTGGCAAATTGACAAAACGAACTGTGGTTGACAGCTATAAATGTTGGTCACATGTTCTTCATGTCTAAGCTGACATTTCTTAGCCGGAATGAGTTGCAAATGAGAACGGCAAGTCAAAAGTCTGGCTATGTGAGAAAGAGACAGAAAGAATAGGTAAATATAGGTGGCTGTGGGAACCACGCACCAACTTGAGCACACTTTAACAGGGTGATACAGGTTCGTTCTTACCCATAGGCCTCAGTGATCCCAGAGGGAGAGGGGCAACCCCCTGGACACAGCAAATCTGCAACAACTGCTCTCTCAATGCAATCTCTCTCCAGTGTAATCTCTTAAAACATCCTCTCTCTTTCATACTCTATAAACACCTCCCTTGGCATGCTCTCACTTTCAGCAACTAAAACACTCCCTCACTCTCCATCTCTCTCTTACTGGATTTGTTTCAATTTCTTTGTGGCTCATCCAGTGAAGATGACAGGAAGTTGGCAAACACTTCTACAGAGGGCTTCTTCGCCTCTTCATTCTCCCAGGATTCCCTGATCTGGCTTCCAGCCACTGTTGTGTGTTTATGTTTATGCCTCTTTAAAAATAAAAGGAACATCCTGTGGCTTGACTGCCGTGGTTACGCAGAGATTTATCGTGCAACAACCAGGCTTTTAAAAAACCCATTTAAAAAACACAAATGAAGGCATGGCCTTGAGGACCAGCGATGGGAATGGGATCAGGCCTCGAGTCACATGACACGGGCAGCAGCTCTGCACATTCACTGTTCAGTATAAGTAACAGTCAGGGGCCAACAAGCCGCCGTGTTGTTGTGTAACTCTACACCGGCCGTTTGCACACTACTCTAGAAAAGATCAGAGGCCTCGTGACTGCGTCCACACTGATGCTAACCAACCATCACCCTCCCTTTCATGACATCAGCACATCCCTCTCGCTCTCTCGAAACTATGAATGGTGGATGTATGTTTAACAGGGAGGGATAAAGTGACTCACCTAAGACACACACACCAGCAACGAGGTGGCGTTCGGCTTTACGTCTGTGACTCATGTTTACTTCACTTATTGCACGGAATCGGCCCTATTTCCATGCTCCAATGTTAATATTTACCTAATGATAGAAGCACGTCTCCACACCCTCACAAAAAAAGTCTGTGAGCTAGAGACACTCTGCGGTTGCTCATATTTCCTGTTTGAATCATAGAGTTTGTGCATACATTTATTGTACACTGCTATCAAATCAATAGCTGGGGGAAATCAGATAAGTCATTAACCATAATTAGCCTTAAAAACATTACCTTGTTTTGAGAGGCGTTAAGAAATTCCAAACATAAACAAACATTTTCAACTAATCACTGACTTAAAGCTGATCAACTATATATTTATCACACACAAATTGGCTGCTAAAAAAATACTACTAATAATAATAATAAACAATTCCTTAGGTCTTTAGATTAAAGAAACTAATGTCCATATTAGTTTTCATATCGCACTATAAATTGGTGTGTTTTATAAATTGTATGTGTCATTACCAGTGTTGGGTGTAACGTAATACAAGTAACACAAGTTACATAATCAAATTACTTTTTTTCCAAGTAACTAAAGTAACACATTTAAATTTTACAACAAAATATCTGAGTTACTTTTTTCAAAGAAGTAATGCAAGTTACTTTATTTTCCTATTTATTGACACAAATATACTTTATGTATTTAATGTACAGTGGATAGCATAAGTGAACACACCCATGCTAAAGTTGTCTAAAAAGAGGAATAAAAAATCATCTTTTGGAAATTGATCTTAATGCCTTAATTAAAAAAATGAGGGAAAATCCAACCTTTAAGGACACCAATTTTCTTTGTGAATGAATAAAGTATCATAAATTAATAAATGTTCTTAAGTTAAAATACAGGTTGCATAAGTCAGGACACCCCATGTTAAATTCCCATAGAGGCAGGCAGATTTTTATATATTAAAGGCCAGTTATTTCATGGATCCAGGATCATATGCATCCTGATAAAGTTCCCTTGGCCTTTGGAATTAAAATATCCTACATTATCACATTCCCTTCACCATACCTAGAGATTTTCATGGTGTTATTTCAGTTAGGCTAATAGCTGGTATGATTTGCATTGAGAGATGATCTTATGGAAAATGCCCCATGCCAATCTCTAGGTATGGTGAAGGGAATGTGATGATGTGGGGCTTTTTTAATTCCAAAGGCCAAGGGAACTTTATCAGGATGCATAGTATCCTGGATCCATGAAACAACTTTTTATTCCTCTTTTTAGTCAACTTTAGCATGGGTGTGTTCACTTATGCTAGGCACTGTACATCTTTTAAGCAATGCCTTTGCTGCCGAGCTTCGATAGGCAAAAATGACTTCAGATAAACATCACATTTGTGCCCCTTTTTTGTTTTCTTCTCCCGCATCTTATACTTCTGTAATCCAGAATGTCAGCACAGCTGAAAGGTTTGTTTGAGCTGCGTCCTCTACTGTACAGGCGTGGATTATTTACTTATTTAACTTTTGGTGTGAAAAGGTCTATAAATTTGCCAAAAGTAGAACTTTTTTTGTTATTAAAAAACAAACAAGCAAGCTCATCCCAGCTGAGAAAAAGTAATGCAAAATTACTTTACATAAAAAGTAACGAAATTAGTTCGTTTTTTAGGGAATAGCCCAATATTGTAATGCAATACTTTTAGAAGTAACTTTCCCCATTTATATGAATCATTTAATTCATATATACATCATAAAATAATACAAAAGCATCTTGGTTTGCCTAGCATTTTATAAACATGAAACCAGACCATTCTAAACATGAAACAAGCAAGAAAAGTTATTTTGATTGTATAGCAGGGGTATTCAAACAGAACATTTCAGAGAAAAATAGTTGTGACTGGTTGTAAATCATGAGATTAATCATGATTATTGTATTCTATTGACAGCCCTAGATACAATATTCTTCGTGGAAAGATTTAGGTTTACACATCTAATGTTACTTTGACAATTAATCACTTCATTTTTCAAGCAATGTTTATATTTTATTTTGTCACTAAAATGTCACACATAGGCTACTAGTTCTCTCATGCAATATGGACCTTTTATACGTCATAATATATAGTTGGCTTTACATTTTAAAGTGACAAAGTTTCTAACAAGATAAAATATTTGAGGGTCGCTGCGGCATCAAAAACCCCTGCTGTATTTCCATTTCCCCAGTTCCTAAACATCCGCAAATATGCCCGAGAACATATTTCTGGAAATAATCCAAACAATAAAGGAATATGATAGCATTTCATTAAAATCATTTACAATTATACTGAAAACAACTTTAAATTCTCCATGTTTCAATTAGAACGGCATTCAATGGGTCTGTAAGTCAGTGGACAGCGCCGTCGTGCTGAAATCTCTGGCGCCGCAGCCTCAACGCTCGGGTCAAAACAACATTAGATATTCACATCGATTAAACCGCAATAGCGTGCTATTCTACTATAAGCTGTCATTATGAAGTGGGCACTTGTATAAAGGCAAAATGGCGCATAATACAATCCCAGAGCTGAGAATGAAGCATAGGCCTGATCTCCATATGACTAATAAACACAAGTGTGATTCTAAACCTCCAACACACGGGCTCAATGTTTCAAATCAAACGAGGGATCGTTCACACCTCATTCCCTCTCAATCCTTCAGCTCGAGATATGTTTACTTTTCACATATAGAATCCATAAAGCTCTTACTTCAGCATGGACTGCTCCTTCTCCTCCTCTTTCTTCTGCCTGTCCATAACACCGAGGATGATCTTCCTCTCCTCCTCGGTGAGGTGGCTCAGGTCCGGCATCTCCGGCAGGACAGGCCCGCTGTGGAGCCCGGCTGAAGCAGACATCTTTACACGCCGATGCTGAAGAAGATCAATAACTAGACTTAATCCATGATGAATGCAAGGTCTATTTGATCAATCATCAGTGCATTTTGGTTGCTCTGGAATCAAAGCATTATAACCCACCACAGCAGAACATCTGATGACCGTTATGGTGTTTTACAACACTATAAAAGAGGTTAGGTTATTATACAACTATTGCAATGATAACAATGCAAGCTCATAGACTATACATATAAGGTAGATTTTACAGCATTAGATCAATAATTCTATGAGCAATAGAAGAATGGATACAGCTGGTCCGTTTAAAGGTGATGGCTATTGAAATTCACACAATCCTGTTTAATATTCTCCTCTTCCTCAATGAAAAAAGAAAATGAATAAAGCATCGATGCATTATGAATAAAATAGCAGATCTCAGATGTTATTCCAGATCTCCGTGAGGATGTGAAAGCGCCTCTTGCCTTTTATTTGGCCATCATCCTGTTCAATCCTGTCTAACCCATCGCTGTCATCGTCCAGGAAAAGTTCTTTTGCATCTCATAATAAATGTTTGCTTCCCTTTTGTGTCCCTCTGCTCTGGTGCCTCGCTTTCCTCCAGGTTTGGTAATTCTTGAAGATATTTTAAACACACAAAAATGGATGCAGCGACAGAGAATCCCAATTGGAAGAGTGTGGGCGGAGCAAAGATGCCCGGCGAAGGCTTTACTGTTTTACCAATCGTGCTATGGTGAAGGCTTGACGGTTAATATTCATGAGGCAACATTCGATTTGGAATGAAACTCGACGTCAGCACGGTCTATTTGCTATTTAAACACATATTATTCGCCATCGGAACGGATGCACTAGACGTCAGCGTTGCATAATTAATATTCAGGAACTAAATCTTTTTCTCATTCAATGCCAAGCCAGGAAATAATAGGTAGGCTATTTGTAGATTATTATTATTATTATCAAGTTTCCCATGATAAATAATAAACAAAACAGCTTTCCCTGGCATTTAACAAACCTTCTAGAATAACGCTGAACAGATAGTGACAAAAACAAATTGTTTTATTTTCCTGTACACAACATTGACAAGTGAATAGTACATTCAAATTAAATCATCCAAAATATGTTTAACCAGATAAATCCTAATCCAACATTTAAATTATGTTATTCAGGAACCAAAACAACACCACTGGAAGATAAGAACTCATCGTCAGCATCACCATGAACCAATGAATATTGAAGTATCAAGACCTGACAATTGGAAGGTCATGATGACACAACGTCAGTATGGCCTTATGAATATTCATCTAAACCTTTGCCATAGTGGGACTCGAAATTTCATTGACAAGCCAGTCGAAAATCATAGTGAAAAAACGGACTGGAATATTCATCCGAGCAGGATTAGCCATGATTTCCAACAGGGCATCAGAAGGGCATAACATCAGAAGGGCTCCTTGCAGACTACAAGCATAGACCAATAATGCATGCATTTATTACAACCTTCATGGAATACTACAACATCCTTTAAGAGATGATAATGCTCAGTTATATTACAAACTGCAAAATAAAACATCTACTTCATTTCAATTGAGAGCCAAATAAAACTCACTTAATTTAATCTTAATATTTATGTTTTAATTAATTAATTATTATTAAAAAATTATTAATTAAATATTAATGCTATGATTCCTGATTCCATAATGGGATTATGATACGTTTATTTTACCACAGCAAACTTTAGCATGAACATCAATATCATATCAAACATTACTACATTATGTAATCATTGTAATGCTTAGAATAGATCATTAGTCAAATATTTAAACAAAAAAAAAGTTTAAAAAATTGTATTTAATTTTTTTTAAAAGAGCCACAAGCCTCGAAACATCACCTTGAGTAAGAACACAAAATAAATATTTTTCTATTTTTAGAGCTGTGGTGTGCCAACTTTTCTTTCATTTTTTTTTTTTTTTTTTAATATGTGGTAAAGCACGCATCAAATTTGCGTTGAATCTCTGTAGATCATAAAATGTAGGTACATCAGGAACTGATCTATTCAACATTTTATAATGTTAATGATTTATAAATTACATTACCTCGGTCTTCAACCATAGCACCTGTTTCTGACTATATTAATTCCTTACCCTCCATTTCGCATATCCTTTAGCTTGCAATGACTGTAACAGTTTTAAATGAGTGCAGATTGAAATGATAGGATTATAGACTAAAAAGGTGAAGAGTGTCTTATATCTCATTAGAGCATTAAGTCTTTGATAGGATGAGAAAAACAGCACACAGTTTTACATTAGAAAACAAATACACATAAGACAAACACCATAAAATATCAGGTTTGCATTTAAAGGCTGTATGTAAACTTATGAGGACAGAAAGACAATACTCAGCAATCTTACCATAGCAATTATTGAAGTCCACCATCAGATTTCTGATTCTTTCAAATGCAGCCCACATAACATCAGCAAGAACACCTACAAGGTAAACTTGCTCAGAGGTAAATTTATTCCTTAATTTACAAATTGATAATAGTAATGGAAACACATTTGGAACAGTCCTGTTCCCATTTACATCAATGCAAAGGGTACATTGAAAACATGAATATTCACAGATGAAGACATTGTTTTTATTGTTCTTATTCAACCAATTATAAAGAGAGCAATTCTAGTATGATTTCCATGCTCAATGTGCCCATGCAAAATTCTTTAGAAATATGCAGCAGTATGCTGAAAGTTCTTGTATATACCAAAACAAGTTTTAGTATGGAAGTAAAAGAGCGGCCAAAGAGGGGAATATTCCGGAGCGTGTCCGTGTGTGGAGAACAGAAACCCATCCATCGAAAGCACTTTAATTCATCTCTTACTCCACAACAGCCACCACATGTTTCTCCTTTTCTGTCAGCTGAGGAACAGATCCCGGCTTGCTGTGTTTGCGGACGTTTTGTTCCCTAAAACACACACACACAGAAGCAAAGACAATCAGAATGCCAATCAAACTCAAACATGGATTCCTTTCACTGCCAATACAATGGAGCCAAATGGCAAACGGCAAAGTGTCATTTTTCCATGTTTTTCCAAACAAGCCACAGTGAACATGTTGAAACTCTTATGGTATGTAATGCAAAGGTGTTTACGGTTGCTGCAAATGACAAAATGTTCGTTCTTGAGTTAATTATACCTTTAACTCAGTTACAAAACCTGGATCAATTGTTCAAGATAAACATCAGCACTGTAAATGTCTTAACATTTGGTGAAAGGAACTTACTTCCTGCGGCGGGCTTCTTTCATTTCCCGCTGCTCTCTCTTCTGCTTGAGGACGTCTCTGGGCAGGTGGCGGTGACGGGCGATGCGTTTCAGCTGTGGGTGGTGCTGAAATTTCTCCATCAGCTTCTTGTTATAGTTTGCGGCAGCTTTTTCTCGGGTTGAGAGCTGTGAGCAATGAGACTTGTGTCAATGGTATATATTACACACACCTGGCGAGCAGTGATGTTCTAAAATGAGACTTTTTAATAAATCAAATGTAAATTCATGACCCAATTTCACAATTTTGTCACATTTACCTGATTAAATACACATAAAATGTTTTTTTCTATTTTACATTCATTAACTGTATTATGCAATGAATGTTCTTTTTATTATAACCAAGTACAATTTTCAAGTTAGTGTTGTTAAGCATTTTTACATTTATTCCAAAATAACAACCAACTGCAGTCATTTAAACAATACATTTTATTTGTGAACTGATGTTCAGCCATTCTTTTTAACAGTAAACTTATTTTCGGATCATCAGACATTAAGCTCTGTCACAGACACAATGTAACTAATTTCACCAAGCTGATTTCTCAAAATAAAAACACATTTATGTTTTCAGTCCATTTCAAGTTTGACATGAAATGGTGATATCTTAACGGTTTACTTTTTAATTAGACTTAAAGCTATCATTTTGATCATTCAGACCAATTTGCTTGAGCGCATTAAAACAAGAGGGGGGATTTATCGCATGACCCAATCATATCCAACCATAAATACTAATCATAGTGCGATGAAAAGCATTGCCTCCTCTCACGTGACTTTCCCCCATACATTCACAATTACCCCCCACCAATCCCAGCGCATGCTTCAGGGGGTCCGTTAAAACACAATGGGCTCAGGGGAGGCACGAGAGACGTGGCGTCCTGATGTAACTTAGCTAAAGTAGAAAAGATTCTGCTATGGGCACAACCTGCTTTCTAACTTAATGTATACATTTCAGTAACAACAGTGGCACCAAAAATATCTTGAAAAGACTTTTTAGTTTGGCAATCAACATAAAGCAGCAGTTTTTTCAGTTGAGGAAATGCACTAAAGTGCTCCTTATCTATCTCTCCATCATAAAATTTGTGCGGCTCCCTGGCTTTGGCGCGTCTCACTCCACACCCCTCCGAGGGCTTTTATTCTAATTAAAAGCAATGATTTTCTCAAATTCAATTTGTTTAGGGCAATCTAATAGCTGCTGATGCCACCAGAGCACTCGGGAGGAAAATCTGAAGGCCTGTTAACTCTTATTTATGAACTTCTCGACAGCGTTCACATGAGGGGGGAAAAACAAACATGACACTGCGGTTTCCATGGAGACATCCCATCATAGAGCTATTGTATTTTTAGTCCTAAAAACCAAGCGAGTTAGCATTTCAGCCATGGATCCCTCTGGTATTTCAATTTGATAAATTAGTAAAATAACAACTTGAAGAGACATTCATACTTTGTTCTACAACATAATTTACATGCATTCAAACCTTAAATGTGAATTAAATCTAGAATTTTACTGTTTTTAGTAGTTTTGTTTATTTGAACAAATAAACAATAACAAAAGCACATATCAAAATTATTAACTTAAGCTAAAATTAAAAGGAAAATATAAAAGCCGATTCAGAATATTAATAACAACTATAGTATATAAAAATATTACTAAAATAACACTGCAAATCAGATGTTTTTCGCATTATATTAGGAATTTAGGATTGAAATATATTTAATTGTCATGTAAATGCCACACTACAAAAATACCAATGGTCCTGAAAATGGGCTTCATCATATATACATACAAAAATTACACTTGTGCATTTGGCAGATGCTTTTATCCTAAGTGACTTAAGGTATGCATTTTATCAGTTCTAATGCATTCCCTGGGAATTAAACCCATGACCTATACTCAACTATTTGAGATACAGGAACGCTTAATTCATTAAAAATTAACAGCAATTCAACAGAAAATTAGATACAAAGTATATAACATTATAAGTGGACTTCTGGGATAAAACAAAAGGCTGTAAAACATGGCCCTTTTAATTGAAACGACAGACATAAATGTACTTGTGCAAAAATATGATGCTGTGAATGTAAAAAAGCCACTTATAGAGGGGTCAACCTCATAAACAGTAAATTTTCATATTAATATAGTAAAACGGGCACTCGATCAGATGGGAAAGTACAAAACAAAAACAAACCAGACGCAGCTCTAAAGAGCTTCCAGACATCAGACTCTTGATTCAGCATCTGCTCCTTTAATTAAATACTCTCATGTGCCTGATAGTTTAATGTCTTCGTTATTTTTCCTGCTTTAAGTGATTGGCTGATTCAAACTGCTGATAACTGCAGTGAGTGTCTGATCTCTTTAAGTGAAACGCATCAGAATAAATCTCTCTCTTAAAGTCCGGCGGGGGCTGGACCGCATGAGGGAATCAGATGAACTAGAGCTGATACGAGATGATGGGTAGAAGAAACTACATTCACCTGGAGCAAAACCAACCTCTGCCTCAGCAGAGCAAAAAGCCTTGCTTCCGCGTGAAGTTTATTTAAAGGGACCATATCTGACAGTTTTGTAACAATTATTGCTCCCCCGGACTTGAAATGGGGCTCCTTAAAACAATGTCTTATTTTTTAAGCAACTTTCATGATCAAATACCATTAAAAGGCTGAAAAATATTTTAGCTGAACCGTCCAGCACTAATCTATACTATTTTTTTCACAGAGGGCAAAATTATTTGAGTTTCTTATCACTATATGAACCATAAAAGAGGCTCAATCTTAAAGAACATCTATGGACATGTGCGGATTTCCTTGTAAGCAAACTTCACTTTATGAAATAGGTGTAGGCACTTTGGGGCACTCTATTACAACAAGAGTTGCTTTGACAAGAGCTTTTTCCTGGCCAGGTTTCAGACTGCCATAGAAGTGCTTAATGAAAGTGATTTGTGGATGGAATTCATTTTAAGTGCTTGGCGGGGTGACCACAGGGCCAAATGTGGCCCATTTTAACCACCTGAGTGCATTTGCAACAAGTGCATCCTGACAAAGCTCAACAATCAAGGATAACCTGGAGTCAGTGAGTTAAAACTCCTTTTGGGTCTGTAATGCCGATAAAATGGGATCAAGTACTCACCAATCCGAGCTTCTCTGAGGCATTGGCCTTCCATAGCCGAATGTTCATCTCATCAGAACCGCTCATGACGTATTTGTTGTCAGCCGACCATCTCACACTGATGACATGCTGCATACGTTTGGTGTGGTACACCTCCCTGAGGATTGTGGGAAATTACATGTAATGCCAGAAATTTGCTTTATGCACACACACTGTCCAGCCAAAAATGCATTGAAAGTCTTTGGGATGTGCTGGAGGAGACTTTACAGAGTGCTTGACTCTTGCATTGACAATACAAGAAAGATATTGACCAAAAAAAAAACATGGAAATAACATCACAACATTTATTTCCATCAAGAGGTGCATCAATTTTTGGTCAAGACCTTGCATTGACAATGCAAGAGTCCAGCACTCTGTAAAGTCTCCTCCAGCAGACTCTCAATGAATTTAAGCTCTAAATTTAAGGTGTGTGAAAAGTATTCTTCATCCTCCTGCCAACTATTCTTTCATAATTTGAGCCTGATGAATCTTAACTTTGTCATCCTGGAATATGGCCATGATACGCCTTCCTACATGGTTGTTTAAGAAATGAAAAGCTACACACTCCATCAGTTAGGGTTAGAAGAACTGTTGCCAAACATATAACAAGCTAGAAACATAATCACTGCAATGATGATCCAATCATAGACTTAAGCATTTGCCGATTTAAATCCAAACAGCAACTTTTTTTTGTTCCCCGGGCTGATAGAAATTAAGTGAGTATGCTAAACACAAGGAGACATATCTGCTAATTGGTTCAGAAAAATAATCATGATTTGCCTTTAAATTAATTATTTTTGTTGCCCAACTGTCAGATTTTTTTATTGTTTTAAGCACTTGTTTTTTTCTGAATAGAATACATTTTGCTTCTCAACTGAATTTATCTTGATTTAAGAAATATTTGATATTTTTGAGAGAAAGCAAAACAAAAACACTAAGCAAGTTTTGTTTTAAGCATAAACTAAATTTTGTTCAATTTAAAAAACAAGACTTCATACTCTTTTGCATCTCAAACAACTGTATCTTGATTTAAGGATGTATAGTTGTACAGGAAAATAAAAGTCATGAAAATTCATATGAAGATTTAAATTTTTTGAGGTGCATGCAACATTTAATGGCACTTTATGAATTTAAGACTTTATAAAAAATACATCTAGATCGACTCCTCCAGACATTATAGATCTCCTTGGCCTTTCCGCACCACACTCACCTGCTGTGGCCTTTGTCTTTCAGAAAGATGCGGACAGTTTTGTCAAAACTGGCGGATACAAACTCCCTTCCTGTAGGTGAATAATCCACATCCAGCACAGCGGACACATGATCCATGTGCACAGTCACAGGAACATCCAGATGCCTTATGTCATAAGTATAAAGGCTGTGGAAGAAACAGAAAAAGGTGATTTATTTATTCTCATTTAATTTTTAATGTAAAGGTTTACACTCAAATGAACTCACTTGTAATCTTCATTGGCGCAGGTAAAATAATACGCTTCCATTGGGTTCCAGCAAAGTGTGTTGCTTCTCAATTGCATGATAACCTGAAACAGTGTCATTTCATTGTAGTCATAAATGGAACTATTCAGCCATGCAGTTGAAAAGTAGAAGTTGTGTAAAAACAGTGCAGACCTTTCTGAGTGGTGCAGATTCTCTGGTGTCATACAAGACTATACTTCTGTCTGATGCGCAGCTGGCGAGAAGTTCGGTCTGCAAAGGACAATGGGACAATTTACTGGTGATAAATGGAATTAAAGAAATGTGGCATTTGATGTCAAAACTCCTCAGAACTTCCATTAACCACTTGGATGGTAAAAACCTCCCTGTTTTGCCTCATAACTCATTTAAATCATTGTAAAGCTGCTTTGAAAAAAAAAAACACTCCTGGGCAAAGAAAAAAAAGGGCCAAAAAAATTCCTAAACACTAAGCTTTTAATTGTCTTAACGACAAATTATTGGTCAGAAAATTAGCAAAATTTAAGCAAATGACCTACTTAAAAATCCACTGCTGTCACAGAAAATCATCAAAGATTGAATGAAGTTTTTGGCAGAATAAGTGTGTGTGGAGAGCCTTTTAGCTGCTGGTATTGGTGAGATGCTTCACGGTGAAAAGTCATTTAATGCTTTGGAGTACAGGAGGATATTTCAGAATGTCTTGCTTCCCAAAATGAGGAATGATCAAATGTTATTGTCCAACAAGACAATGCTCCTGCCCAAATTACAAAGACAACCAAGAATGGCTTGAGAAGTCCAGCAGGCTGGTGTTTTGGCCTGGTCAGATTTGAACCCTATAGTGAATATTTGGTCTCACGTTAAACGAACGTTAAACGAGTATACATATTATGAAGAACCACAGATTTAAACTGAAATTAAGTTGAATTTGTTGCTCACCTCCACAGGGTTGTAGCGGACGCAGCTGAAGCTGTCCACACCCCAGCTGAAGGAGCGGATGGGACTGCTTCTCTGCTCATCCCAGATATCCACAGTCTGCCCACAGGTTGCGAACGTGCCCTCCCTATGGTGGTGGTCAATGCCAGTGAACACCGCCTGCGAAACATCAGGCCTGTTAGAAGCTGAAAACATGAGCTGAGTTCCTAAAGTACAGAACCTTAAAAGTATGTGACTATATTAAGGGTGGGCAATATACAGGTAGGCAATTTTAACTGGTAGGAATTTGTCAACCGGTAGAGATTTTGGACTATTGTCTTTATGCTCACGTGACGTTGCTGTACTTCAGTAACAAAGCTTATCGTTTGCATGCGTTTTTAAAGGGATAGTTAACCAAAAATGAAAATTTCCTCATTAATTACTCGCCCTCAAGTCGTTCCAAACCCGTAAGACTTTCGTTCATCTTTGAAACACAAATGAAGATCTTTTAGATGATATCTGAGAGCTTTCTGTCCCTCCATTGACAGCTACGTAACTACCACATTGATGCCTCAAGAAGTTCATAAAGAGATCATAAAACTAATCCATCTGAATCGAGCGGTTTAGTCCAAATTTTTCTACAGACTCGATTGGTGTATAGGATGAACTGACTGAATTTAGGCTTTTATTCACACAAACATTCATCAATCAGTTTTGGTGAATAGAAGCATGTTCGCTTGACGTGCGAGAACCAATGAGGTTCATTCTCATGTTACACATCACGATTGAGCTTCCGCAAGAACCAATGAAGTTCATTCTCGTGTTACGAAGCACATTGAGATTCAGCAAGAAGCAATGCGGTTTGTTCCCACGCGTCGAGCAGGTTCCGTTGAGCTTCTGTTGATGTTCGCTGATCAATGTTTATATGTGAATAAAAGCCTAAATTCAATCTGTTCATTTTTTAAAACGATTGAGTCTCTTCAGAAAACTTGGACTAAACCGTTCAATTCATATGAATTAAAATAGTTTTACAAAATTAATTAAAATAGTTTTACAAAAGACAACTAATTTCGCTATATGCACGTGCTGTGTGCGAGACGTGCAGACGCGAAGCCGCTGCTCATAAAGCGCGTGCTTTTTGCCGTCTAATTGGGCTTAATGGGTTAAATACACATATTTGTGTGTCAAAATGACCGTCTTTGCAGGTAAACAGTCAATTTTGTCTTAAGTGAATGTAAACAGTTGAGAAAGAAAACGCACAAATATATTGGATCCGTGCATTCGGTCTTAAAGTGACAGCAGCCAAATATGCCTGCTGTCGTCTGTCATTAATATTAATCGAACAACAACAACAACAAATTAAAATCTCTCACTGCTCTTGACTAAATCATTTTTGTAACTTTAGTAAGAATAAATGTATATTTAATTTACACAAAGACTATGCAGTGTTTTTTTTATAATTTGATTACTTACAATTTGTGCAGCATTTCTTTTTTCTAGTGCTTGAAGTTTTTCAGGTAGGTCCATTTCATTTGTGTCTTTGTTCTATTTTATTTTGTTTTCCTAAATGTTAGCAATTACTTCCTTTGTTCTTTATTACTGTTTACTTGTCTTCAGTAAGCTTGAGAGTAAATCTTTAACTATAGGTTGGTATTAGTTTTTGTGATATTGAAAAAGGTGACAAGAATTATGAAATGTGTGTGTGTGTGTGTGTGTGTGTGTGTGTGTGTGTGTGTGTGTGTGTGTGTGTGTGTGTGTGTGTAAAATCCTCAAAAAAAAATATGTAAGCTGAAACTGTACCTTCCCCAGAATTGTGTTAATTGGTTCCTCCCGAACTCCATATCCTGGTGCTTCCATGTTCCATTGTTTGATGGTCTTGTCATCTCCTACCTATTTCACAGAATCACATAAGTGCACATTCACTGACTAACTGGATTGTCTTGGTCTGTATAAATCAGGAAGAACATTGAATGTGCAGGATGAAAATACCGTGAAAAAGGAGGTGCCACAAAAGCGGGAGCACATTCCTCGTACAAATCCTTCATGAGCCTGAACTGTCCTCATACACTCCCGCTTAGGAAGGTTCCAAACTTTCACCTGTCAGAAAAGAATCATGAATCCACTCATCCATCCATCCACCCATCCTGAATCTACATGGTCATTTGTACACTCCTTGGATTAACTGGGCAAAGTAACTGCAAAATGTAAGTTCATTCTATGTGCCCCTGGTGTTGTTGTTTACTGTATTATTGAATGTTGGGTGTGCACATTGTTCTTGTATGGGTAACTGTAAACATCTTGACAGAACATGCTCAATTAAAGAGCCTAATACCAAGGTAAAGGCTTTACCTCCCCATCACAGGCACCCGATAAGACTGTTGAAAGACTTTTGGAGTGTTTGACGATGCAGCTGATGCCATCTCTGTGCCCATCTAGTGAAGCCACAAAGGGTTTGGCAAACACCCTCTCAAGCTTAGTGGCATTCAGTGCTCTGGTATATTCCCTGGGCACCTCAAAAGGATGTAGGGTCGGGTCATAGTTCCTAGGCACTAGATAGGGAACACACTAAAGTTAGTATACGTCTTAATACACCACCTTCGTATAATCACTTCTTGTTTACATACCTCTCTGTATATCTCTGGTTGTCTCTCGAACATAATCGTCCGGGTTTCTACAAAGCACTTTAACTTTCATCCCACCTGCTTATAAGATTTAACCCAAAAACTCTTGACCAGATCTGCAGCGTTCAGAGAAATTTAGGACCATGTGTTTGTATGACGTAGCGCGCACTAATGTGACGTCAAACATCCGGGTGCTGCAAATGTTTTTTTTAAATACTTTTGGCATTTTAAAATAAACCTTTAATTTTCATTATTGTTTAACGATATACTCAATTTCACAGAAGCAAACGTGTTTATTTATAATATACTTAAATATTTAACAGAAGTATTTATTGTTTTGAAAGAGTAATCAAACAGTAGGAACTGTTTTTGGAACAACTTCCAAAAATTACTGCTGGGTGTAGCGGCGTTATCATGTCTGACGTCTATATAGAAAATTATTATTTTAAAACAATTTGTAAAGTGACTATGAAGTCAAAAATTTAAAAAATACATGTTCACCTTGTAATGAATATCGTCCCAACCCTTTTTTTACAGTCTATGGTCCCAACAAACGGCGCTATCACGTGGTACACCTTGTTTTTCTAAGCATTGTTGACAGATGTTTTTTTATTTAAAATGCGTTTTTAAGAGTCAGTTTCCCTTTTTTGTATCAGAAACAAGTCGTTTTGATATGAATAGATGAAATATTATGCTTCTTAGCAAAAAAAATCTTGCTGAGATTAAGATGCGACTCAAAGGAGGATTAGGCTTTTTGAGCCACCATGCGCCCTCTAGAGGCATAAAGTTTATGTCTCGTTGGATTCAGCTTCCTTCTCATGAAAGGATATTACGTTTTGATCTATGGGTTTGATATACGAACAAATTCCTGCTCACAAAAAATTGATTCCTACACATTTCTGTAATGTTAGCGCAGTTGTTGGGCGATCATGTGTTCCATTGCTTCATGAGTGTGAGGAGAGTCTGCAGTGAGACTGACTGACACGCGTGTTTTTATCATGGAGATTCTGGGCAGCACTTTTGATGATTCTGTGTTTGAGGAATCACGGAACAGAGTCTCAGCTGCTTTGCCCACCTATCGGCCCAAACTCTGCGAACCTCTGGTGGGTATCACGCTCAACACTTACAAGAAACTACTGAAACATTGTACAGAAACGGTAACGTTACATATACCCCGCTATTTACATGGAATTTTACTTTCACTCTAATTTAACGTTACTTAAAAGACAACAATGGCATTGCTACAGTAAGTTACCATGTTAGTATGTGAGAATTTTGATCAGTAATATTTCACCACATTATAATCATGAATTAAATATGTGCTGATGATAATTTAACGTACTATGGTTATAATTATGATTTATTAACGTATAATTATAGTTATCCTAACGTATAATTATGCAGGTGTTTCTGCAGCGTTCTCACGGTCATGGAAAACAGGAAATGCTAGGAATACACATACACACAGATATATATATATGTATATGTGTGTGTATAGGTATTAAATAAAAAAAAAAACTTCTGCCAGGTCACATTTTCATTGTTTTATTGTATCTAGTGGTTTTGTGCAGATGGAAATATCGAAGATGGATTAGAAGAACAGAAATCCCTCAAGTTTCGAGGTGATCTGGCCTACAGGAGGAAACAGTATCAGGTATAAAGAGATGAATTCAGCATTTGCTCTCACTGTTATTTGACTCATGAGCTCATTTGTCAGTTGTGTCAATGACAGGTGGCTCTGGATGAGTATGTATCCTGCCTCTCTCTGGTACCTGAAGGAAACACATCAGTGAAGAGAGATGTGCTCGAAGGGATCGCACGATGCTGCTGTCATCTGGGGAAAAAAGAAGAGGCTCTAAATGCCTGCGAGAAACTGGTAAATATATTAAATCACTAACTCCAACTTCTGTTTATCCTTTCGCTGATTTACTGTGTTTTATTGACAGAGGACAGAAGTATCCAACACCTGTCACCTCACCTGCGTCCTTCAGCTGGAACTGAGTATTCATGATCACTACAGGGAGCTGACAAACAGCATCTCCAGCCTGCAGCAGCTGTGCTGCCTTCATCCGTATCATCCATGGCACTGGCTGAATCTGGCCATGAGCTTCCAGAGACTCCTGGAGTCGGATAGCGGTCCAGAGAGATCCAGCACTGAGGAAGAACACGAGAAGCAGCGGTGGACAAATAACATTTTAGCACTAAAGGCCATCATGTGCTTGATTAGAACAAGGTACTGTATGTCAACAACATGAGAACTGGCTGATTATTTATTGACTTGGATGTTAATAGATTAATTAATTCAGTGCTGAGTTTGTTCATCTTGTGATTTTCGTCAGGCTGCTAATTGAAATCCTGCGGATTCAGCAGTTCTCATTCGTACTGGAGAACAGCCAGAGGGCTCTACAAGACATTGAGGAAGCTCTACATGCTCTGCAGCCAATGGAGAAAATGATTAAAACAACCTCTGAGGTCAGACAACAACAACCACTTTAATAGAGAGAAAAAACATTGTGTGTATACAATATTAGTAAACATATACAGTATATATAACACATACATATAATGTTAGTTCACTATCTATATATATATAAGCACATTAATCCAGTCTTCTGTCAAGTGATTCTTCAGAAAACATTATAGTATACTGATACTATTTTTTTTAATCTATTTTAATACTTTTAGTACAATGACAATATAAGAGGCAATTATTTAACCTTTAATTTTTTATTACTTTATTTAGAAAACAAAATGTTGTATTAATAATGTAAGATTTTAAGAAAGTGTCACTCAGGAGAGTTTTCTGAATCAACAAAGTGAATAACTCAATGTTATGCATAAAACACAAGCCAGTTTATTCTCTACATTTATACATATCGGAATTACACATCTCACACAATCCATGGTCTCACATTAGAAACCGATTTTATTTATTCTGATGAAAAACTAGGTGATGGCAGAAGACCTCAATCCGGAGAAGATGAGGGAGGAAAGCCAAGATGGAGAGAGTTTATCGGGCCTTTATATTAAAGACTTTGATGACAGGTGGTGGAATAAACTCCACACTAAACTGCAGGAGGAGACGGCAGCTTGATCCATGAACGCTAGAGGAAACGCGTGAATGATATGGATATTGTGGTTGTACATTTATAAATGAACATATATCTTTTATTGGAGTTACATGCTTTTACTGTTACAAAGCACAATAAAACATCTGCTAATTCAAGCAATAAGCACATACTTATTTACAGCATTACATTATTTGCTACAACTAAGCATTCCAATAACCTGCTCTAGCACCAGTGAGAAGCTTCAGGAACAACTCTGTTTATATGATTGCCCTCTTTTGGGCGCCAGGTTTGGACTCTCATATTATAATCTTTGAAGAGGAGGGACTGATAAGCAATGGGATGATGGATCGTGCTTCTCCGTGGAAGCCATTGAGATCTTTCTGGTCCAGTGGTGGCACTTGGATAGCTGGTCTGTCGGACCAGGACCGGAGGTGTCGGAAAACTCGGGTTATGGGGTTTCTGTTGTAGGTGGCCAGCAGTGTTTCTGGGAATTCCTGCTAGCCGCGTTGGGATCTTGAGATTCTCAAAGGGTAGGTGGAGATCAGCAGGATTTGATGTGTGCCAGGTATATCCTAGCACTGGTTTAGAAAGTGCATAGAGTCTGCGAAATTCCAGGTCGAAAGGTTTAACCCCGCTGCCTTTAAAGAGTAAGGCCAAGCTTCTGTGAACCTGCCAGGACAGCCAGGTGAGACTGTGACAGGGTAAAAGATGCATCAGTTAAAGAGCTCACAACCAAGAGATTTAGTTAAAGGTCAAGTTTCTGCATCACCAGCACCACCAAATGGAGGGGAAATCGATATAAAAGCATTGGATCAACCTGGCCATGTTTACACCTGGTATTAAGAAGCTTTTTGGTCGATCGGATGTGGACGATGCTAAATACAGGTGTAAATGGGGTCTAAAAATTTTTTAGCTTGTCAACTTTCAACCACTTCCAGAGGTAGCTGAAAAGTGTAGACGCTGATGTGGTGGAATGCGTTCGAACAGCCACAAAAGACCTACTGACGTAGTGCATAATTAATTATGGGAAGTGCGCGAGCTAGACGGGATTTAAACTTTGTCGGTTTGAAGACAAAAAACGTACCAAGCACAATGTTCTCTCACCATTCCTGATTTCTAACAGCGCTCACTGTGTTCGGCTTTCATATGTAAATTGCATGAGCTTATTTTGTCCATTTGATCGAAAGATCTGTAAAATCCCATACATTTACCCACCCATAGACCCTCTCTTGAAGAAATCAGGACAGAAGTAGTCGAAAGTGGACAAGAGACGGAACTGATTAAAACACCAGGTGTAAACAGGAATGTCCCCCCCTCGGCTACTTGTGATCCAATCGACCAACACGCATTTTAATACAAAGTGTAAACATGACCCAAGTTTGCGGTGGGGTTACATGCTACAATGGCAGATGTTGTAAGTGTTTGTAATATGTCTGAAAACAGCCTTATGTTTGCAATTGTGTTTGATGCTGCTTGTGTTGTAGATCTATAAATCTAAATTCTGTGATTGGAAAGTAAAGAGCTGCTACTCAAAAGAAAAAACTATAATGTCTATTAAAATGTAAATTAATGTATATGTGTTGGCTATGGCTGACCGGTCACTATAAAAGTTTGCTCAATTTTATTTCACATAATGTTTTGGACAAATGCATTTCTAAAAGTACAAATATTCTTGTATTATATTCTCTCAATTATTAAAAAGACAGCATGCAATTGTAACTATATTAAAGTTGCAAACTAATTTTATTAGATAGATACCCTTTTTTAACTGACAAAGGTACAAAGAAAAAAAATGTCCAATGTTTTCACTGACCAACATAATTGTATTTTGTAAATATAGACACATTTTGATATTGATGCCTGTCCCACTCAAAAAAAGATTGGGACAGAGAGGCAAAATAAAACTGAAAAGATTATATAATATCCATGTTAAACTGTTTTTTAAACAGTCCACAATTAGCAGGTGAATTGGTAATAGTTGAGGGTATTGTGTTTGGGTGTAAAAGAGCTTCTCAGTCTTTGCAAGCAAAGCACTTTGTGCCAAAAGTCATGAGAGATTTGTCGAACAATTCAAAAATCAAATTTCTCAATGCAAGATTGCAAAGAATTTATGTCTTTCACCATCTACCATATAATTTTGTGAAAGGATTCAGGGAATCCAGAGAAATCTCAGTACATGTAAGGCAGGAAACTTCTGCTGCATGACCTGTGAGCCCTCAGATGGCACTGCATGAGAAACCGTCATGCTACTGTGTTAAATACAGCCACATGGGCTCAGGAGTACTTTAGAAAACCCTTTTCACTAAACACAGTCTGACGCTTCATCGAGAAATGCAACTTGAATCTCTGTTATGCAAGGAGAAAGCTATACATCTGTTCAATGCAGAGATGCTGCTAAGTTCTCTGGGCCCGAGCTCATCTGTGCTGTGGTCAGAGTCGTCCACATTTCAGCATGTTTTTGGGGGAAAAAATGGACATCGAGTTCTCAGTCCCAAAGACAAAAAGGACCATCCAGACTTTCTTTAGCAACTGGTGCAAAAGCAAACATGGTATGGGGGTGCATCAGCACAAACATCATGGGTGACTTGCATGTGTGTGAAGACATATATTAGGATTGTACAGAGACTGCCATCAAGATGACATCTTTCCTGGGAAGCAAGACAATGCCAGGCCTCATTCTGCGCTTATTAAAACGGTGGTTTCTAGACAGTCTGCACTGTACAGTGGATGTGCTTGACTGCCTGTCTGCAGTCCAGATCTGTCTCTTATTGAAAATGTACGGCCCATCATGAAAAAGAAAATCAGACAACGATGACCAGAGACTGCTGAGCAGATGTCTTCTGGAGATTTTTGGAGAGTTTGGGTAAAAATTCCACTTGCAAAACTGCAACAATTAGTATCCACAATTCCCAAATGATTAAAAAGTGTAATTAAAAGGAAAGGTGATGTGGCACAGTGATAAACTTAGTTTATATTTACAAAAAAAAAGTTGTTCAGTGATTTTTTTTTACTTTTCTTTGTACTTTTGTCAGTTAAATAAAGGTTCAAGAGAATTAACAAATTAATAAATGAGAATAGAATGTCACTACTTGAAACATCAATTTCAGTACTGACTAAATATGTGTATGTTTAGATGGTACCTGTACGAGCCGACCAGCACTTTTTTGCAGTCCACAATGATGAACTTCTCTTTCATCTGTCCAGTGAACTTTCTGCCTGATTTGGCACAATATGTCTCACCTTGAACACTGCGAATGGACATTCTCTGTATGAAGAAATGAAGACAAAGAGTTAACATAAGCACATTGGATATAAATATAATGAAGTCATCCACTTTTGTTTCTTTTCATGATAAAGCAGAACTGACATAAATGTTGCATATATTTTCAAAATAACATTTTGTTGCATATCCACAAGCAAAAATACCTTTAATGTAGGGGCTCTGACTAGAATAGAATAACTTACAGTAAGGTGTGACTTGTTGATTTTGACATTTTCACACATGTCCTGAAACAGCTGTAAATTGGTGTTGTCCAGAAGGAGATAGACGTACACATTGCGCTTTCTTGTCGCCTCCAGTATGTCACAGAAAATCTCCACATCGCTGAATGTGTCCATAACTATCGCCAAAACCTGTGATGAGTGAAATTTAAAGAGCAAATGTTACATTGCAATAGTGTGTTTTCAGACTGTTGCATATTAAAAAATATCAGGCACTTTCCACAAATAGAATACAAAATAGGGCCTGAAAAATATTTTTTTTCCCCAAACAAATTAAAAGAGGTGTTTAAGCTTTAGAAAATGTTGATGTCAGCTTCAGAACTTCAATGGTTCAAACAGCTGAATAATGAGAAAAAAATATTAACACATTTTTGTTATCAAAACATGGGACAAATACATTTTAAAAGTCTTATTTGTGTTCATTGTACAATTTTCTACCAATAAACCATAATCAAGATTAGAAATTAATAATTTATAATACGGTACATTTATTAAAGGGTTAGTTTACCCACAAATTTGAAATTGTGTCATTTTCATTTACTCACCCTCATGTCTTTTCAAACCTTTAAAACTTTCGTTCATCTTCAGAACACAAATGAAGATATTTTTGGTGAAATCTGAGAGCTTTTTTTGTCCCTCCATTGACTACAACTTTCAAACCCCAGAAAGGTAGTAAAGGTACCAACAAAAAAAAAAGGTTAATTTTTTTAAAAAAATTTTTAGCAAACACAGCAGTCGCGACGTAACCACTGGAGTCACGTGGATTACTTTAATGATGCATTTACCTTTCTAGGTCTTGAAAGTGGTAGTTGCAAAGGCTGTCAATGGAGGGACAAAAAGCTCTCCGATTTAATTAAAAAGATCTTCATTTGTTTTCCGAAGATGAACGAAAGTCTAACGGGCTTGGAACAACATGAAGGTGAGCAATTGATGACAGAATCGTCATTGTTGAGTGAACTAACCCTTTAATAAAACATTATTATGATGAAGAATTGTTGCACAACAAACATAAAAAAACGAGAAATTTGTGCCACTAATACACTAAAAGTGCTGTGTGTAATTGCAGTGTGAATCTTCCTTGCGTCACAAAATTAACATTTGAAACAATAATGCCAATACAATCCAAAAATGTCACTATCAAATGACAGGTTCTTACTGTAGTTGCTTGCCTGATGAGTTCCCGCAGCAGGTCTTTCATGGAAGAGGATTTCACTGACTGGAAGAACACTTCCACACTAGGAATCCCCTGCAGATGGTAACTCCAGTCAGCCACCGGCCAGCCGTAGTCAAGAAACGGAGGCTCACTCTCGGTGGCTGCAGGAAAGTATGCCTCAGAAGAAACTGATGGAGAACTAGACACCTCTTCATCCCTGTCTGTCTCTTCGTCGTCATTGAGAGGCTTTTTAATGTTGTTTAAGATGTATATTTTCTCCTCCGCAGACAGAAAGTTTGCTTCATTCTCTTTGATCAGCACTTCCTGGTATCCATCCAGCCCTTTGTCCAGCAGAGCATCCATAGCCAGTCGTGTGCTTTCATTGTGACTCAGATCCACTGGAGACACCTGAGCGTTTGGGTTTCTCATCTCCTGAACTCTTCTTCTCATTTTTCCCATCAGCTTTAACTTCAGGTAGCACTGCACAGACAATCCATTACTTTCAAGGTTCATGTTGATCGCAAAGAAATCCTCAACTGACAGGTGACTGGTTAACTCTACTTTTTAGTCATCATTCGTGCTTCACAAAACTAAACGTTTATCCATCAAGGTGATCAATCAAATGTTCATAAATTATCCTGCGAGATATTCATGCACTGTGCGTCTTTTCATCCGCATTGCAGGCATTTCACGGCACAGTGAGCCTTTCTGAACCAATTTGTCATGTATTCATGATCGCCGAATTTAAATGTGAATGTTAGTGCTGCCCCAAGGCTCTGTGGAAAGTAGTTTGTGGCTCCTCCTCAGATAAAGGTGAGCAAGTAGCCGTGTTCACAGACAGATTCTCCCGCAGGCTTCGGTGGGTGGGGTCGTATGGTTAACAGGTGAGGTGTTGAGTGATTAATGAGACAGAAGTTCCCATGTTTTCCATCACAAAAATGAAATGGCATGAGTGGCAGGGATGGAGATACGAATGTCAGATTCACTTCACCCATGCTTCACTAGAGGAACCAATCGACCTGGTCTTGTTTTCTTGACTCAACTTGCTTAATGTAAGTGCGTAATGGCTTTGTAGATAGAGCACTTGTGGTGTTGAAAATTCACTTTTGGTTACTTAAAAAGTCATTCTAAACCCCAAACATAAAACCTCAGCATACATTTTCCCAAACCATTTTTGCTATATACATAAATGACACCTCTCACCGTGTTGCTTATTGGAGAAAGAGGCATTATTATTTATGATCAGATTTGTGATTGAACTAAAATAAAATAAAATATAAAACAGGCAAAAGAAACCCAAGACATATCTACAGAACAGATTATCACAAGAGACAGGTTTTACGTGGGCTTTTACATCAGTTTCTACATTCTACAAGTTTTACAAAGCTGAAATTTTTCAACCAATATCATAAATGGGGGAGAAAAAAATCCCATGTACTACCATAGCTTGCAAAAATTTACTATATTTACAGCATCGCCTAATTGCATTAAATAGTGTGAGATTTTGCAAATCTGGTAGTGCAGAGGATTTTTTTCCCAAAAAATAAATCTAAATGAGTAAATGTACTATAAATATATTTATTTAAAGTATATTCCTAAAAAAAGAATTTAGGAAAATATGATTAGCCTGAAAAATAAAAAAGCGAAAATAATAATAAACAACACATGCAAAAAACACTTTAGTTGCATCTGAATAGGGTGGTTCTCATTTAGGGTTGAAATTATTTTTGGAGAGTGATGAGTAGTTAAACAAACAGAAAAACCTAATGTGCATGGGAATATAGTTCTAAAAAATTTATTTACATAAATTTACAAGAATCCGATCTTTTCCAGAAAACATCTCCATCCAGTTGCTTTGATACATATCTGGCAAGAGCGACTTTCTTATGACTTGGAAAGGCTGAATTCAATGTCTCTTTTAGCTTGGGTAAGTCCAAGGTTTCTGGATGGTGAGCAGACACCAGAAACAAGCTCTGCTGGAGACCCAGTTTACCCAAGACTACCTCACTCCATTGTCTCACCTCCACGACAGACTTTTCCTCAATCAAGTCCGCCATGGAAACCACCAGGTAACACTCTTTCCCCAGGGAGGACGCTTGCTGCAACAACTGTATGGCTCCCAATCTAAGCCTTGAAGGAGACACCAGTATGTATACATCGCACAAACTGAGCACAGATGCTACTTGCTGAGCTTCAGAAGAGCTGGATACAGAGGACAGGCTTTCAAGATCACTTATTTTTCCAAGCCCAGGAAGGTCCCAAAGACGGACGTTGGGGGAATCAGGGTAGGGATACTCCACAGTCTCTTTGGTGTTTTCAATGACACCGGTTGAGGCAGCTCGTTCATCGCCGTTCTCCAGGCCCAAGAGGGCATTGACCAGGCTGGAGCTACCACAGCCTGTCTCACCCAGCACACCGATATCCAGGCGGAAGTGATCAAGAGCTGCAAGGATTGCCTGAAGCTTGGAGGGATTGTCTGCAAGATCTCTCGGCTGTGAGAGCTTGGAGATCTGATCAAGATCCTCCTGGTTTATCTTCCTGTACTTCAAAGCATTAGAAACTATAAACCTGAGAAGCAAATGTAGTGAATTGTTAGATAAGTGACATGTGAAAGCATGTGAAGGCCAAGTATGGTAACCCATACTCGGAATTTGTCCTCTGCATTTAACCCATCCATGTTAGTCCACACATATTAGCAACAGTGAGTAGTGAACACACACACACACACACTACAAACCGTGGACACACACACCCGGAGTAGTCGGCAGCCATTTTTGCTTTGGCGCCTGAGGAGCAATTGGGTGTTAAGTCTTTTTCCGCCGGTATTGCAAATCAAACCTGCAACTTTTGGTTTACCAGTTTGACTCTCTAACCATTAGGCTACAACTAAATGTAGACACATAATTTGTTAGACAAATGTAAATATTCATGAACAAAGACATTTTCATGCTAGTTCAGGCTGTCTGATGCCAGTTAGAGCTTGTTTACAACAAAAGTAAACTAGTGGACCAACACAGATTTCCTAATGAAGCTGGTTGAGCGAGGTAACTATCTAAATAAACAAGTTAATCAGCCTAGTAAGGACACAAGCACACCAGCAGCCCATGTTTGAGATGCATGTCCTGATTTTTCTTTTCTTCTTTCTTTTTTATTTATAAAGCACATTTAACACAACTCATGGTTGACATAAGGTGCTGTACAATACAACTAAAATCTGAGAAATACAAAAGAACACAAAACAAAAGAACACAAAACAAAACAACATGGTTGAAAGCTATAGGTGCTTTATCTATTTAAAATGTTTTGCTTTTTAGGTGAAGAAGTTCTAACCGGAATTGGAAAATTATTCCATAAGACCAGGACATGGAACAACATCGATCACCTCGGAAGTGGAGCCTAATTCTAGGAACGGAAAGGACACCAAGATTACAGGATCTCAAGGACCTATTTGGTTTATGGAATGCAATAACTTCTAAAAGATAAGACAATGCTTGATAATGTAGAGATTTAAAAACAAAGATAAGCAACAACAAAAAAACAATTCTAAATTTAATTGGTAGCTAATTTAGCAAGATGAGAATGGGCGAAATATGATCAGCCTTCATCTGCCAGCAGCATTTTGAACCATCTGTAGACACAAAGATGCCATCTGAACGTTGCAGTTGCTGGTCAGTTTGCATGTAAGTGTAAGTTTTTGACCAACGCTGTTCACTTTTGATGTAATTTCTAGCGAGAAATTACTATTGTAGTAATAGTTATCACCAAAGCTCTCTCTATTTTGCTGTAGACCATTAAAGTTACCATCCGAAATCACAACGTTTCATGCACAAACGGTGCTTGCAAACTCATTGTCTTATAGGGCAGCGAGGCAAAAGGCACTGCCATAAGTTTCAGACGCAGCCGTCGTGTCCTCTGGAGATCGCATTTGTCAGGCGCATTTGCATTGAGGTTTCATTTTAAACAAGTAATTATTTTAAAATTGACTGCTGTTCTTTGCGATGCGTAAATTACTGTAATTTCTTTCTAACTTTGAAATGTAATGGTTGCTTTTCTGAAATGAGGCACCAGGACCTCTATTAGAAACTTTCAGGCAGGTGTATTGAAGCAGGGAAGGACATCGGCCTTTCAGGAGCAGAACTGGACAACCCCTGGGTTAGGTTAATGTTAGGTTTGGATTAGTGGTAGGGATTGGGTTTTAAATAATTTTTTGACAGTATTATTGTTCCAGGACTAACAAAACATCATTGTTTCTAGAACAACATTCCAGACAACCAATTTGATTTTATGGTTAGGTTTAGGGATGTTACAGTACGCCATTTTTATCATCCTATCTTTAACCTCTAGTTTAAGGGTCGGGTTATGGATAGGTTTGGATTCGAATTTATCGTTTTGACAGGATTTTTGTTCCAGGACCAACAAAACATTGAAAATCAATTTGTGTCACATGACAACATCAAACATTTCAAAACACAAGGAAGTTGACTTACTGTGTGTCATCAGTCAGCAATTTAGGAACCCGAATTTCCTTTGTAATCGCCACCAGAAACTGACTAAAAGCTTTCTTCCGAAGGTCAGGCAGGGCTTCAGCAAGCACCCCAGCAATATCCTTCATCTTCACTAATTCTGGATCTTGGGAGGCATCAGAAGGACTCTGGCTATCTGTTGGATCAGCCATCTCTCCAAATGCATCTTTCCTTCTCTTCTGCAACTCCAGTTTGCGAGCTCTCATTCGTTCCCAGGCGCAGGTCATGCACGGCCCTGTAGGCTTCTCCTCAACTACATCCCAGTCCTGCTCAGCTTGAACCAGAAAAAGAGACTGATGTCTGTCATGCAATTCCATTTTGAGCCACATGTGGTCCTCCTTGTGCCGTTCTGTAGTGAGAACCACCAGAACATCGTAGCGTGTGGAGTCATACTGCTGGTTAGTCTGCTTAATAATGGAATTTGAAGTTGGATGGCCCTGCACGGTCCATACACGAATATTTGGTATTTGATGGTGTAAAATCACAGAGTCGAAATCAGGATTGCCACTCCCAATATATTCTGTATGCTCTGATATCCGTACATGTTTCCTCCTGCTGCTCTGGAGGTTAGTGTTTAACTTAGACTTTATACTATGTTCGTCATCTACACTTTCATCTTCTTCCCAGTCTTCATCTGCTTCTTCCTCATCTGTTTCTTCTTCCTCTTCATCATCAGTATCCCATTCCTCCTCTTCAATTTCCTCATCCGGCCCACAGATGGCAGAAACCAGCTGAGCGTTAGCCTCCTGGGTTCCTCCGGTCACAGCTATATCTAAAGGGAAACGCTCAAACAGTCGTAGAGCCGCCACCAGCCTATTTTCGAATCCAGGTGCCCTGAAGGAAAACCTCCATGGGGCAAGCATATATTTCACTTTTTCATTTGGAAGTTTTTCTTCCATCTTCAATTTTACCCTGAAAAAAAAGAATGAAAGAATTACCCTGAAAGAATTTGACAAATAGTGTTCACAAATAAAATATGATCAACTGTACATAATAAAGTATTCAACTCTCACCCTGTTCTCAAACAATAAAAGAGCTGCAAAAGCGCGTCCTCAGTCTTTAAGTCCTCATGGATGAGTGTGTTTGCAGGACAGTCAGCTGTGCTAAAGTCAACATTTAGTTTGACAAGGTTTTAAGGCGACACTGTAAACAGTTCTCAGGGCGTTTAAGTTTGCTAAAGCATCTTGGCATACTTAACTCTAATTAACACATTTATTCCCAAAGTTTCTCCACATACATTTTAGAAATTCTGACTGATTTTTCAGTTTAAAACCTAGCATTTACCGATCAAAGTTTCAAGAGAAGTAGAATTCACAACCCCACCACAGAATTTCAAGTCTTTAAAACTCTAAACATTATGTCACACTTAAAGCTAATTATTTACTAGATTTGTAAAAGAAATTTGTGGAAAATGTGAGTGATGCTTGTCCATGCAAATGTCACCACCATTATACAAACGTTTTTAAATGCTTTTTAAGCAAATTCCTAAAAAAGGTGTTTTGAGCATTTTAGCACATTGTTAGCCAGATGTACAGTAGATGTTATGAGTGCTTCAGTATGTTGCTATGACGTTCTGGATGGTTGCTTACTGGCCCAAGTCAAACAAAACCATTATAAAATCTTAACCATGCTATGGTCCCTTTGATATCTTGAGATTGTTCAATGCTAAGTATGAGAAATATTTACAGTGATGCTTACCTTAGTCAGTACTATTAATTAAATGAAAAATATTGTGGCATTTACTGTATGAATCCATATTATATGCTGATGTGGGGTGAGAGTATCCAGCAGGGGTCAGCATTTTCTTCCTGTGCACAAAAGCAACTTGTAATGTAAATTTAAATCTAAAACAAAAATAGCATTTCAAGGTAAATAAAGTAGGATTTAAATAGAAAAAAACTTTTATAGATTGTAAAATACATTTATATTAAAAAATATATATCAAAATATTTTTATCTCTACAGGCTTTTTAAATTTAAATCCTACTTTGATGGCTTAGACTATTATTTTTGTATTCAATTAAATATCCTTTATCCAAAGTGTACCAAAGTACCACTATTTGCATGCTTTGTTCATATGTAAATTTTGATATTTTTGGAAGTAGACACTCCTAGATTATTTTCCAATCATTTCAATAAAATGACATTTGGAATAACTAAAAGTACTTTGTGATGAAAACACAGGGAGTGACGTTGCCCATCCCATCTCATGAGGTCTGTACAACAGATGACAAATATGTCTGACGTCATGAACGTGTCCACAAAAGTCAGTCAAGCAAATACCAGAATGTAGAGGGAAAGCAGGTGCAATCTCAGACTGGAACAGGTGGGTCTCTGAGCAGCTACTTATTAATTTGTTTATTCTTACTGGCATATTAGTACACTTAACATTTGCTTATATGTTTGTTTTGGATTATTTATTATCAATTACATAGTGCATAATTAGTGTTTAAGACCTGTCTTAAAATCAATACATTTCACAAAGCTAAAATTAAATCTAAATGTTGAGTTATTTACAGTATGTATTAGTTTAGACAAAATGTATGAAAAGGCTTTTTAGACATGTATCATGTATATGCCATGGTATTCTTGGAAGTACCATGTAAATAGCAGGGTATAAATTGATGTTATTGCAATTGACATTTGATACATCACAAAATACTTAATTTCATAATTCTAGTTATGCACAAATACTAGAAGTAGAACTAGAGTCATATTAAATGGGGGCAGTGGTAAATGTTTAACCCCATCTCTGAGTCACAACAGATCAGGCTTTTACCTTATAAATAATCTTGAGTTTTTTCATTGTGCTAGATCTCCATCCTGACCATTATTTCATTTTTCTTCAGGAGAGAAACAGAGAAACACTACAGCCATGGGAACAGGAGTCTTGAAATGTTTGATGATTGCAGTCATTATCTTCAATGCAATCGCCGCTGTAAGTCTGAAATAAAATAATAAAAAGATATGTTAATGTTGTAAAATATCTTGTTCCCCATACTTTAAAGTATTTTCCTCTTTAGGCAGCTGGACTGGCATTATTCGCAGTGGCCATTTGGGTAGCAGTGGATGGTTATAAACTCTACCCCATATCTGGTGTCTCAGGAAAAGATGACATCTTTGCTGCAGCCTGGATTGCCATTTTTACCGGCTTTGCTTTCTTCCTCACGTGCATCTTTGGCATCTTTGCTGCCCTGAAAAGGAGCCGTGCACTCATAATGGTGGTAGGTTTTTAACAGGAGTCATTGAAAAAGACAGCAATCCTACCATCTTACACAAGAGATTAATCACTATTATTCAATATCACCTTCAGTGAGACAAACATATTTAGAAGGAAGGCACTACATTTTTAACCAATTGCTGTTAACTTTAATCCTCCCACAGTACCTGATCATAATGTTCATCATCTTTTTGTTTGAATGCGCTTCCGCCATCACAGCAGTGACCAACCGAGATTATGTGAGTAGAGTCACCAGCCTCTCTGTACTGTAGAAGTAAAACAAAATAAAATCATTTACACATCAAAGATGTGGCACACTGTCGTTTGTACACTATCCTATAAATTACTCGAAAATCCCATTAAAAGTTTCTCATTATGTAGATCAAATGTGATAATCTTTTTAAATGGAACAACATTAGGTTCATAAAGGAGAGAATTTTGCATTCATTTTCTTCATTTTTAAAATCCTCTTTCCTTTATTATAGCTGGTTGGGAACAGTAACCTTGTAAAGAAACAGATGCTGCAATATTACGCAGACACCAGCGCAAAAGGGAAAGATATTACACAGACATGGAACAGAGTGATGGAACAGGTAAGCAGAACACCCATAATGACCTCTTGACTTTTCAATGAACACAACCACCTGTCAGCTGTCAAAGGGTTGTGGCTAAAACAGAAGCGCATAATAGGGAAGGAAAATGTTGAATCATCTTCAACTCAGACCTAATACAACATGCCTTTCTGGAGCCTCTCAGATTAAATTGTGATAGTGGAGAAACCAGTTCTATCCTCCCATAAACCTGAAAGAATAACTGTTACAACAGACTCATTATATAATGGGTTGCTAGCCTCATATAAATCAATAAATTGAATTACAGTGATTTTACCACAAGAAAAGTTAGCTGAGTCATGGGGGTCACAGGGAGTGACTGGTTCACTCTCAGAAAAAAGGTACAGAAGCTGTCAAAAGTTAGCCTGGATGCCAGCCGAATTTAGCCATTTGAATCTAGAATCTGAGTATGACGACCTCAGGCTTATCAAAAGTACTAATCTCAGTACTTTCTGAGAGACAAGTTTACAGTTCATGTCAAGTTTAGGCTTACAACCAGAGTTAGGTGCTTCTACATTATTGTTAATCACATATTGTTTTCCTCTGATTTTAGGGATACGTTATGGGCCAGCTTAGGTTTAGGGAGGGTAGGGTTAGTTCTACATTTTCTGACATGAATGTTGTTCCAGGATCAACAAAATCTTACTTGTCAAAATCAGAGTGATTGTTTTGAACAACCAAAACTGAGGTAAAGTCCTATTGCTTTAAGAAACAAAACCAATAGTGACGATCAAAAATAAACATTTTATTTGAAACTTTTTCTTCAAATACAGTAGCAACATATCGTGAGCAAAAAAAGGTCCAATGCCTATTGTCAAGAGTTTAACGATGCAATTCACATTCAAACTTGAAGGATTAGTTCACCTCAATTAAAATTTCCTAATAATTTACTCACCCCAATGTCATCCAAGATATCCATGTCTTTCTTTCCTAAGTGGAAGAGAAAACAAGTTTTTTGAGGAAAACATTTCTGGATTTTTCTTCGGATAATGGACTCCAATGGCAACCAGCGTTTTGAAGTCCAAATCAATGCAGTTTCAAAGATCTTTGAAGTGCTTGAAACGGCTGTGCACGGTGGCAGCTGAGGGTATCTAGCGAAACGATAGGTCATTTAAAAAAATAATAATAATATATATATATATACACACACACACTTTTTAATTACATATTAAGCTGATCTGCAACGCGCCAGGAACTAGTCATCACGTTGAAAGGTCACGCTCGGAAAAAAAAAAGTTTAGGTTTTAAAAGATTTAAACACACAGGATACGCACACGTAAAGACCATTTTAAACAATAATATGACACAAAGACATAAATATGTATTTCAACATACAATACAACATACTATCCTCCTTCACACGGTGACCTTTCAATGTGATGACGTAGTTCCCGGCGCGTTGCAGATCAGCTCCATCCGAACAATTGTAGTTAAAAAGTATATATTAATTTTTTCTTTTTAAATGACCTATCGTTTCGCTAGATAAGACCCTCTTCCTCAGCTGCCATCGTGCACAGTCGTTTCAAGCACTTCAAAGATCTTTGAAACTGCATTGATTTGGACTTCAAAACGCTTGCCATTGGAGTCCATTATTCGAAGAAAAATCCAGAAATGTTTTTCTCAAAAAACTTATTTTCTCTTCCACTGAGGAAAGAAAGACATGGATATCTTGGATGGCATTGGGGTGAGTAAATTATTAGGAAATTTTCATTTTGAGGTGAACTAATCCTTTAACGGTCAACCCCCACCCCACACTTTTTTGTGCATAAAAAGACCACATATTTAAAACATTTTCAGACCTTTTTTTCCTCATAAAATGGAATTGGTGTTATCTTTTGAACTCTTGGCAGGAAAACAAACTGAGGTTTCTACCAATCTTTCATGATTTTATCATTTTTATTTCTTTTTCAAAATAAAGGCCTAAACTCTCCTAATGAATATGAAATATTCTGGTTGCAAATTGATAAATTACTGCTCATCTGTAATTTATTTTAGAAAACAGCCAAATATGAAAACTACAGATTCTACGCTTTCAAATGATATATAGTGTTTCAATATTACTTTAGGTTTTTACTAATATATTATTGTTTTAAATATATAATGGCAAACGTCCCACCTGTGGGACGGCGACACTCAAAGGGACCAAATCAGCATTCTGTTGTTTAACGCAGCGAATTTACTAACTGGTGTTATTTCTACTCCTGCCTTAAGGACGAGTGCTGTGGAGCAGACGGTCCGAAGGACTGGTTAGATTATAACTCTACCTTCAGTCAGAAATTTGGCCCAACCTACCCCTGGCCCCTCAACTGCTGCAAGAGACTGAGTAACTTTGAGGTGGAAGATCGAGAAGGCTGTATCGTTGGCAAGAGCAGCGCCGTGTACACAAAGGTACGTCAAGACCCGTTCACACCAAGAACGGTAACTAAAGATAACTATTAGCGTCCACACCAGCGGATATCGTTCGGTTTATTCTAAGCGCGTGATTGTCTGTTACTTTAAAGGCTCGAGCTCGTTACAGCTGGATGGATTCTGATTGGCTGTCTATGTTTTTATCGTTCATCAGCTGGATATAATCGTTCTGAAAGTGATTCCACGATAACGTTTCTCTATGCCGTTTTCGTTATAACTTTGGTGTGAACTCTGCTGTTAATATTGAGAACGATTTTTAGAACTATATCTTTATCGTTGGCGTCCTTCCTTGGTGTGAACGGGCCTTTAGTCTTGTTGTCTTCTGTAAAGCAGCTGCAGGTCACATGTTACAAGCTTATGAGTCATTTACAGTCTATGGTCATGACCTGCAGGGATAGGAGTTACAATATTATTGACAGTGGTCATAATGTCATAACAAAAGGAGGTCTTGTTCTAATAATGCATTTAAATTTAAATTATTTGAATTTGAAAAATATAACAGAGGTTTATTTAAAGAGATTTAAAAAAAAATCTTATTAATAATTTTATTAAATCATTAATAATTATGCATGATGTTGAGCTTATGTAGATCATGTCAAAATTAAGAAAGGTAATGTTTTTTGTTTTTTTTTGCTACTGGCTCAACTAGCCTATTATAAAATGTCCTATGAATCAGAGGACATTTTATAATAGGTGAGCCAGCTGTGAGCAATGTGGAATGACATTTTTCTTTCAAGTAGGCTACATCTGTCAAATTCTATGGCAAACATTTAGACGCCTCACTTTATGTTAGGCCTAGCCTATTCAGGGGTGCTTCTATGTCAATTTTTTTTCTTTGATTTTTCAGGGATGCTTCCAGTACATTGAATCCGTGTTAAGTCGTTACACCTGGGCTGTGAGCTGGTACGGTTTCGCCGTTCTCATGTTTGTGGTAAGTCATACCGTATAATCATTCTTTTTCTGAATGACCTCTATACATTCACACAGGACATGTTATTGTTTAAAACATCTAGATGGAACACAAGGGGTCTTCCGCTGCAGTTTTAAAGTTCAAACTGCTTTGAAAGTTTGACGGGGGAAAACTGACATCACAAGATAATGAAAACCAGTCACAATCTAATGTTCAATGATGTGGGAATGAAACAAACAATATATTGACTTTTATGTCTATTGTATGATGTACCATTTATTTTTACGATCATCTTCATTTGGGTGCTTTAATGTTGATAAATGCTTTTATTGATACAAGCTATTGCTATATTATATTTTGATTATTTATCCTGCCCTTGAGAAAAATTCAGTTGCACCTTACTGGATATTCACTCTTCCAATGCACTTCTGATCTGTCCTACAGTTTTTCACATTAGTGATCGCCATGATCTACTACATGCAGCTGGACTAATTGTACGGATTCAGCAAGACACATCTATACATGTGCCGCACGGATGCTTCCACTCATGACGTCACAGAAAACAGATGATTTCACATAATAAATACAAGCCAAAGTATCCTGCAGCATAATACTTCATCTAAATAAACAGCATTTTTTTTATTAGCATACATGCTGTTTTATGACCTTTTATAATTTGTACATTTAAAAATGTGCATTTGTCACATAAGGGATGTTCCAGGTTCAAAACAAGTTAATATTGATTAAAAGCATTTTTGGCTAAATGAATTGCAATAATGCTCAATTTTTCAAAACTTTAATAGGAGTATAATTTCATTATGCTGGGGGGAGGAGTTAAAGTTATTTGTACGCTACCAAATAAAGATTATTTATGTTTCTATAACTGTCTAAGTAACTGATTCACATACATAATTGTTTTCCATTTAATTATTGAGTAGTTATTATGAGATCATTTTAAACCTTTATGAACAATATTGATAGGTACCACTTTACAATAAGGTTTCATTAGTTAGCATGAACTTATAATGAACTCTACTTCAACAGCATTTATTAATCTTTGTTAATGTTAATTTCATAATTTACTAATACTTTATTAAAATCAAAGTTAACATTAATGCACTATGAACTAACATGAACAAACAATGAACAGCTATATTTTTATTAACTAATAACAAAGACGAATAAATACTGTAACAAATGTATTGATCAGTTAGTTAATATTAGTTAATACATTAACTTAAATGAAAGTTAACAAATGAAAACTTATGTAAAGTGTTACCTATTGATCAAACAGGTTCTTCAAATGACTATGAATGAATCCATTTCCATTTATGCCAGTCTGTATTTTTTTCTCTCGATATGAATATTTAATATAAAATTTGCTTTAAAATGTCTATAGACCAATAAATAGGACATTGTTTTGAATGATATTTTACAGCACATCGGTTTTTAAAACATAATGTTTCTGTTTATTAAATAAACATGTAACTGCTGGTGACTCTTCGTGTCATTCACTGTCTGTAGTTGAAAAAGGGCAAATGATCGCAGCAAAAATGGTCACGGGTTGCATGCAGGTACATGCCACAGGAAATAAACCATCCTTAAGAAAGCAAGAATGAAAAGACAACAAAAGCCTGGCAGTTCTCCACACCCTGAACCACCCAAAATGTTATTGCTCAGGCTAATTATCTCATGCCAATATTTTGTACAGGAGGGAATTGGCTTGCATGTCTGTTTTATTTATACTCAACTGGGAGTGTCGCCTGATACTCAGAAAAAGACTGGTTTTGCAGGATCTCAAGGGAAGAGCTCAACTTTTCTCATACTACCACCTACAAAGAAGCTCAATTTCAGAGGGTGTAGACTGCAGCACTGCAAGCCCTGTGAATTAAAACAATCGCAACATAACAAAACCTAGAAAGAACCGCTTTTAATAGCAAATGTAAACAATCAGCACCAGGAGCATCCAAGTCTGCTTCAACTATTGGAATGTTATTTAGTCAAGTAATTGTGATCACAATGTCACTTAGTAAGGTTTTTTTTTTTAATATAAAACATCGTAATTAGTACCAGGATCACAAATTTTTTTTAATTCAAATACTTTTTCCTGCATTCCAATGAGATATTCAGTAATACGAGTACTTGAGTAACCCCCATCATTAAGCTACCTCCTCTTACCTGATTACAAAAATATTCAGCTCAAAAATAATCACCAAACTCATCTATAACGGGTGTCCAAGGTTTTAATTCACATATTTGAAAATGATACAAAATAGACTGAACTGCCTTTAGCAAAGTGCTAAAGACTGAAGGGGAGATTGTTGGACATGAACAGTATATACTCTCAAAGCCACATGCATGACCTCTCTCACTGGAACATACACGCTTACATGTCTGCTGACATACATAGGTAGCATTAATATTTTTAGTGTTTTTTTTAAAGTAACGTATCCCCCTTAGATATTCACTGCATAGATATGTATTAAACAACAGAGATAACAGACATGCAAACACACCGTATCATACTCTTAGTCATACACACAATCTTTCTCATTTAGACCTTGTATTCTCAGGACTTACAGGTGCGGGGCTTTGGAAAACTGTAAATAGGAGTAACAGAGCTCAGGACCAAGTTTGTATTCAACTCATCAACATTTACTTTCATAATGAAGGATTATTTAACGAAAGGCAACCATTACTAAACATTTCTTTATAGAATTCACTGTCCAATTTTAGAAGAATCCGGGACTACAAAAAGATACTATAGTACTTACTAAAAACAGTGGAACAGTACCGAGCCCAGATAGTGGTATCTGATTAAAAACTAATAATAATTTTATAGTCATCTGAGACTAGTGTTGTGGGCATTGAAGGAATTATCCATTGTTTTGTGGTGAATAGTACCAGTTATTCTATGTTGCTAGGTTCAAAGAAACCCAGGGATGTCTGGGAGTGACAGGGTGACGTGACCTACCTGAAATACTTGCTTTGGATTAGAACACCAATATTGATACAAAATCATATGACGCATTACTTGAGAATGAGCAGTACAGTACCTCACAGAAATATGCACTCTCAATTATGCACCTTTCCCAAAAATATCAGCAATTACGGTTCCTTTTTATGTGCTTAATGTCAGACACTCAGGGCAAGACACACTCATTCAAATTCACACACACTTAAAAAATAAAAATAAAAACAACAAAAAGGTCACAAAGTCCTAACCTTTACATTCTTTGAAACAAATCAAGAAAGGCAAAATAAAACTATTTCACATTAACTTCTTCCAATGAAAACTTACAATAACTTAGAGACAACAAAAAAAGGCAATTAAAAAAAATGCAAAAACGAACCATCTTCATAAAGGTTCATAAAACCACTAGCATCTCTTGAGGTTATTTTTATCGTACTTTGAGGAGGAAGAAAGAAATTACGCTTGTGCCCCTGTACAGAATGATCTAGTGTCAAAAATAACCTTAAACCAGACAAAACAGAAACAAAAATTAGCCACACTGAGCAACGTCCTGTCAGAGGAATAGCAGCTATGCACCTCTCTGACTCCCTCTGCTGGACAGCACAGTGTGTTCTGGAATGTTTTCATATCTAAGCCACTTTATGGTTCACTTCTTTGATACTTTCTGCTTTGTCTTATTCTCGTACCCTTTTTCCACTCCAATATGCACTCTAATCGCAGGACAGCAGTGGGGGTTTTCTGAGACAGAAACACCAGTAAAGACATACGTACCCCACTTAATTTTGTTTCTGTACACGGTCTCCCCTCTGGGAGGTTAACATTTTCTTTCACAACATGTTAACGTGTACAGGAAACATAAAAGTCTAGTGCTTATACTAGTTTATGTCATATTATCTTATTTTAAGGTTTAAGACAGGACTTTTTGTTGCAGTTGTGCTCTTTAGCAATAACTACGGGTCTGGCCTTCAGTTCGGATGGTCCAATTGGGCCCCGGCAGGCTTCCCTGCCGGTTTAAGCCTCTCTGGTTTCGCAACCCCGGAGGTCGGAGAGAAGGATCCAGGACAACATCTCGTCGTGGTGTGTTGGGATATTGGGGAAGCACTGACCCTGACTGGTACGGGTATTGGTTGGCCACTGTCTGGGGCCCGTATCCTCTTGTCGATCCAAGCGCTAAATTAGAGAAGGCCACTGTAGGTGGAGTGCATGTGTGGGAAGCTTCTGGGAGGCCATGAGGGCCCCAATTAGGGTATGGGGGGTCCTGATAATACGGTCTTGGGGGATAAGGATTAGGGTTTGTGCTTTCTCCCTGTGAGATTGGGACAAAGTCTTGGCTTCTGTAAAACTTAAGGACTTGGTCACCAGATGGCATGACATCAAAAGCTTGTCTATACTGGCCTCCAGAAGATCTCCGCAAGGGGTCTTGACGTTGAAAAGGTCCAGATCCCTCTCTAGGTGGCATTTGACTTTCAAAGCGCCCACGAGAAGGTCCTGGAGTGTAGATATTGTATGCAGGTGGTGGTTGTTGCTGCTGGCTAGGGTAGGGATTTGGAGGGTGCTCGATGTGTGGAGAAGAGGATGAAGAAGATGGCACAGAAGGACCCTCTCTTTCATCCTCTGCAAGCTTTTCAATTAGCAAGGAGGCAATTTCCTTCCCAGTCAGGACATTAAGAGGCTCTGAGCTGATACTTTGGGGATCTGAGCGGCTACGGAAATGCATGGCAGTGGAGGCAGACGCTGCTTTATTGATCTCTTTGGAATCTGAGGATACATCGTTCTGGGCATGGTTGTCGAAGCTAACTGTGGGACTTTCATGCTCTGAAAGTTTCTGCTTGTCTTCCGGTTGAGGCTTGGAAGGTAGTTCCAGTGTCTCCGATGCTTGATGATCATTTTCGTCAAGGTTTGTGGTAGCCCAGCTCTTTGAATTAACCCCAGATCCTGGTGGGTTTGTGAAAGGATAATTGACGTAGATGGGCTCAGGCTGATCTTTCGTGATACCTTGCACCAGGGAAGCCTGAGGTGGTTTCAAAACCGATTGCTGATGCAGTTGTATGTCTTCCGGCCTGGAAGCCTCAAAGTACCGGTAACACACCTTCCCATTTTCAAAGTAGGGGTGAAGCTGGGAGGCAGTGTGGTCTGCAGAAGGCGAACGCTGGGGTCGATGCAAGCTACGTTGGTGAACGGACAGAGGCATTATGTCTGCAGAGGAGCCCACCACACCGGATGCAGGTAAAGGATGCACTTCACTGCGGTGCAACCTGACAGATGATGATGTCTGTCGCTGAGGACGAGGGTGGGGAGGATGACCTGATGATCCGTCCTGGGAGCGATGGTGAGAATGAAAATGGGAAAAGGAGAAAGAGTGAGAATGTGCTGCGGCCCAAGCTCGTGTGGCCTCAGATGACCACAGCTGGGGAGCCCTACTGCCCACAGGTCCTTGGGGGTTGTAGGGAGGAGGGTAACCCCTGGAAATAGGCCTTTGATTGGCTGGGTCAGTGAGACGGAGGTTTCCCTCCAGATCCAGCTTCATATTCTGATAGCTGTGGCGTGCATAGCTGGGTGGCAGTTTTGGATGCTCAGGTGCCCCAATCTCATAGTAGAAGTTCTCCATCTTGGATGGGTCTTCAGAGGGGACAACCGTTCTGATCTGAGTGGACTGAGTCTTTTGCTGCTGTTGTTGGGGAAGGTGTGCAACCTGGACAGCTTGGCTGGCCATTCTGGCTGCATGATATCGAGACAGCATGTCAGAGGTACTGCTAATGCGCTCAGAGAAAGCTCTGGAAAGTGGTGTGTTTCCTTGTGGAGGCCCTGCCAAGCGTCGAATGCGACTGGCATCCAAGGAGCGACGCATGTAATCATGCCGGTCAGTCTGAGAGAGTGAAGCCCTCAAGGGAGCAAGATCAGGGGGCTTGGGTGGCACTTTAGGCCGTGTGGGCTGGAAGGCTCGTACCTGGGCCAGTGGAGAGCTCTCTGATTTGGAGTGCAGGAGCTGAGTGCGTGGCTGGACCGCAGGCTTGGACTGGCCACTGGATTTATCCTGCTGAAGCTGTGGAGCAGAAAACTGCCGACCATATGCTGGGGGTTTTCTCAGAGAAAGGATGGCTTCGCTGGAGGAGGGTGGGCTGGATTTTGAGGGTTGTGCTGAAGAAGTTGGCTCTTCGTTCTTGTAAATGGGGCTTGGGCTTCGCTCATTGTTTTCCTCAGAGGAACTGGCAACTGATAACTCAGAATTGGATGTCCCAGAATCAGAGACTGAGCTGTCAGAAGAGAGAGTTCCAGAGTCCTGTCCAGGTTGTGACCTTGACTCGGTGCCATGCGACTTGTCTGCAAGCTTTTCAGCAGCAAGTCCACCATCATCATCACCCTCAGTCTTCCACACAGACAAGGGGCGCACCGTGGAGTAGATCTGATTAGAATCAGAAGAGAGCAGAGCTCCTGCATCAGCAGAGAGGGACCTCTGGAAGCGGACATCTGTCTCAGGGGAGGTTCCACTCTGACGGGGGCGGTATGGGGGAGAGGCACCTTGCCGCAGTGCCTTGTTGGCACTTTCAGCCAGAGCCAGAGCCATGAGGCGTGCAGGGTTCTTGGGGGGGGGAGGAGGGGGCTGCTGAGATGGAAGGGGAACACCAGCGGGACCAAAGATACCTGAAAAAAAAAGAAGAATAAGGAATTGGGAAATAAGTAGTTACTTTAATCAATTATTTTATTTTTAACATTAAAACAAAGGTTCCCAAACTTGGGGTGCACAAGAAAATTATGGCAGAAAGTTCTCTCATAAATGTACAGAAATTGGCACAACCTGGTTGCATTTTGGAAAATTGGCAGAAATTGAACATGACATTTGAAGCAATAATTTACTGATTGAAAACTTCACTAAAATTATATCACTAAATTTTTCAAAGACTTGGCCTATCTGCCTAATTCTTTACAGTCTTCATGAAGTCAACATACGAATGGCAATGTAGAACTATCTTCCATTACTCATTTACTTAAACTTTATAAAATTTATATATGAATTCAGGAACATCTATCGCACTTAAATAACTGACATTCATAGCTGAAATATAATCATCTTCTGAAAAACTAATGAAAAATATTCATATGCCAAGATGTATTTGGTTATAGTTAAAAATGTGAATATGGCTTTAGATATTACTATATTTTCAGAGAAATGCAATGGTGGTACTTGTCAAAGGGTGTGCAGTCTGAACAGTTTGGGAACCACTGCATTATGCCATAATCAGAGTTTATACTCACTAGGACCCTTGATCTTGGTGATGGGGCCCAACTTACTGTTGAGCTCTTGCTGGCAGCTCTCCGTGAGCTGAAAGTCACATGACCTCAGGAGCATAGATATCATCTGGGGTGGCTGAGACGGTCCACTGCTTGGAGGTCCAGGTTGCAATTCGCCAGCTCGTCCACCAATCATTTCCAGAACCTTGAAAGTTAAAATGGTTCATTTATAGATCACTGCACATTAAACTGGGATAGAGGTCACCTACAAAAGTATTAGTTCAAATAATACCACAAAGATTTCACCTTGGCAGGTACACTGATGGAGATTGGATCAGAGATGTCCATAGGGGGAGATTTAGGCGCTTTGGGTGAAAGTGCATGAACCACTTTACGTGTAAAGGAACGCCTCTCCTGAGGGGGCTGAGAAGGCGGTGAAGAGGCCACTGGAGCTGGCGTCTGGCTATGGGATGGGCTTAGGTTTGACTCGCCCAGCTGGGCTGTGCTTGCGGGAGCATTAGTAACTGCAGACGGCCTGTGTTGACAGAACACTTGCTGAGGCGGAGCTGCTGCAGCCAGGATCAAACTCCGACGGGCTGCGGCCTCTGATTGGTTGAGAACAGAGTCTGGATCTTCTGTTATTGAGCGCTGGCTACCAGAGCGGGTGTGGCCTTGATGGCTCAGACAACGGTATGGAGGGGGTGCGGCTGCAGGAGGGGACTCCCTGCCGCTAGGAGCGACGGCCGTGCTCCCTAACCCTATTGGTCCATCTTCCAGGAAGGTGGGGCTAAAGTCAATGACATCTTCTGCCATCCATGAGGTGGAGGGTTCCTGGGAGAAATCAGGCAACATGTACACACCTTCCTCATCCTCTTCATCTTCATTTTCTTCCTCATCAGCATCATGCATTTCCTCAGGCAGCAGGCTGTCATAAGAGCGGCTCGGATGGATTCTAGATGGGGAGTGCTGTGGAAGGAGCTGCGGATCAACAGAAGCAGCCAGAGACAGACCATCACTGCTGGAGCGAGGTCTTCGTAAGCATCGTTGCATCTTCCCCTGCCCTGAGAGAAAAACAGAGCATCATATATCACTATTACTTTTCAATAATGTATATGTATGCATGCATGTATGTGTGTGTGTGTGTGTGTGTGTATATATATATATATACACACACACACACAGTATATCCAATATTATGATTTATACACACACATGCACACATTTGATGAATAGAATTATTTGATGTATAGAAAGTTCAAAAATTCAGCATTTATTTGAAATATAAATATTTTTTGACATTATACATTTCTTTAATGTCGCGCTGATCAATTTAATGCATGCTTGCTGAAAAAAAAGTGTTAATTTCTGATTAACTGATCCCAAACTTTTGAACTGTATATTCAAACAATTTCATAAGAATAATGAAAAATAAAAATGTGTGATCTTATTACACTGGTCCCTGGAAATTGATTGGTCTACCAGGGCATTAAAGCGTTACCAAATGTCATTCATACCTGCTCCACTGTGCTGAGAGGACAGGGACTCCTCACTCTTTGCTGACCTGAGCGTCACACTGTCCACCCTGCAACCTAAAGCAGACATGCAACACTAAAAACTGAGCCATTTTCCTCTATCCTAAATAGATTTGCATTTTCTGATGTCAAAGTACAATCTGAAGAACTTAGCACGATGTCTTTTATACCTGCATGAGAAGTAGTGTGCTGGAATAGAGAGGTGATCCTGGTGGGTTTACGTCGACCTGCCGCTGCAGGTTTTCCGATGGCAAAAAACGTCTTCCAGCTACCGCCTGCTGACTTCCGGACCTTCATCCCTCTTTTCCTCCTAAAAGAAACACGAAAGAAGTAAAATGATTTATTTACTAACAAATTTAATTAATAGGTTAACCACTACTTTGTAAGTCATTGATTTGTGCAAAGAAACCCACTTGTCTGCAGGCAGGTCCAGTACAGTGTGAAACTGGCTGATAGCGTGGTGAGGAGACCCCTGAAGGAGAAGGGGAGCTTGTGTGCGAGCCTGTGCCTCCTCCAGAGACAGAAGCCTGGTAGACACAAACGACTTGGGCCTGGTCAGAGACTGTCGCGCTGTGGAGTGAAAGAGGCAAACAGAAAAAAAAAAAAAAGATTCAGATCCAGCAAGCCAACGGACATATGCGAGTTAATGCAGTAATGCAGCGAAGAGCACATCGATTGAAAACAAACAAACAAACAAACATGATATAACATGATACATGGCAAACGACAAGACATCTAAGCTTCAACAAAAAACATCAGCTCCTCCAACACTTCCATAGTCTGTACAGCTCTACTGCAACAAGCTTTGTAGAAGAAATACAACGGCGGGCCAACAGACAAAATTTAGAGTGGTTAAGGCCAGAAACAAACTACGCAAGTACACAAATGCACACTTTGCCAGTGCTTAGTAAATCTTAACATGCATTCTTGCAATACTGTGTTGGGTAAAGTAATGCACGTTATAACGCCTCTTGTGGCAGTGTTGAGAATGGAGTGTATAATTGCATTGTGTTAGGATTTGAGCTTGAACACATTTCCAAATGCAACAACATATAAAACTGAGATTGCATAGCTAGAAGTGCTTGTGTACTTGCATAGAGTTTTGTGGGCCTCAGCAAGCCTGTAAAGTCTGGGACATCAGACGAGAAGAGGAATCCAAAAACAAAGCCTCAAAAGTATCTGACATACAGAAAAATACCTAAAGGTCACTTTACCTGCTGTAACTGTCTCAAGAGTAGAGTCGACACAAACAGATACTCTTTTCACTCAAATTTTCACTACCAAGTACCATTCACTTGGCATTCACCCATTTTAACAAATGATTTTTTCAATTTCCTACTTAACAAAAACCAAATTTACATAGTGGAAAAGATCAATTAGTAAGAACCATAAGCTTATTATTCATTCTTTGTTCTCCTACAAAATTAATGAATATTTGTCAACAAAGGAATTTATTGCCTTATATCTATCTGTGTGCTGTACAATTTCAACATGTCATTTACATAGGCAAAATATGATTTTACAGATGTCCTTGAACATAAACAATGGTCATAAAATAATCCATCCATGTGGAAAATTACATTGCTAATAGCATTCGCTACCGATCTAAAGTTTGATGTTGGTAAGATTTTTGAAAGAAGAAATTTCAAAGAACTGGATTTATAAGAAACAAATATTTTCTACATTTTTAAATGCCTTTACTGACACTTTGTAACAATTCAGTGTGTCCTTGCCACATAAAAGTATGAATTTCTTCCAACAAAAAAAAAATCATATTGACCCCAAACTTTTGAACAGTAGTGTAAACACACAGTCATGTTGAATCGGAACAAAAAAATTGTATTTGAAAATAGATAGTATCGTTTGGATCCCTGATGGAAGATTTACATTTCTAGCTGGTCATTTATGGTCATTAGCTGGTCTAGTCTACAAGCGGATAAACCTGCTTTGTACCTTGAACCAGCAACAAACCAAATATCATATTCCAAGCTGAGACATTCTCACAGGACACATTATGTTTCTCTTTAATGGACATCCATGTACAAATGTCTTGCTGTCTTACTGATTTTTCAGAAACATTACATGGAAGGTAATACACCTATAAAACGTTTTTCTGAGTTAGCTTTTTTAACTCAAGAAGTACTGTATATATATATATATATATCCCCATAAGCTGGTTTGACCAGATTGTGAATTGAGTGTCCACTGTTGAGTCAGAGAGTCAGTCTGGATCTCATATCACGGAGAAGCGTCGTAGGTCAGGGTCCAGATAAGAGGGGTCAGTCAAACAGGACTCCCCCCTCGCCTCTTGAAGACTAACCAGCCGTGTTCGGGGCTGGCGCGAGATCTTGTGCTCCGCCCCTCTTGTTGCTATGGAAACACACAGCTCTCTCTCAGTAAGCCTCACTTACACATGAGTGAGTCAGGCCACTGCAAATATGTTCAACTGTGTTATGTTAGCCAAGTTCATCACAAGAGAACAATTTATCAAATCACATATATAGTAGGGCTGGGAGACATTAAATAATTACAATTTATTTGCAATCATGTTGAAGGAAATAAGGTTTACATCTCCTCCTTGTCCCGCAATTTGTTAGAGCTGTTAGAGCTACCTGAAAATCTTAACGCACTGTTTACTAGGTTACATGGGTCAAAAACAACAAAAACAATAACTTTTTGTGCATTTTGGCAGGGCAAGTAAAAATCTACACTGGGCCAATAGAAAAAATTGAGCCCTGATATAATAAAGGCACAGGTAAATGTGACATTTATTATAATGTTTTTATGTGAAGATTGTATAATATAATAGTGGTTATATTTTTTAAATCCTAATAAATGTTAAAAATTGATAGCTTTAAATTATATTGTAATGCTGAATGGTTATAATTAATGGCTAAAATTGAGAAAAGAATTTCATAGAGACATCGGTAGCAGTATTGGTATCGGTGATACTGGCCTTCTTTCCTAAAAGATGCCATTAAACAAATATTTTGAATATAGGCTACTGTCTTTATGTTGTTTCTACATTAATTTGGAGAATAAATGTGAAATTTAAAAAAAATGACAAATATAAAAAAATATATAAAAAAAACTTTGATGTTAGGTGTAATTACAGAAAAATTTGTGATTAATTAGTATTTAATTTTATATTAAATGTAACATTAGTGCTGTCAATCGATTAAAGAAATGAACGTAATTAACTATGAGTTTACATGTAAGCAGTGGCTGTTTGATTGAAATGATGGTTCCTTTAGCATAAATAAAAATGTCACTATTTTAAGCCATTTCAGAGCAAATACACTGTTCAGAAGTTTGAGGTCTGTGGGTTTTTTAATGTTTTTGAAAGAAGTCTCTTATACTCACCAAGGATGCATCTATTTATTTTTTAAAATACAGTAAAAAATTGTAATATTACATATATGAATTTTTATTTTATTTATTAATTAAAAAATATGTATTGCTGACCCCAAAACTTTGAATGGTACTGTAAATATCATGATGAATATCATCAAAAGCCAAAAAATATTACAATAATATAACAAAATAGCGCAATAATTTATTTAGCGATATCACCCAGCCCTAATATATTAAATCAATGTTGTTCAACCTGTTAAAGCCATTTAATATTTTGTCATAAGGGGTAAAAAAAAAAAAAAAAGAGAAGAGATGAAGTCACAGGTCTGACTGCAATAGTAACGCATCCCTGTTAAGTATGAAAACAAAAAGAACTGCATCTCAGAAGAGAAGAAAACAGTGGTGAAATATCCGATGTCACTTTAAACCAAAGACTGGCAGAGGAAGTTAAAACCATTCATGTTAATCTGTGGCAATTCTGTAATGAAAACAAGTCAGAGGAATCATGACGTCTAATGCTTTTGCAACTATATTGGTTTAGACAACTCTTTTCCAAAACATGGTGCACTGTAAACATACGCAGCATCCTTACTAAAGTATGTCGCTGAGCTTGTCACATTATGGGATTGGCTTCTCTGAAAGATACAACATTGCTGCCAAAAGAAAGTATCTTTGAAGGCAGCGAAATTAAGTTGCATACCTTTTTGCCCACGATGCCTTAAAATGCTACTTACAGTATGTAGGCAGCTCACTAGTTTTTGGAACAAAACCAACATCACTGCCTGTTTAACGAAAGTGCTATTTGAAGCAGAGCATGTCAGGAAAGTGGAGCGGTGTGAAGCTCCGTTCAACAATTTGCTCTATGCCACTGCGCTCCGCTCAATCCCTCAAGGCCCATGCGAATCCTGCTCAGACAAGATATGTCTTTTTACTATCTGTACGTCTTTCTGTTTGTAATGAATGTCTTGAATAAATGTCTCAACTACAGTAGGCCTAAAGATAAGTTCTGATATGTGTGGCTTTAAAGCAATATTGTTTAAAGTGGTATAAATGCATGTGACGTGACTGGATAGTGCCGAATTGCAGAGCTCGAAATTCATCGATTGTCGACGTCAGGATGTTTGTTGACAGTATATCGCACCAAAAGTATTTCAAAATTATTTTTACCCCCAAGCAAAGAAGAAAAACAAACAAACTTTAAGTTAGTGAAGATTCATTTTGTGATATACTCACAGCAGTTTCTCCACTCTCCCTTTCAGTTCTTAACTCTGATGTAGGGCTGGGCGATATGTAATAAATATTTTATCGATAATCACCTTAAATAATATCATCGATATACGATTATATTGTCTACCCAAACCCCGCCCCCAATGCGGCCCACCAGAGACGTCACTGCCGTTTCTTCATCCGTTTGCAATTTAAATGAAATTGTAATTTTAGTTTTAATAACAATGATCATGTTTGTGCTTTTTGATTAAGCCTAAGTATTATGTGCCTCTCAGGGATTGAATCTAAATGTAGAGATTACCATATGGTTGTTAAAAACATCTCCATTAAATTGCTTCAGCTTGTGAAAGCGCATTTCAGTTACAACTCAGTCTTCCAGCAGACTCCTAAACTTGTTATTGGAGGTGTTAATATTTTGGATATGAAGTGTAATAACTCTTACATCAGAAGTATCTTAATGAAGATATCAGTTATTACCCTAAAGCAGGGGTAGGCAAGTTCGGTCCAAGAGAGCCACTGTTCTGCAGAATTTAATTCCAACCCTAATCAAACACACCTGAACAAGCTAATCAATGTCTTCAGGATAAATAAGGGTATAGGCAGGTGAGGATTTTTTTCAGTGTTGGAGCCAAACTCTGCAGGACAGAGGCTCACTAGGACCGAACTTGCCTACCCCTGCCCTAAAGCAATTCTGAAATGGAAGCAACTTTTTTCTTCTATACCCTCTACTGAGATAATCTGGTCTGCAAGTAATACATTTTTACTGCCAAATAAGGTCAAGAAAACTATCTTTAAAAAATTAAAAAAATTATCCCTGTAATGCATTTCTTAATAAGTTTAAAAAAAGACTTCTCACCAGATTGTTATTTTTGTAATCTTGAATCTGAAACTCTCGTACATTTATTTTGTAATTGTAAATACTCTGAAGACTTTTGGAAGCAGGTATCTATGATGGTTTTTGATGCATTCTACAAAATAATCAGAATAGATGAGGCTATGATCTTTTTCTTGGATTGAAAGACTGGCTCAGATATAATTGATACATTAAAGTTAATACTTCTTGGAAAGTTCCATATACATAAAGCTAAAGTAATGTCTATTACACCCCTCCTTTAATTTTTTTTGTAAAGATCTTAAAATATTCCATGACTCATTGAATTCAATCACTAGAAATAAGAAGTGCATAAAAAATCACATATTTTGAGAAAAATAGTTTGTAGAATTTAATGTTTTACTCTATACAATGTAAGATCTGTTATACGTTTTCCCCAAAATCTGTTTGTCTTATGTTTGATGTTAAATATCATTGTAAGCTTTTGTAAGGTTGAACAAATAAAAAATAATTTCTACATATATATATATTTACTTATTTATTTAGGTGCAACATTTAAATTAATATTCAGAAACGGGTGAAGTTAGGCTACTTCTACCTTTTTTTCTGATTAACTTTTATTAGAATGCAAACCAAAATAAAATAGGCCTAGGCTACTTGATTATATTATTTTTAATATTTTCTGCATTAGCAAAATAGTTTAATTTTTTACATCTGCAGAACAAAATAAACAGTATAAAAACGAATAGCATACGAATAAAAAAAAAATCATATAAAGATCAAGAAATCCAGAAAAAATGTTTAACAAAATTACGTAAATAAGGATAAATGATGTTTGACAGGGAACACACTCATTTTGCCGTTGCCGACTGTTTACATATTTTGAACTTGAAAAATGGTGTGTACTGACGTCTTTCCGTGGTTGAAACAACAATTCTTCTGATGTTTATTTGATGCTATAAATTAACTAGAAGGATAACTGTGAGATATAATTGTGTCATTGTCCATGCACTATTTGAGAGACGCCTCTTTGCACGCTTTGGATGTGTGCGCAGCTCACTAAACAGCGCGCACGCAGAAGTGTTCTCTAGCATCTTGCGCTTAAAGAATGCTATCAAGAAGAATCGATTTTCTATTCCTAACGCTATCAACTAGCCTATAGAAAATATTTCATTCATGCTGTTGCATGTGAATAAATATGTAAGTATATAACTATAGGGCTATGTGAATTATATTTTTTGATATTGAGGATTATCGTCTGGAAATAGACTGTTATAATCGACATCGCGATACTTGTGACATCGGCGATATACGATAATATCGTCATCTCTCCCAGCCCTACTTTGATGTTTACTGTGCATCTAAGTAGGCCTATAAGGTTCGCAACTTCATTTAAACAGTATTTGAATTTCATAACCTTAGACCTATTGCTTATTTCAAGTGTTCTCGAAACAGCATAAAAGGGCATTCTGGTTTAAGTGAGTGGCCCTGAGCGGACTGAACGGCAGAAAGGCGCTCTCCGCTCCGGAGGAAATACTACCGCTTCGCTCACATGCTCTGGTTCGAAGAAACTGGACTGAATGAGTGGTTTACTAATGAGTTTACTAATTTATGGCGGAAAACAAATTTGTTCTTTTCTGGTGCAACATACCTGCACTGAAACGTCCAACAGAAGTGAAAGAGTCACTGAACAGAACTTCCACATTGCTGAGCAGAAACTCCACGACCACGGACTGAATACGCACTTCTTTAAATGGATCAGCACCGCTTAAGCCTGCTGCCTCAATCTCTTTGGACCTGACACAGAACAACAGTAGATTCTGATTTAGACACAAGAGGTTTAATTTGAACCCTCAGCATGTGCTAGTAAAAGCTACAACAAAAAGCAGTGAGGATTTCAGTAATGAATCACATAGATTTATTCATTTCAATGTGTTCAGTTCAACAGTAAAATATCAGGACAAACAAAACACACTGATAATTTTGATAGGGATGCACCGACATGAAAATTCTGGGCCGAAACAAAAAGTTTTTAAATGAGATTAGGCATAAAATTATTAGACCTATAATTCAATAAATTCACAGTAGAAAACAAAAATTATTTTAAAATCTGGCATAGAAAAATATTTTAGCAAAAATAATTGATTTACAAAGTATATTACGGCTACTACTGCCAATACCAATAAAAATATTGATTTGAGCATAAATTATTATATTATATGAGGAAAAAAGAGACCCTTTTTATCACCGATTTAAAACTAGTACAACTCCCTGGTACAGTTGTAAGTAATATACATATTATACTAAAATAACTGACAGCAGAATGCAGTGAGTGACCAATACGAATCAAATATTCTGTCATTGACCAATCAGAATCAAGTATCCAAGGCAGCCATTACATTAACTGCTTCCATGGCTATGCTGATAGTTTAAAATAAATAAACAAACAAACAAATAAATAAAATACTTCTATTGGCCATTATGGATATCATCACCAATAAATTGTGCATTGCTAATATTTAGGTAGTTATAATTACATACCTGAGCAGGTTTGGGGCCCAGACGATGGCCAGATTCTTAATGTGCATGTTAGTCTCTCCACTGCAGGTGGCCAACCCGGACAGATGTTTGATGAGGTACTCCAAAGTGCTGATAGACGGACACAAATTAAAACACATCGCTTATTGTCAGAAAACAGCTCTTCCTGTCACACTTCAGTTTCACATCAATCTCCATAACAGGTGACACAACTTGAACCATGTAGTAAGTATTGGGGTTACCGGTAGTGAGGAGGAGGAAGTTGCTGGATAACATCATGCACTTTCACCATTCTCTCTTCATCTGTCATCTCTCCCATACATTCCTGGTCAGACAAATATACAGCTCGCTTATTAACTTTAAAACATAACTGGACTTGAGAAACATTAATGGAAATTTAGTTTCGGTAAGATTCGTTTCATGTTTTTGAAAGAAGTCTCTTATGTTCACCACAGCAGCATTTATTTGATCAATACAACAGTAACAGTAATATTGTGAAATTTTTCAATTTAAAATAACTTAATACATCTTGAAAAGTCATTAATTTCAAAATGTATTTTTAATACAAAATGAATAATTTACTAAATGTATTTTTAATACAAAGCTGAATTTTCAGCATCATTTCTCCAGTCTTCAGTCTCACATGATCCTTCAGAAATTATTCTAATATGCTGATTTTCTGCTCTAGAAACATTTCTCATTATTATCAATGTTGAAAACACTTGTGCTTCTAAATATTTTTGTGGAATCCATTATACATTTTTGATACACAATTCATTATTGTGTCCAACTGTTTCCAAGATTATTATCTGAAAACAAGAAAAATATCTTCGGCTTTGAAGTACGGTGATATTAACATGGTTAAAGGGTTTTGAAACCCTTATTTTACTGCTTGTTTAAACATAACTCATGCTAAAGCCAGAATTATTTACAGCAAACTTGTCGTAGAGTTGGTACGTGAGGAGAGGATTGGGCAGCTCTCTGAAGTAGAGTTTGCACAGTGAGCCAACACAGTGAATATCCTGCATGTACACGTCTTTCGTCAGATCCGGAACATTTTCACTGTCAAACTCATGCCTGATTGGGATGAGATGCAAGAGAATAACATATGTCATGGTCATGCATATAAAGAAAACATGAATTACCCTTAAAATTCGTTTTAAGTGCAGACATATTCGTCCGTGATAACCTTTATTAAAACTTCCAGAATAAAGTATGAACAGACACACCTGAGTTTCTGTATGTTGGACGACACACCAGAGTGTCTGTAGATCCCATCCACCACACCATGCTTCTCTATGAACTCTGAGCAGCTCTTTAGGACCTGCGGCACTGAAGTTTGACCACAAAAAAATATCACTATACATGTAGAAATGACACTTTACAGCACAGAGGAAATAATCTGTTTCTGTACCGTCTAGACCAGAGTTGAGGAGATGTTCGCCGAGGTCGCAGCCGAACACTCGTTCTTTCAGGATTCCCCTCTGCTTAAGCTTTTGTTTGGTGGGTCTGGACTTCATGAAGGTGCGCAGGAAGCCCATCAGCTTGCCATGTTTCTTGGACACTGCCAAAAGGGGGCGACAGAGAGCTAATCAGGCAATTGAAAATGTGGACAGCACACTTTCACAAACTACAGAACACTGCTCAGTGCTCACTTCACACACTCAGTGGGGAATATCTATAAAACATACTTTACTTGACAAATATATGTTCATTTGGGATACCCTTCAAAGACTGACAACATTTGAGGTCCACAGGAGAGGGGTTTTGAGTATGACATCATAAAAAAATCACTTTTATTATGAAAGAAACTATACAATACATCCAAGTGTATTTATGAAAAATATATCAATATACATTTTAATTATAATATTTATAAAACATTTCAATATACTTAAAACCTCTACATGTAGTTATATGACATTTTCGATGTTTAATATGTAAATAAATGCAAATGGAAATCTCTAAAGCACTTAGTAACAATTCCCAAGGTGTATTAGGCTAAATAAAATGCTACATTTACTATTCACCATGTTTATAGTAGCCAAATTTCATACAGTGCCTTATGCACTCCCTATTATTCAGAATTGTATTCAAGTTGGCTGAAACCTGTGAACTTGGCAAAGAACTAACAGGTGACTGGAACGTACACAAGAAGTCTGAACAATTCAGCAGCTTTTGCTTCACATGAGCATGCTGACCCCTAGAAAGAAGAAAACCACACCACAAACACCTAAAAAAAAAAGCCAACCAATAAACTCTATTCTATGAAGTCCATAACTCCTGCAGGCTGTGTTCCATTTGTACAGATCAGCCATAGGTCTAAAAACCATACCACTGTGAGTACGACTACGCGATATAGCTATAGATTAGTGGTCCTCAACATTTTTGAATTCACATTTTAAAGCTGATTATTTTATAATTTTATAAAATAATAATAATGAATAATAATTTTCATAACTTTATTTACAGAAACTAGGAATGGTATAATATTAAAATGAAAAAACATTTTTTATACAATTAAAATAATTACAGTCCATTATTTCAATAACTGAATGTTCTTTAGGGTTAACACTTTTTATTACCAATTAGTTTACATTTCTTTTCTAGTTTGTGATTACAGGGTTAAAAAAAAAATTTGACTCCCCAATAGCAATTTATAATAAATAAAATCTTTCAGAGCCTGAAAAACTGTATATAAAGTTTATTTATCAAACACGAAGCCCCGCACATGGCATGGATTGTATATCGTTGCAACAAATTAATTAATTCCCAGTTCCCATGACATAATACGTCAGTATGTTTTACTAATTCATTCCTTGTTATTAAGTAAATCGTGCACACAATAATACACAATATTATAATAATTTGTTCCCTTGTTTTATTTAAATCAAAACGAGAGAACAAATTAGTTTAACTTGGCCACGATTAACTTAAATGAGCGAACAAATTAATAAATTGCTGGAATAAATTCTTAACTAGTGGCCACGATTTGACTAACTTGAATGAACTGAACGTATTAGTAAATCATGGCCACAATTTACTAAAACGGGAGAACAAATTCTTAATTTGTTGCCAGGATATCTACATAGTTCTGTCATGAAACTGTAGATGGCGCAGGCTAATGGATCCTTAACGCAATATGATGATATTTACAGCGTTAACTACTTGGCTCAAGCTTCATGTCGCATCTGCAGCCAATGAGCTTGCTGCTCAACATTTAAATGGCTGGTTACCATTCACTATAGCAGTTTGCAGCACACTTTCAGAGTTCGTCTAAACCCTCCACCTTCCCCAGCTCCACCTGTATAGATCTGCTATGGGTAAAAGATATGCTATTTGTGTAGCAGCAGTATGTCTTACATACTCAAAGCAGCGTATCAGCGTATGTATTAGCAGTAGCAAGTTCCTGTATTTGTCCTGCAGCAGCAATAATCAACAGCAGCAGCAATTCAGCAGCAGCGTAGCAGATCTATTCCACCAAAACCAAATACATTAACCATTACCATCAACATTAACATGCTAAAAATATTCAGAGAGTTGTCATGATATCAATGTCTGTATGTATGTCTGCTTGTCATATACGGGGCTCCATAATAAATAAAAAATATATTTTATTAATTTAATTTAAATGCAATTAATTTCCACAACTTTTCTTTTTTAAAGTCCCTTTTATATCCAGGTTGAAGAACTTTGGTGGCTAAGGAATGGCTAAAGCTGTTAACATCTAGCTGTTTTAGCTTGTTTTGTCTTATTTTAAATCATTTTAAGGCATCTTGTGCCCCCTTGGAAGTGTGCTGGGGCCAACTAGTGAGTCTCAAGTCCCGGCCCCCTGGTTGAGAACCACTGCTATAGATACTTCACAGGCCTCAAGGTCAATGACCTGAATGACACAAATGTAAGATAAGAACGTTACATGGGTTAAATGAGGCCCTTTTGCAGTCAGTTATGAAAGTCATCATTAATGCCATCTAAAAAGCAGCACTTTTAGAAATGTATCATCAACAAGCCCCAACTAGGCGTGCCGAGGACATCTCTAGGACATCTTGTGATGAGTGAAATTACATTTTGTTTTTAACTAATCGTGTCCACTGCTTGTCACTGGAATCTTGTTGCATCATGCCTGGTTAGGACACATTGTTAAAAAAGTTCGATATGACATGGAGCAAGCACAATCAAAATCAATCCTCACAGCCCACTAACAGCTTCTCATTTATACAACAAGCAGCCTGCAATTCATCAACACATGCTAGAGCAGGGGTCGGCAACCTATGGTAATAGCTGGCACATGAGCAAAAGCAAGAGGTGTAGCCTATGTATTTCATTCAGATAAAGTACCTCGTACCTGCATACAGATCTACATTTTAAGGTAATCATTCCTCATAGTAACACAGCTTGTTTTTATTAAGGTAGAAGTTATAAATACTATTAAAGTGTGAGAATTAAACTGCGCAAGTCAATGAAAGTGCGCAGCTCTGATAAACCATTAGCGTGACCACTGTACTTCACATGCACTCAAGTTACTGACTTACAGCGTACAGCTTATTCTGCTGTACATGGTTGAATATCAGAAATTTATAGCATTGACTAAGCATATTCAGTCCTATTGAGCAAAATTATTAACTCAGAAACTTAAGAATGGCACTTCCTGACAAAAAAGGTTGCCAAACCCTGTGCTAGAGAATGATGCCCACATGAATGAATTATACAACATTTTTGCTGTCTTCACCATCCAAAACCAAAGCTCATCCACTCCAAACCACCCACACTTTCTCTGCCTGCTGTATAAACAACCACAATCTGTGTTCAAAACCCAAGGTGTCTCAGAGGACAGAAGGCGTTAGAAAAAGACAGATATAGAAATGTTAGTTTAGGTAAATTCACTGAAGTTGTTACCAGCCAGGCTTGGGAACCAAGGATGAAGAACTGAGAGAAAAGAAGGAAACACAATCGACAGAAATATCAAATGCATCTTTAGTGCAAGTGTTATTATAAACTAAAACATTCACTGTTAAAGCATTTCATTAGAAGATGCTGTTGTGATGTGCAGAAGACTATAGTGGCTTTCAAGGCCATAAAAATAACCTTAAAAAGCCGTGCCCCCAAAGGCTACAATATCATCTGTGCTAGATAGAACATCAAGTAACCAAAGCATGTCTTTTTGAAAAAACAACTAGGGCTGGGCGATATATCACCTATTCACCAATATTTCAAGGATGTATACACATTAAGGGCAGTTATATAAATAATTACAGAAATTAATACTTTCATTCATTGAGGCTGCTGAAAACCTAGCTTTGCCATAACAGGAATAAATTGAATTGGGTGTATTCAAGCTTTTGACTGGTTGTGTCTCTATGTTTTGTACCACAGGGTTAAATGCTTGATTCTGATTGGTTGACAATATTTGACAATATTTTCCAGTAAATGCACAGCTAAAGTAGTTTCAGTAGTTTCTTGATTGCAGTACAGTTATGGATATGGATATACTTCACCAAATTATTTCAGAGACTTGCAGCCTACCACAGCAAAAGATCCAAAAAACACAAAGACATTGAAATAAATATGACAAACAATACTATAAAAATGACAATTTCTTTTATTATCTATGGAAAGTATGCCCTAGCTCTGCTCTTTCTCCCGACCATGCACACACTTAGTCCCAAATGGCACATTTCATGTTCACTTGCGGTTTTGTGGACTTACAATGGCCGGCACTTACGTGTGTCCATTAAGTACACAAGACTGTAGAATGACCCATTTGTCATTTTAGGTTTCAGCCTTTCCTGCCGATATGCACCCTTGATGCGCAGACTTCTACCGACACTCAAATCGGCATTACATCACAAAGGTGCAGACTTGGAGGAAGATCGCAAGGGCTTCCATTTGGGAGAGGGCCTTACAATCTCTCTCGTACACAAAAACTTATCAGGCCCAACCATGACTTTCTCAATAAAACAGTTTTCCTACTGAAAAGCTACAGTATGTGACAATTCTCATTAATGGGGTTGTAATGTCTTTTTTTTTTTTTAAGTAGTTCGACTTAAAGCTTTGCTATTAGGAGAGATGTTGCAGCCGAAAGCAACTGACAGCACAGACTCAGGTAATACACACACACACACACACACACACACACACACACACACACACACACACACACACACACACACACACACACACACACACACACACACACACACACACACACACTTAATGTCTCTCAATTTCTAAACATTACATATCAATGGCTCAATCTTCCTTTACTATTTCTAAAAAGGACAAAAACCTGACAAATGTCTTGAGGTGCATTAACCATACAATCGAAATAATTGATTTCAGACAGTGAATTATAAAATAATAATGCACAACGAGGTGGTAATGCAGGCACAATGCGGTATATTTTGCTGTTGGCATATAAACTCGGAATGAAATTTAAATAAAAAATTATCTATTTTGTAAATGCATGTTAAAAGATCTTATTGTGAACAATTCATCCATGCATAAGTTCCATTTTTTGACCTCGTAATGTTCAATTTAAAATGTCATAACTGGACCTTCCACCGAAACGGCAGACTTCTCTCTAGTGACATATGCAGGACTTTTCCAGTCATGTTATTCACTTAAACCCACATCTGCAAGCTCACGTTCATCTGCATCCACTTTTGGGTGCAATGTATATCTCAAAATCCAAACAACGACAGATCCATAGAACCAAGTCCCGCTCTTTTTCAATAATTCGTTAAACTCGGATGTACGTCATCATACAGAAGAATAGATTTGTCGCTACTTCCATGTCATTGCGCCTGTATTACTATGCCCAGCCCTAATTGCAACTACTAAAAAGTAAAAAATTACTTGACCATACCTGATGTTGGAGAGGAAGGCCCAGTCGTGTTGGTAACGCCTGGTTTGGAGCTCAAATGATCCACCTCTGAAACACAGAAGAACAGCCAATGAAGATTTGCCGGACAACTAAATGATTTGTACTGCATCATTGATCAAGCAGCAAGAAGTAAAGATCAGAAATGACAGAACACCCTCTTCTGGAAGTACATTTCTCAATCAATTTAGCTAAAGAGACTTTAAATGGTATTTCTACTTCCAGTACCCTCCTGATCTCTAGATAAAAGACTGTGCGTGGTACCTTGCTTACTGACAGGAGCACTGACAGACTGCTGCAACTTCTCATTGATTAATTCCACACATTCACTGGGAAAGAAGCCAACCTGAGGAAAAGAGAGGGGAACACTGAGCTCAAAGATGTCAGTGTTACAAAAGATGGCCCATATCAAGTCCTGAGGTTTACTGGTACCTGGAATCCATGCTTTCCTCTCCACCACGTGGTGTCCTCTTTGGGTGGCATGTCAATCACTGACAAAATATCACCAACCTTTAGAAAGAGGAACAAAGATACATACACGTGATTAACATGCAAACTGACAGACGCATTTAGTAAGAGAAATATGCAAATTACTTCTGCACCAAGGGAGTCAAAAAACAACTGATGATCGAGTTCATATTTTTTAAACAAGAGAATTTCAACATGTGTACTGTAGACAAAACACTTAATATATTCCCATCGCAATCAGATTCACAGTTCTATTTAAAACCACTGTTGCATGCAGAAATACACTTTGACCCCAATTTTAAAAAGAGGAAGGGAGAAAAATATCAGTTCCTATCTCACACTAGAGAGCAGAAAGAGAAAGAATCAAGCCTGAGAGGAGAGAAAACAGAAAAAGTATAAAGAAGAAACTAAAAAGGGAAAGCTTGTCAAGATAAATGTTGCCTAAATGTTTCAAATTCAACAGACAGACATAGCATAACTAAGCAGTTGTTAAAATGCTTGAAGTGGTAGCTAGGGCATTTCTAAGTGGCTGCTAAGTTGTATTAGGTTGGTGCCAAGACATTTCTAGGTGTTTGCAAAAGATTTAAGCGTGGATGCTAGGGCTTTTGACAGACATGAAGATTCGACAGACGGATAAATACAGCGGTTCTAAGTATCTGTTAAGGTGACTGCTTGGTTGTTGTGGGTGGTTGCTAAGGCATTACTAGGTGGTTTCAAAGGGTTGCTAGACCATTCAACAGACTCAAATGCAGCTTTTCCACTGTCGGGCCGAACAGTTATAACAACGTTAAGGAATGGTTTCTGCTTGAGCCTGTTTCGGCACGGCACGATTACAAACCGTTTTTGGCCCAGAATTCTTAGCTAACCATCTGGTAGAATGCGTGTAGTGAAGACATATATAAATACAGCAATGCTAAGGTGCTTGGATTGGTTGCTAGGATGTTTCTAGGTGGCTGTTAGGTTGTTCTGAGTGGTTCCTAAGGCTTTGCTAGGTAGTTGTAAAGGGATTCAGAGAGATTGCTAGTGTATTTGAGAGATTTGAAGAATCGAAAGAGACATAAATACAGCATTACTAAGTAGTTGCCAAGGTTTTTGGCATGGTAGTTAAGGCGTTTCTAGGTGGCTGCTAGTTTGTTCCCGGTGGTTGCTAAGGCATTCCCATGTTGTTTAGGAGAGGTTGCTAGAGCACTGCTATGAGATTACAGGTAGCTAGATGGATCAGTTTCAAAAATTATGTCATAGATACTGTATGTAAAAGATTTGAAGAGTAGCAGAAAGAAAAAGAGAGACAGAGAGAAGGGACGTCAATGCGCTCTAAGTTTGGGTCACCCCATTTTCTGTCCCAGAAAGAGACGCTGTATATGGAGCAGCGTATAGGGAGGGGGGACAGGAATAGACCTGACAGATGAGAAAGAGAAGGAGGAAGAGCAGAGAAAACTAAATTTTGTCCTAGGACCAGGCAAACTGGGTACAAGTTTATGCTGTAGTTTGATTTACAACACTGAACAGAACAAGCAGTTAGTCTGCGACAGCTTTGACAAACTAAAAGCTATTTATTTTGGGGCAGTCATGGCCAAATGGTTAGAGTCAGACTGGTAACCTAAAGGTTGCGGGTTCAATACTGGCAGGACATGACTGAGGTGCCCTTGAGCAAGGCACCTAACCCCCAATAGCTCCCCGGGCACCTCAGCAAAATTGGCTGGCTGGGTGTGTGTCCATTGATTGCAGTGTGTGTGTGTGTGTGTGTGTGTGTGTGTGTGTGTGTGTGTGTGTGTGTGTGTGTGTGTGTGTGTGTGTGTGTGTGTGTTCACAACTGACTACTTCTAGTGCGTGTGCACTAACTTGAATGGGTTAAATGCAGAGGACAAATTCTGAGTATGGCTCACTTTCACTTTATTTAAAATATTGAATTCTTTCATATGTGCCATCTCACTGTCCTATTCGAAAAAAGGAAATGCATTAGCACAAGAAAAAAAGTAAGTGGTCTGGTCTGAGTACCTCAATGGAGATCTCATCGCTAGCCTGGGCAGTGTAGCGCTTGATGACGTGAGCAGCAGCGATGGCAGGGACGTTTAAAGATGCTTCTTCTTTCAGCAGGAACCTGTTGCCATGGTTGTCAATCTGCAATGATTATAAAAAGCAATTAGCTGTAATACTGCAAGACTTCTAGTTGCAATCTCACGGCAAAATTCAGAGCGATTAAATTTACCTTTGAGGAACAACAGATACAGCCATGTTTTTACAAAGAAATATAAAATGTTGAGATTTGAGATATGGTAAGATAAATGACAAGTCAAAATTACAAAAAAATACATAAATCTCCTTTTATTCGAGTACTTAATGCTCATCATTCCAAACTTGTATGACTGATTTTTCTTCTGTGGAACATTAAAGAAGATATTATCAGAATTTTTTTTTGTTAATACAATGGAAGTCAATGGGTTGCAATTCTTCAAAATATCTTATTTTGTATTTCACAGAAGAAAGAAATGCAAATAGGTTTGTAACGACATGAGGGCGAGTGAATAATGACATTTTAATTTTTGGGTGAACTCCTTTTAAATAAGTTTCTTTTAGATGTCAGTTCTAATCTACTCTAATATATGTTTGCGGTCTTATCTCTCCTCTGTTTGCCTCTCACCTCCATCCAGGAGAGAACCGGCCCACAGTTCAGCTTATTGTCCACAATCATTGAGAGGCGGTTCAGATACTCCGACAAAAGTGGTGTGAAGATCTGCGTGAACAACATGCATGTTCAAACGGCAAGTCAAACACTATGCAAAGATATCACATAAGAAGTTTGATTTTAAGCAACGTTCTAGGTGCAATACAAGTTAAGATCAACTGAAAATCTCAATCTTTTTTTAATGAAAATATTTTCTGTTTTGGGTCAGCAATTTTTTTTACTCAGCAAAGAAGCATTAAATAATCAAAAGTGACAGTATATAAAGACATTTATAATGTTTCAAAAGATTTTTATTTCAAATTAATACTGTTATTTTAAAATTTCTATTAATCAAATAATCCTTGAAAAAAATGATCACGTTTCCACAAAAATATTAAGCAGCATTTTCTATTAACAATTTTTAACCTTGATTGAAATGATTTATGAAGGATCACGTGACACTGAAAACTGGAGTAATGATTCCTAAAAATTCAGCTTTGCCATCACCAGAATAAATTAAAAATTTTATTGTATATTTTAAATTGTAATAATATTTCACAATATTACAGCTTCTGTATCTAATGGTAATTAAAGACTACAAGGTTAAAATATAGTCTCATGATACATGAAAGAAAGAGAAAAATAACTAAAATTGACATGTGAAAGACAAAGTGGTATCTTTCCCAGCACTGTCCCTAAGGGTCCAGACACCAACCTACATAACTGGCCGACGACCTCAAAACTGAGCAGCTAACTCTGTTAGCGGTACAATATGCGCTACGTTGAAGCTAAATTAGATAAGCATTAGTATCCAGTGTAGTCAAGCCTACCTCCACCCGGTCTCCAATCTCGCAGAGGGCGGGCAGGACCAGGAGCTGAGAGTAACGGCGGTCGTAAATGCACTGATGCAGGTGGGCGTCCAGCGTCCGGAACTCTTCGTACGAACGCCGTACCATCCACGTCTTCCCCTAGATTTCAGAAAAGGAGAGAGAGTAGGGGGACGGGGGGCAGAGATAGGGGAGAGAGAGAGAATCGAGGCAGGGGGGGAAGTCAACAAACAAGATGCCAGCAGAAGAGAGGAAGATGCTAAACAAGGTGTAGTGCACTGACTTCGGTCACGTGCAATTCGATCAGTTGCGTTTTAATTTGAGGCTGTAGCAAGAGGGGCTGTTTATTATTAGCACTGACTGAGGCATGTGCGCCCACTCACCTGGCAGGACACCTGCACAAGGAAAACCAGATCTTTGGCACTGCCCGAGGTCCAGCTGGCATCGCTCTGCTCGTTGGCAAACTGAAGCTGAAGGTGTAAAGAGCAGACATTAATTCATGAAGGTGTGAAGAAGTGCAAATAAACAAACGTTTAAAGGGAATGCTCATGGTCCTGCATTGTCGTGCAAGACTAGAAATAACCAAGCAGTATGTTACCAGAACAACTAGTCAACTAGCACTGTATAATTTTGTGTACACCTGACTCTGATCAGACATGTCACATGAGAAGGTGAATGTTTATCATCAACTGTGTACATCTCAGTGGGTGTTAATTCATCATACACTTGGATCATCATCCCACTGTAATCGGAGTTTATGTACGAGTTTCCAGGTTCCAAGTCTGATTTTAAGCAGTGTTTGATTGCACACTTCTAGTAGGATGATTGAAAATCCAGTCCAAGCTGAATGTACCAGCATAAACATGTTGCAGTCATTTTGGGACAACACCATGTCCGTTTAAGACCATGCTACTCGTGTTTTATGAGATTTAGGTACTCTCAAACACATGATCGTTTATGAGAAGCTCGGAACATCCCTTCACAATAATTCAGTCACCGAAATGCGGTTTCATATCCCTGAAGCATGTGCAAACTTCCTCATCGCTTCAAATAATGAGTGTGGTCAGTGAGATGTGGTGGTCATACTATTTTATTTAAAGGTACTTGATTTTCAAAAGTTTAGGGTCAGTAACATTTTTGCTTTGCTTTTATTCAGCTTTTTAATGAATTTATTTGCTATGCTTTTATTCAGCAAGGGTTTATGAAATTGATCAAAAAAAATTCACAATATTCCTGTTTTTACTTTATTTTTGATCAATAACTGCAGGCTTGGTGAGCATTAGAGACTTCTTTTTAAAAAACATTTTTTTAAAAAATCAGAATTACTCCAAACTTTTGACCGGTAGTATGCATGTAAAGTCATTACTGTATTCATATACCATGGGATTACATGGAAGATAGTATAGCATGGTGATAGTATGGTACATGGCCATTGAAATCATTTTGCAATAGCACAGAGAGGAGGAGAGGAGAGGCACTTTCTGCTTCACAGGGTCAGATCAGAAAACATGTAAAGGTCTTTTATTTTTCTCTTTTCTTTAGGGGGTTTAAATACTAATGAGACGGACTCCTACTCCAGTCATGCTGTGCGGTCAGTGCGCTCCAGGTGCTCTCGAGTGTGTGTGTGTGTGTGTGTGTGTGTGTATACATCTCTCTGCCATCATAAACACAAAATGGGTATATAAGCAGCACAAACAAAAAACAATGCCACAGGGACAGTGAAATGCATTTTTAAAATGGATGTCTATCATTTTGAATGTAAACCTCCTTCAACTGATCACAAATTTTAGACTAGCTTTAGATCATTCAAAGCACAGATCATTGTGTGACCGGCAGTTTATATGAGAAGAGCTCTGAGTCTGACATACTGCAGTGTATCTGTGAATCAAATAGAAGTAATTGTTTCTTCTTTCCTTTCAGAGTACACAAAAACAAAATCTGGAACTCTGTCTGTGTGTGTGTGTGTGTGTGTGTGTGTGTGTGTGTGTGTGTGTGTGTGTGTGTGTGTGTGTGTGTGTGTGTGTGTGTGTGTGTGTGTGTGTGTGTGTGTGTGTGTGTGTGTGTGTGTGTGTGTGTGTTATTGAAGGTCACAAAGTGAGGCTGTCTCAGCCCTGGAGATATTCTGGCTGTATGCTGATATCTGTTTGTTTCTTCTTAACCCTAAATGAGATGAAACCTGACAACTAAACATGTACATTACTAACACAAACAAAAAATAGACATTTCAATCGACATTTTCATTGATGTTCTTAGTGTTATTGTTCACAATTCACTAGTTCATGTTATCTTTATTTATGTATTATCTTAAACCACATTAAATAATCTTAATCGATAATGTCATAGCTTAACACTTTTTCATTCAATGAAATTCCAATAAATCCAATTTTACTTTATTCCTGCTGAATATTTTTTCACTCTTAAATACACAAGTTTTAATGCTTTCATAGGCATTAATCGAATGTGCTCCTGACATGGCGACTCTAAAATACCTTCTTTTAAGCAAAATAATAACAATAAGAAGAATACGAATAAGCTGATGCCGTATCTATACTTTGGGCCTTCTTGACATTTAGGTAGAGAGCTGAGAAACCTCTGGTCAACAAGACAATATCTTACCTCGATAGAACCGAAGTCCACATTTTCATAGTGAAAATGAGCACAGTCAATAAGCTTAGGGAAGTGACCTTTCACAACAGAAAGCCTGGAACCACAAGAAAACAAGCAAATGAGTTAACACACCATATACTTTTTTTTATCACAGAGTAGCAACAAGCTTAAAGTAGTGAATTTAAAAACATTTAACTTGTCTGGTTAATCAAATGAGTCATTATATGGCAAGTGGCACTATAACTATTGTTCAGTCTTAGGATTTTCGCCAGGAAAACAAAACACAGAAAAATGGCACAGACTTATCAATGCCCTGGTATTAGCACTGAGCTTTGCACAGGAAAGTAGTATGCACATTTTCTTTCGATCTTGCATTTTCAAGTTACAGAGAATGTAGAAGCGCTCCAGGGCAGTTTTCAGTATGGTACTCATGAACACCACAGGGAAACTCTGCATCCCATCAACAGTTATTTCAGAGGGAAGTGAAACCAAGTACTTCCTGTTTTACAGTGTGTTCAGAGCTGGACAAACGTAAAGCTGAACTCATCCTGACAGCAACACTTTGTTAACTATTAAACTAAAATATAGTCTGTCTCTTTTGTGTCTAAACATTTTAAGGCTGTTTTACTCTTGAGGGTCAGGACTAACAGGTCAAATGGGTGTTGTTACTAAGTTTTGTCACCTTAGTCTGGAAAGCTGATTTAAGATAGGGACCTATGATTTCTGTGGCGCAGAAAAAGTGGACAGTATTTTGGAATGTCACAAACGTTCCTTCATTTTATTTGATAAAACTATCATCAGATACACACAAAACCCCAAAGGTCTTCACTTCAACCTGCTAAAATAATAGTTTGTTTTAACTTGAAGTAATTATGATAGAAATATATTCCTATTATACAGTAGAATTAACTTATCAAAGTAATAACAACAATAGTTTATTGAAACTATTTTCATCCACGTTTTATTTTAAATAGTTAACTTCTGTTGTGTGCATTTGTGCAGCACAAATGCAAAATTTTCATTTGATTACATTTAAGTAGAAATGCCTAAAGAAGGTCGCAAGACCGAAAGCTTGCTAATAAATTGATCTTGCACAGTGTTTGAGTGTGCGGCTGCTGTATTTTTACAATTTACCATTTGATTACATTCTAAAAGGTTAACTGAATTGTGAACATTTTAAGAATTAATTTGATAACTAATTTGTTTTATGATTTAACACAAAAGTATTCATCACAGAATCCAATAAAACTATTAAAAAAACAACCTGACATTTCTGAAAACATTAAAAAATTCATAGGGCATTATTATTGTTACATTTTAATAATTTAATAAATTAAGTTTCATGACCTCAATTGATTAGACAACATTTCTTAATCAAAATCTTTGATCAAAAAAGAATAAGAAATTTATTAAATCGGAATCCAGAAAATGAAAAAGGTAGATAGAATTTGGGGGAAAAGAAAACTGATTTCATATGGCCCTATTTAATACCATTTGAACAAACCAAACTCTGACATCAAAAGGAGATGTGTCTGCACCAAACTCTAGTTTAAAAACACCCTAAATGACTGTACTGATAGAGAGATGTGTCGTTTCTCACCTTTTGCTCATCTTCCCCTTCAAGTTGGCAGTGGTGCCCACCGATCGGGTCCCAGGCTCCCCAGAACTGTCCAGATTATCAGTGCTCCGGGCCTGAAGAACGGTGAAAGAGAACAGAAGAAAAAGTTGTTATGCTCTGATGGGTTTACAATTCATGCTACATCACAAAGCTCCAAGTCATTGCTGTTTTGAGAGCCAAAGAATGAATCATCTGAAGGATAGTCAACAGCTCACATACTTTGGAGAAAATAGATTACAAATGCCTTAAATCAACAGTGATCATAGAGTACAAAGATTATTCTCATAGGATTCAGATCACTTTAATTTAAATGTTCAAATCACACTCAGAAAGGCGCTAAGGGAGCAGGAAGCAGCTTGTGAAGTGACCCAGACGGTCGTCTGCTGATCTCTGGTCTCATTTGGGAAAAAAGCCAAGCATTTGCATCAAACACTTTTAAAATGGGTGATCAGTGTAGATTGGCATGGGTTTCAATTAACAATGTTTATTCATGGGACATGACCATTGGTGTGAAGTGAGCCAAGAGGCCATTTTGAATCTCTATGGGAAATGGGTAGCAGGTTTGGGATTTGGGATTGAAAGAGGTGACAAGAACATCAAAAATATAAGAAAAGATCAACATCATGTAAATAAAAGTTTTAAAAAAAGTGAGACAGCCAATCACGTTGAGGTGACAAGGTTGCGATGTCCGCCATAAATGTTGCTATTATACTGGAGTTTCTGGAGGGTTCGATTACCATATTTAATGTACATATTTTAAATATATATATTTTATTATTGTATTAATCCAATTCAATACTTTGGGCCTTCAGAAATAAAAATATTTTTTTTACATTTTTATAAATCAAGTCAAGTTTTTACAATGCGCTTTACAGAATCAAATTAGCTTTAAAGAAAGTCAAAGTATATAATATGTGCCGCTCTCAAAAGTTCAGTGCAGACACTTCCAGGATTACAATGCAGGGCTAAAGAGCAAGAGCTGAATACACACCAGATGTTTCCTCCCTTATTAGAGCAGCTTTTTATGCTTGTCCTTGATGAATCAAAGCTCTGGCGAATTATGGCTCAGTCATGCAGATTAGTTCTGATAACAGCAGACCTGTCAGGATGACTGTTTGAGTTTCATCCACTTGACAGGCAGTTTCGATGGAAACATTGCTACGGGAGAATTTGGTTGCGAGACACCACTTCCCTGATCCCCTCGGGGAAGAACAGATCTCTGCAGTCTTCCTTTAGGTTTACACAACACCAAATAGTCACGGATGAATTCAAGCACAGGAATGAGGGACGACAAGAGTGGATTTGTCTACCGTTTTATCCAATGCAATCTTGTTTACTTCCGCAAAGGAGATGCAAATTAGAATAGGCCAGCTTTAATGATAAGCGCATCATTTTAGAGGCGATGATCAGATTGATGTACGGTAAGCTTTGTGCATGTGGCAGTACAGGAGAAAGGAGATGCTGGGCACTTCTGTCACACTTACCTTTATTGCTAGCTGCTCCCCCCTGGGCAAGAAACCTTTAGAGATAGTCAGTGGTGCATAAGCATATTTAGGTTATTAAAGAGTTAACCTATACTGTACAGTTAAGCAGATGTGTGTGACTTTAAAAAAATCTGACTTCTAATCTATTCCCATATAATCCTAATGATAATAATAAACCCCTTAGTATATGTGCTTACTTCTATAACTATGCTGCAAAAAGCAAAAGCACTGATGCCCTGTAAACAAATATTGTGTTTGTATTTGCATGCTGCATCTCGTATAGAGGAGACAAGGAAGCAAAGCTGAAAACACTGATAACAGACCTCAAGATACAATCACTTCTGTCAACCTGACTGCAAGTCCACACAGCTTCTGATAGCTTGCAATTAATATTGCGTTTGTTGAAACTTATTACAAAAACTAGAATGATGAAAACTAGCCCTGAAAAAAATATTTTGTTACTTTAAAAACAAAAGCGATCCGAAGCTATAAATGTTCACTATCAACTCAAAATTACAGAGAAAATGATCTTATATAATAAAATATGCAAAGTATTGTATTTAATTTTTAATACTCAATTCCAAATCACAACCCAAACTACAAATAGCTGTGTTTCGAAAAATACAAACAAAGTAAAAACTATTTATTAACAGGTAATGCCGAGTTCACACTGCTCGATTTTCAAAGTAGTCGGGTCACTGTTCTTTTCACACTGCGTGATTATCTGAAGTAGCGTTCAGTTGCTGCTGTGTTCACACTGCACGATGGATCGGCGACAGGAGGTTTCACACTGCATAACTTAAAAGAATCGCAGACAAGTTCTTTCAGTTGCAAATCTAAGTTTCACAACCAAACACGCGAGAAGTGATAAGGAAATAACGCAGGGGAGAAAGGATTGTGTTCTGCAAAGAGAGTTGGGGGTAAATAAATAATTTTGCAATGTGCTGCTGCTGCTGCGGGTCAACCAAATGTTTGTGGTTCGTTTCTGTTTGATATAATTGTAAATATATCTATTAAAATGCTGATATTGTGTTCTATAACTCCTCCTCGAACTTCCCGCTGCCCTGTATCTTGCACTCTCATTGGCTGTAGGTCATCGCTGATGTGGTTTTCAGTCAGAACTAGGGCTGCAACAACTAATCGATAAAATCGATTATAATCGATTATGAAAATCGTTGTCAACGAATGTCATTATCGATTAGTTGGTCTGCTTACGTCACGGGGAGCGTTTACTGGTACGCACACACACGCAAGGTCTCTCTCCCTCAGGCGCTCTGCCGAGCGCGCGCGCTACACGGTTTGGAGCAGTCTCTTATGTCTCGCATGCGCGCTCTTGCTTGCGCGCTCTAGATTTCGGGAGTTTGAACTAATTCGCGGGCATCAGGGAGCCGCAATCAATATGCGGGAGACTCCCGGGACTTCCGGGATCTTGGGATGTCTGTATTTTGTCTCGAGCATCAGGTTGCGCAATCAGTTCGCTCGCAACGTAAGTGATGGATTAAAATAGCGCTACCGCAGAAATAGGTTAAATTAAAACGGTCTTTACAAAGCGAAGCACTAAATATAAAGGCAGTTAATAACAGCAGCAGTAAAATATTGTTTTTTAGTCACTGTACTCAGTGGTTTTCAGCGAATGCTTGTGCACTAATGCATAATTTCTCCTGTCCTTTACTCAAGCCTGTTAGCTTGCTGGGTAACGTTACCTCCATTCCGTTCTCTTTTTATAGCATTTGTCTACTAAGTTTTAATTGTTTTTCAAACGCGATCTACTGCGGCTCTACGTTCACACAATTGTTTTCAGTCTTTCTATATTTATTTAATCAATTTATCCTTATATTATTCTTTTATATATTATATATAATATATATTATATTCTTTATCCTTATATTCCTTATATATAATTAATTTTAAATAAAAATTAAATGAATTATATATTTTAGATGTTTTTAGTTTGTTTTTAGTTCAGATATTCACATCTGAACAACATGTCTGTGTAAATTTGTTTTAACAAAAATTGTGTTAAAACATAATATGTTGGATATCATTTTTTTAACAATAATCATGTTTGTCAACTTGCCATCAGCAATTATCATTAAAAACAATGCAAATATTGATATTAGTAAAACTCAATGTGTGGCTTTTGCACTTTTTAAAGTACACTTTTACACATAAATACCCTGATTTACGGTTTTATTTAGTTATAATAATAAAAAAATCTAATTTAATTTCTATCCGATTAATCGAAAAAATAATCGTCCGATTAATCGATTATCAAAATAATCGTTAGTTGCAGCCCTAGTCAGAACACATTCACACAGCAGGATTTTTAATCGCCGACAGATCCAGATATTTAGCATGCCAAATATCTCACGGGCGTCTGCGACTCGCTGGCGATGATCAGACGTGATCAGAGAGAATTCACACTGCGTCATGTCACTCGCGTGAATGAGCACCGATTTGCCTATGATTTCGGGCATTTGTCGGCGATCTCCCCAAACCTGTCGGCGAGCGAAAATCGGGCCTAAAATCGTTCAGTGTGAACTTTGCATAACTCTCACTGAAACTAAACAGAAATTTAAAAATACAATCCAAAATAAAAACTACATTTTATTTAGTTTTAACAAAATCATTATTTTGTTATTATACTGGCCATTTTCTAATAAAATACAAAAAATTTTTTGATTCATATATAATTGAAACCAAATTCCAAAAAACAGAAAATAATTCAAAGTACAAAATAGTGAAACTAAAACTAATACTTTAAAAACAACTAAAAAAACAACTAAATAGGCCTAGCTAAAACATAACACTAAAATAAAATTACTAAAAAACTTTATTAACAGGTCCAACTGATCAAAACTTAAATTAAATTTACAAATACAATACAGCAAAAACTTTCCAATGAGAACCAATAGAATAAATATTGATGAATAATTAAAAAGAATGCAATTCAAAATAAAAACTAGAGAAACTAAATCCAATACTAGTGCTGAAATGGAAACTTAAACTTAATATTAATCCTTAAAGTAAACTTAAATGGTGACTAAAATGGATATTACACTAAAATTGTCTTTTGCAATGATAAACAAAATAAAAATGTATGTAGAACTATATCTAAAAGAAACAGAAAATGAAAATAATATAATAAGGTATATGTTTCAAAAATATAATAGCCCTGCTCCATATGATTGAAAAATAAAATGTTTGTTCCGACCCAACCTCCTCCCAGCTCCCACCTTTCCGTTCAGCTTTGGACTGAGCACACATTCCTCAATCTGATGAGAACTCGGCCTTCACAGCACATGGCTTGAGGATCAGCTGAGATCTCAGAGGAGAGATGTCGGCCAAATCAGCGACAGTGAGAAGAGCAGCCTGCCATTGTCTATAAATCAGTGGACATATATTGCACAGTTACACCGATGTGCACAGCCCTGTCTGAAGAGGTTAACTGGAGTCACACTGATTGTGTGTCAGTCATTATTACACAAAGATGCACACCACGTTTCCTCTCTGTCCTTGATTGACAGAAGGGTTTTCAAAATAGTGGAGTAACATTCCTGGAGCAAAAGCAGCATTTTTAAACACTATTCCATTGCCTTAAAATAAATAAAACAGCCTGAAATCAAATTTGACCCCATTTACATTATTAATAAATGTCCCAGGTCTTATTGAACATGGTTCATCAATATATTAATGAAAATCTAAATGTGTTTCTACAACTGAAATGACTTTCTGCTAACATTAAGGATGGGGAAAGATAATATTAAATCATCATTTTGAATACAGACTAAAGGAAAATATGAATAATGCTTGCCGCGAAAGTGTTTGCCAGGAAGTTGCAATGCGGTTGCAAGGCTGACTGGATGGTTGCTTGGCCCAAGTCTCCAATGTAATTTTAGCCTCTAGATATGGTTTAGGGTTTGTCGAATCCCAAACCATGAGGATAAGCAATAGTCATGGTTGATGCTTGGCTAGGTTTTACTCAGAATTACGGCACATCACAGAAGCTAAATTTGTTGTGAATGCCATTCAATCAAGTTGTCTTTAAAGGTCGGTCTAACATGCAAAGAGGAAAAGTACAGTACTGCTGAACAGTTTGGGCTCAGCACAATTTTTGAAAAGAAATGAATACTTCTATTCAGCAAGGATGCATTAAATTGATCAAGAGTGACATTAAAGACATTTACAGAAGTTACAATAGATTTTTGTTTCAAATAAATGCTGCTCTTTTGAACTTTATATTCATAAAAAAAATCCTGATGAATCAAGTTTTTCACAAAAATATTAAAGCTGTTTTCAACATCAATAATAAGAAATGTTTGAGCTCCAAATCATGAATGATTTCTGAAGGATCATGTGACTGAAGACTGGAGTAATGATGCTGAAAAATCAGCTTTGATCACAGGAATAAATTACATTTTAAAGTACATTATATTCACATAGAAAACAGTTTTTTAAAAATATTAATAATATCTCACATTTGATATTTCATTTTATATTTTTATACAAATAAATGCAGCCTTGGTGAGCATAAGAGACTTCTTTTCCAAAGCAACAACAACAAAAATATTACCATGCCCAAACTTTTAAACAAAAGTGTATAGCATAATATATTATAATATAATACATAATATAATATATTAAAATACAATATGATTCAAAACCCTCAATTGCAAATGAAACAAAAGAACATCAAATCGTTCGTCTACTCAACAATGACAACGAGATAAATCTATGTTGAATGCAGCTGATAGATGTATCATTAAATCTCATTCGATCCAAGTTTCATTGCACATTGTGTGCTGAAACCACATGACTCGCCCATCCAGCTGTGAAAGCTCCTGATCACAGTGCTGAAAAAACTCAAAAAAGCAGTGTGCTTTTATTCAACCCACAATAAAGACTACATTTCAACCTTCAAGTGTTCCTCATCCAAGGCTATGAGTACTGCGTGTAGTGACAGTAAACGCAGCTGGTTTCAACCAAGGCCACAGTGATGTTATGCAAACACACACCTGTCGGACCCGCTGGAGGATTTACAGCAAACGAGGCACCTGGCGACTGGCATACGGGTTCACCTGAGATAAACCTGCGATGGAAACATGCTAATGAACCAGGTTGACCTAGAGCACCTCTTCTCTGCTGTACGATAAAGTATAACTTGAACTTGTCTAGTTTCTACCACATAAAGCCTGGAAAAATGCAGGTCCTGCAGTCTCTCTTCTGGTAACCTCAGATGCGTTCTCCATGACTGGTTTATGTTTCTCTGACAGAAACTGTTGGACACAACACAAGCTGCTCTTGACAGCTGCTTCAAATCTTAAACTTTAAAGACATAAACACCATACACAAATCAGTAATATATATTACCCGACCAACCAATTAAACCCTAAGAAAGCTAGGTGAATATTTCCACAAAATACTGAATCGTCCTTTATCATAGATTGGTTCATACCTTGAGCACTCTCTTCCTCTTGAACATTTCTTCTGCGGATGATACGTTGACGCAGAAGTATGGAGGTCAACAAGGTCAAGTACTAGCCACACTTTAGCTGTCATCACCTCCCTAGATCATCGCTTCACTAATTCAGGTGCATCAATGTTCATTCTGGTCTCTAATCCTGCAGTCGGACCCTCTGAGACGTGCGGATTTCCTTGGTGATTCTCGTAAGCGTAAAAGCACTCTTTCTTCACATACTCATCTATCTTGCCTTTCTTATCGTCTCGGACACACAAAAGGCTCACATTCAGAGGCACCTGTTGAATATTTGATGTGGTGATCTGAACGTTGGGTTAACGCCAGGCCTCTGTGACTCCTCAGCTGTTCGCAGGAAGAGGAGGGCTGCTCGTATGACACAGCATTTGTGCCGTTATCTCCACTGGTTTTTGGACATGTTAGGGATGTTCAGGCACCCTTTTCTAGGTGCGTCCTGACAGTTCAATGTACGGGTACAACAGGTCACATAACTGAAGGTTCGGATCACATTCCGGTTTTCGAGTCATGGATCGGATCATTTTTCAGATCAGCAAAAATTAGAAGTTGAGACGATTAAAACGAAATTTTGTGTAAAACGTGTAAAGAACACTTTAAGTACCTTGATACCACAGCAAAACTATAGCCTAACTAATAAAAATGAGGCAAGTGAACAGTCATTAATAAAATAAGAACAAATACAAAAATTACAAGTATTCAGGTTAGGGATGCTCTGATCAGGATTTTTACATCCGATACAAACTATCTATTTCTTGTCATCATGATCGGCCGATACCGATCCTGATCATTCAAGCTTTATATAAATGGTAAATGGACTGCATTTATATAGCGCTTTCACAGACCCAATGGCCACCAAAGCGCTTTACATGTTGCAGCACATTCACCCATTCATACACTCATTCATACACCGACGGCGGTGTCAGCCCATGCAAGGCGCCATCCAGCTCGTCGGGAGCAGCTGGGGTTAGGTGCCTTACTCATGGACACCTCGACACTTGCTCAGGTGGAACCGGGGATTGAGCCACCAACCTTTCGGTTTGTAGACAATCTACATGAACCACTGAGCCACTGACGCCCCGATATAAGTGATATGAAAGTTCTCTGCTGACTGTCACTGTTAACCCCTTACACCCTGAAGGTACTTTTTAATGATTTCACATCTAACTGGCATACTTAAAAGTAATGGCTTGCAACTCTACAAAAAAATAAAATAAAAAGGTATCATCAAGTACATTTTACTTCAAACTCATTTGATAGAAAACCTTAAAAATTTTGAAGAAAATTGATTTTGATCATATTTGGAGGTTCTTGTGTTACATCACTGCTGAGAAAAGCGCAAAAAAAGTGATGCAATTGATTTATCCATTTTATAATTATTCATGCTTGACATGATGACTATCAGAAAGTAAGTCATAAAATGTCGCCAACGTCTTTTTACGTCATTAAATTAAACCAGTTGTGAGATCGGCCAAATTCAATGACTCGAGAACAAAAAAAGAACATTGTTTCATCCATCAGAATTAACTGGATTTAAAAAAAAAAAAAAAAAAAAAAAAAAAAAAAAAATGGTGTTCCATTCCAGAATGGGTTCAATTGGTTGGAGAAGGGATGACATCAGCCAAATAAGACCAGAAACATGTATTAAGAAGATAAATAGGGTCAGTTTTGATTTCATGGTTCAACTTTTAAATGAGATCACTACATCTGTATCTTTCCATCTGAAATATGGCTTGCCCTTCTATAGGCCAGAAAAGAAAGAAAAGAAAATGTAATCTGAACATGGATATTTACACATCCGAATATAAAGTCTGGCATCCTGATCACTCACAGTCCATTCTGGTCATCCAGCAATCAATGACCAGTGATGTTGATGCTATGCACAGTTTACATGTCTTCTGACCAGCTTTGCAAAAGATATGCACAGACAACTCACAAACAAGGGCTTTTTCAACTCAGTCAGAGGTAAGACAGAAGGAAAGGCAAAAAATGCACACAGATCACGAAACATGCACACACAAACACAACATCACAAGACATGAGTCTCATTCACTAACCACGTATACACATGTATTTCTGAGTACAACCTGTGTTTAAGCAGTTTTTGTGTGAAAATTATAGGCTATTTATAATAAAAGTTCAGTTTTATCACTTAAATTTGATTTGAAATTCACAAAAAAAATGTTATAACATTCGAGAATGTTTGTTACTTAAATGACTCTACTACAAGTCTAATTTCAAAGTTAGAATACGACTAAATCTTTAACTAGTTGCATCTCAACTAGTTTTGAAATTTGATACATTAAAAATATGAAATCATATGCAGAGACTGACAAATGTTTATACAGTAGAGGTTTACGAAAGCCCTTATATGAACATGGGTGTGTATTATGCTAATATCTTCCTGTAGAGTGTAGACACGCCCTTCCTGATTAAGAATAATCTGGAATTATCAACAGAGTAAGTAATTATGAGTGAATGAGACTCAATAAAAAACAATAATGACATGCACGGTAAGAGTTTAGGCAGGGATGGGTTCAAACCCTGTTATTCATCAAAAGCATCTTAATCATCTTAATACAGTATTTTATCATTTCACTATTCCTCTTTCTAACTTCATAACTGTACAAACAGAGTCAGAGTTGATCCCATCCTGTGCGTGAAGTGCGTTTGGATGCGGAGCGGCACTTACCGGACATGTCCGCCAGGCTCATCGCTCTCACAAACATGGCGCATTTCCGAACCCACTGGGGTCCTGACACTTGACACAGAAAAGGAGAATAAAGGCCATTTAATGTCAGCTATTAGTCTGCACTATAAACTCAATACACACAATGACTTGACAATGTCCAAACACTGTTTGATTTTGAAAATGTATGAATGATTCAGCATTATAACAAGATCAGCAAAATACAGTAAGAAAGGCTTATATGAGAGAAAGTTATACCACATCTGCTGAAATTAGCAAATGTGAAACTAGATCACAACAAGGGATAATTCTCCAGTTTCCCCAGTATAGTTTTATTCACCTCAATTTAGCTCCACAAATATTTTATGATCCTGACATTTATGTTTGTCTGGTCGGCGAGAGAAATAAAAGTTGTGCACGGAAGATTTTAAGAGCGTGTCTTTAAGTGAATGAATTAAAATAAACTGTAAAGATATGAAAGATGCATGTGCTTTACAAGGTCAGCCTCATGTAGAGCTGGACTGCAGACAGCAGTAAACAAACACAAAGAATCCATGAGACCTCCAGGCAGGAATTCTCTGGTATGGGGAGTATTCTGTAGCCATGGCAACGAGTGATGTAGGAATGGAGTATGTTTTTGTAGGGAGCATTTTTTGGCCTGTGTGAGAGTTATGCTAAGTTCAGCCAGTTAAAGACTTTAAGGCCAAAAAACAACTTTAACTCAAGTACACGAACATGCATGCTTGGCCAAGGCATTGCAAGCACGCTGTCCCCAGTATATTAGTTTATTTAACAAGAATATCTTCAAACTGGTGCTTAGTCCAGTCATTTTATGAAAAAAGGTTGAACAAATTGCAACAGAAGCAAACTCAACTGATTTTGTATCCTCAATATGTCCTGAGTAAGGAAAAAAAAAGCCTATTCATTCTTTTTTCTTACGTGAAAAGGGTAAAAATTTTAACCTTTAGATATCACCATGAAAATCACTGAGTTGATTACTTACATCAAGACAAACAAAAAATGTATTACAAGTTTTTTGAAATTGTTTGTTAACATGGACAAACGGTGCATAATATAATTACGTAGTAGCTAATTTGCATAATTACCCAAACATTTCTAAACATTGGGTATAGCCAGGTGAAAATGTTTTTTTGAATCTTGTTGACGTATAACAGTAAACTATTTAATATTAAGGTCTGAATGGAACACATTTATGCTACCCATGAACATTAATACGGGAAGAAGTACTTTAGAAACCAGCCTTTATTAATTATTATTGCAGAGATGGGGTTTGGGCATTGAGTGCATTGTTTACGTAATTAGATTTTTTGATCCAGACACTTTTTATTTCACCTACCTTTTATCTTCTGCATTCTCCTTAACCGTGTCTCCTGTTCTTCCCTCAGACTCATCCCCCAGAAACAGTCCCACGGCCCCAGCCCCAAACCCCATCTCTGCAATAATAATTAATAAAGGCTGGTTTCTAAAGTACTTCTTCCTGCATTAATGTTCATGGGTAGCCTAAATGGGTTCCATTCAGACCTTAATATTAAATAGTTTACTGTTATACGTCAACAAGACATTTTCACCTGGCTATACCAATGTTTAGAACTGTTTGGGTAATTATGCAAATTAGCTAATACGTAATTATATTATGCACCGTTTGTCCATGTTAACAAACAATTTCAAAAAACATGTGATACATTTTTTGTTTGTCTTGATGTAAGTAATCAACTCAGTGATTTTCATGGTGATATCTAAAGGTTAAAATTTTTACCCTTTTCACGTGAGAAAAAGAATGAATAGGCGTATGAATGGGATATATTTGGGTCTTTTTCGAAACTTTCCCCTAATGGGATTCTTCGGGGCTTTTTTTTCCTTACTCAGGACATATTGAGGATACAAAATCAGTTGAGTTTGCTTCTGTTGCAATTTGTTCAAGGTTGACTTCCATTTTGGCTTAAAATGACTGGACTAGCTGTGCCAGGACATTAGTTAACCTGAAAGAGCAAAAGGACCAAAGAAGGAATTCATTTATGCTAATTACCGCTATCGTTTGTTTTTTAGTTTTTTGCAATGTTGATAATGCTAGGACAAATATAATATTACTATGGCTGCGCTTACTTTACGTACTTGCTTAGTGAACATTCAAGTCTTAGTCCTCAAACAGCCAAAAATAAAGAAAAAAAGAGTGCTGGGTGAGAGTCCTAAACTCTATTTAAGGAGTTTAATCAGAATAATCACTTCAGAAGATATGCACTATATCAATGGCTTAAGTTTAAGTTAACTCTTTCCCAACCATTGACGGACTTTTCTGTCATTATAACACAACGCTTCCCTGCCATTGATTGAATTGTGATTTTCTCAGCTTTTTGTTCAAAATGTTGCTTTTTTAATGAAACTTACACACATTCAAGTGTAGTTAAAAAAGAATGCATAAAGCTAGAATAAAATGTTTTTGTTGTCGTTTTGTTTAAAAGCTGAGGATCTGTTATTTCGTTTGATATAGCTTATAGCATGCATGTATGTACAGTATGCATGCATGCGTGCGTGCGTGTATATATATATATATATATATATATATATATATATATATATCTGTATTTTATATTTTATTCTAAACTGTTTTAATTATTCTTATTTCTTTTGTTTATTTTAATTTCTTCTATGTAAAGCACTATGAATTACAATTGTGTATGAATTGTGCTATATAAATAAACTTGCCTTGCCTATATATATAAAGAATAAAAAATATCCTGCTTGAGATTAACTAAAATTCAGTATATCCAGTAGAATCTTAAAAGATTCTTATAAATAAGTATGGTTCCATATTATAATAGAAACTAAATTTGAAGCCCTTTCTTTGCCAAGCTTTAAAGAATCCAAAAATATGCATTACCTCATACTATTTAAATACAAACATACTTTGTGTATCATGGTACCAGTGCATTTTTACATCATCAAGGGGATGGTTGTGGGTCACCATAGTAAAGCTGCTAGCAATTGTCAGCTGTCATCTTAACATGGAAGAACTGTGCTGATATAGAGTAGAGCGAGAGAGGCTTATTATAGCGAAGTCGTGCTGTCAAAGTCCGTACCATCATGTGGGCAGCATCTCTATAGTAACAGCCCTGGCTTTAGCCATGGAGAAAGGCTCAGTGTGTGTGTGTGTGTGTGTGTGTGTGTGTGTATGTGTGTGTGTGTGTGTGTGTGTGTGTGTAAAGGGTGAAACCACATGGCTGTTAAATAAAGAAACCTGGATAGATGTAGAGAGAGAAATATTCAAATGAATAGTGGGCTGTGTTTGCGTAAGTGTCACACAGTGTATGTGGTGTCCCTGTGCTAAGAACCACGCGAGAAACTGGGTGCAGCCCAAGCTGTGTCCAGTAAAGCACACGCTGTGAAGTCTGCTTGTAGGTGCGCTGGCTAAAATGGGTCACAAACACACACACACTCTATTATTGTCACTTCCTCCCGCAGTCTCTCTGTGCTGTCAGAGTAGTTCTGCTGTACACACACAGACACGCGCACGTACACACTATCCTGCCATACGACCTAACGAGCAGGAGTGTAAATATTTGCTCTGACAGTGACACAAAAATATTAAGCACTGAAGACTGGAGTAATGATGCTGAAAATTCAGCTTTGCATCAAAGTGATAAATTACATCCTAAAATATATTAAAACAGAAAACAATTGTTTAAAATTGTAATAATATTTCACAATATTATTGTTTTTACTGTATTTATCATCAAATAAACAACCTGTCCTATTTTAATCATTGTTAAAAAATATGTTAAAGAAAATATATTTCATTGATTATAAATTTTCCTATTCAATGCATTTAATTTTCATCAGAACACTGCCAGGTTGCTGCATTTATACACCCTTCCCTGCGACCCATATCGATCCTCCTCTACATGCTCGGATCAAGGACATGCCGCAGGTAAACAAAATGGGTTTAGAGAGGTTGATAGCGCTAACAGAACTAACGACTTGAAAACATGACCCTCAGATATTATCAAACTGGAACTGGCCATTATGATCATTGTTTTTCGGTCGCTGCTCGCAGCAGGTGTCCTGGATCTGACCTCAAAACAAGACAATAGGACAGCAACTATTAAGTCACTCAAGCAGAAGAGGCTATACAGGCTATTGTCAATTGTCTTGGAGAGTCAACACCCGAAACCCCACCCCCAAATCTTCAGGACTAAGCAGCTTTTTCCCAAGACCATTAAAAGACAGATTATAAGAGGGGTTTGTGGATCCCGTTTCAGAAAAAGCTCAAGCGAGCACATATCAGTAAGATGTAATGGTCTGACAAAAATACTTCCCTCACAAAGAAGTACTGGTGCTACTAGTACAGTGATGCTATCAGATGGCATAATACTGAATTATCATATTCATGTATAATAATATTGGTTGCACTTTATTTTACAGTAAGTGGACCTATGTGTTCTTACAGTGTATTTACCTAAGAAAGTAATGGTTAATATAAGGTAACTACAGGGTTAAGGTTAGGTTTAGGGATAGGTTCAGGGTTAGTACCTAGTTATTACCCAGTTACTGTAATTACTATAATAAGTACATAGTATGTACCTGGGAGATAGGACTGTAAAATAAAGAGCTAGCATAATATTTATATGGAACTAGGGGTGTGCGATATCCCGATTTTAGATTGTGAACAAAAAAAATGTCTCAACGATCTGCCTTTGAAGAAAGATTGTGTATCGGGCCACAACGTACATTCACACATACATTTTTTAGCAAAGCAGCGGTAGGGTTTAGTGTTGTCAAAAATATTGATATTTCGATATGAATCAATACTGAAATATCTGAAATGACTCCAATACTCCTTTCTGCCGTATTGATACACCGATAAAAGATGTGCATTCTTGTTCTCTCTCTTCTCTCATATGGCAAATTGACACACACCCGCCTCCTCTCACTCACTCAACACATTAGCTCACGATCCTCTCTGAAAAAATTGTGATATAATATTTTTGCCATATCGCTCACTCCTACATGGAACTTTAAAGAAGCAACACAACTGTACTTTTTTCTTATTGGAAAGGTAAGCCAGGTGGATTTAAAAATGGGTGCACATTCAGCACAAATATATCTACCAAGGTATAAATGGTATAGCAGTATCTTAAACGGTTACCGTGATATATCATCATACCACCCAGGCCTAACTGAAAAACAGCGTTGAAGAATTCCAGACTGACGCTACAAGTGTGCATAAGGGAATAATGCTCTGAAATGACAGAACGGGCAGGGGGAGGGTGCGTTCTGCTCAATGAATCCTCACCATGAAGATGCCAAACAAAGCTGAAACACAAAACTGACTGACAGTATGTGCAAAAACACAGAGAAAGATCCAAGATAACAGAGGAACAATATTGAATATAACATCAAGAATCTAAATTAATTTAAGTTAGTCAATTAATTTGGACCGTTCGGATCTCAAGGACCCCAATTTGTTTTGTTTTTTAAGAAATAAAGTTCAATTTCTTCAAAATGGTCCCTGTAAAGCATTTTACATTGCATTTTTGAAGTTAAATACATTGTTTCGATAAATCCTACCATTTATCACTTTTCAATGTCAAGATTGTGGCCAATGTGGCCTTGTTTACATGTCAATAGCATCAGTTTTAGTTCCAATTTGCAGTTGAGCGAATAATTTCAACCGAATCATTAAAAAGAATATTCTCAAAAAACAATTTGTTTGTAAATCACTAATTAACAGAATGTAGCATGAACAATGTATCATACATACCGGAGAACCTTACATCCAAGTCTCAGAGATGTTAAAAGGAAATGAAACACTAAACTGACTGACAGTACATGCAAAAACAGAGAAATTCGAGATAACAGCAGAACACAATTGATAATAGCATCAAGTAGACTGACAGTTTCAGATCTAAAAAACATGATTCAAAAGTGAATCCAGAGATTGAACAATTCCTATGAAAGTGTTTTTCAGAAGTACCTGCATTTTACATTGCATTTTTGTAGTTAAATACTAAAGTTTATCACAATGTTTTCGATTTTGGGTTATATAGATTGTCAAACGTGGCGTTTACATGTCACTCACCTCAGTTTTAGTTCTCTTTCGCAGTCGAATGAATAATGAAAGAAGGTAAGAATAATGAATCGGTTCAAATGAATGATTAAAAAGAATACTCTGAAAAGATTATTTTGTTCTGAATCGCTCATTAACACCCACTGTATCAATCATACTGGAAAATTATAGATCCAAGTCTCAGATGTGTCAGTGGCTTAAAAATCCAAATTTTTATTATAAATCCTTTGCCATTCGTATAGCAAACATTAGCAATTTGCTTCAGCACACAGATTTTACTTTGGACATCAAGTGGTGTATCAAGACAGAATTGTTCATGCCCCTAATCAATCAAACAAACAAACAAATATGGAAAAATTTTAGATTCTAAATTAAATTTTCACAATTTTCCCAGACTTTCAGGACAGACCTACGATTCATTTTTGGGACATCAGTTGAGAACCACTACGTAATGTTCAGTTCTCGTTGTATTGGGAAACTTCCTCTCCATCCCTCACCTAATGTGGTCCTGTAAATTTCTGTTGTGTTCCACTTTCCCCCCAGGGCCCTTCAACCTCAGAACAAAGCAGCCTTGGCCTTCCCATTCACCCATGGCTTCTAAGGGCCCCTGGACCCCCCTACTCCTTCCTCAGCCCCTTCTTAAAGATCCCACCCAACCCCCAGCACTTTAAAGGACCTCATTCATAGATCTACAGCTATCCACGTCTGTCCCCGCAAGTTCTGAATGCTCACCCGGGGAAGCAACTGCTCCAAAACCTCCATCTACTCTCCCCTCAGACACTAGCATGGGACAGAGCTCATGTGCCTGCGATGACAAGGGACAACTGGGGATTGAGTAAAAGCAAGGTCAAATGAATCATGGACATTCCTGGAGCGGATCTTAGAAACTCTGCTCCCACAGTCCACTGTGGCGTTGTGACCCCCCTCTTCACGTTCTGTCCTGCTTTCTATGGAGAATCAGGAAGGCCCAGAAGCGCTGCTGGCATACTAAACACTCTCTCTGCATCCCAGCTGGGGCCACGTGAGTGTAGGAGGAAGAAAAGACGACAAAGAAATGAGGAAATGATGGAGAGAGGCTAGGAGAGAATAACTCTCTGCAGTTAGACAAAGTGTTTGTCTGTTTGCATGAGCATATCGGAGTGAAGAAGTGCCAATGACTGAATAAAACAGTGTAAAACCCTGACAGAGAGTAAAGCCAGATCGTAATAGGTCAGGATGAAAGTTGTCTTCAGATTAAAATATTTGCAATTAAATCACTATTTTGGTCTAAAAGTGTGGGTGGGGGGGCTTTCAAATTATATTTTTGGCAGTTTTAAAGTATTTAGATCCTTTATAAGCAAAAGTAAATAGAACTCTTTAATTATTAATATCATCATTGTTATTACTAGTATTTTTATTATTACTAGTATTACTATAATTATTTTGTTAAAGTCCCATCTGGATTTGATTTATAAATAATGCATTACACATAAGTCTTTCTCTGTAGTTTACTGAGACTAACTACATGACTATTAGTAAAATTAAATGGTAATGTTAAAATAAGTGAATAGTTTATCCAAAAATTATTTACCCATTCACTTATCTTCCTCTCATTTTGACACTAATTTTTATTTCGTTTGTGAAACAGAAAACACTGCTATGAGGCATAATATTCACGGTGCTCTTTTCCATACATCAAAAAGTTGATGATGGTCACAAAAAAATCTTTACACTATAAATAAACATCCACTTTCGTTGCATGGCAACAAGAAAGCTTATAAGCTCGCTAATTCACCCTAACTTCTCTTTTTGTGTTGCAAAGAAGAAGAAAAAAAATAATACAGGGTTGGAACAACATGAGAATTTTTATTTTTGGGTAAACTATTATTAACTGTATGAAATGAATGTCAGGGTGTTAAACATCATTACACTCACAAGTTACCAAGTTAGCATCCACAAAGAGAGCTACATACTGATGTATGCAATGCGTGTAGCGGTGGGGATGGGCAAAGCCCATTTGTGTTGGCAAAGTTCCTCCGGGCACGAGTTCAAAGCAGCTGCTTTTACAAGACCTGTGACTGTTTTAGAGCTTTTACTTCATTCATTCAAAATAAAACACAGATAAATGAAGTGTAGCGAGGAATGCGAAACCGCTCCATGCTGAACGCAGAAGCAAATGCATGGCTATGACATGATGGGAAACTTGGAGGCTGAAACTTAAGATGGTGTTGAAACAGACTCTAGAGTCCATAGGCTGTGAGAAAAGACCAAAAAAAAACCTCACGATTTCCTTCATGTGCTAAACATGCAGACCTCAAGGGCATAAAATTTAACACAGAGCACTGTGACGAAAGGTTGAACCACAACATAAACCCACCGAAGGAAATGCAACATACCCCCACAGAGAAGAGAGTTTACATGAGCCGAGAGAGAAGAGATATACTTCCATATTGTAGGCTAAACAACAGGGCTCGATAATAAGGACTGCCCGATGTCTCAGGGCTAGAGTGAAAGACGCTCCGGACAGTTGACAAAATTGTCACTTGCGCATTTGAGCCAGTGCTGCGTTGTCATGAAAGTTTATCATTTCCACGTGTTTTTAAGTCTTGTCAATTTAAACAATTAAGTGATTTTTAACCATTCAGATTCAAGCAAAAGATCAAAATATTGATTTGAAAAGTTCTTCATTGTCAAATTCATGTCATTGTTTTTAACTTCATTAATTTGTAGCTGCTCAATTCCAGGCTAGGCTATGTGTCCAAAGTAGAAAACTAATTGATTAGTTGCATATTTTTTTGTAAAGAACTTTGACCATTTGAAAATTTTGGCAGGACTAGTGCAAGAAAACAGGTCAGGAGGACTTAATTGAATCTCTTTTGTGTGGTACAAAAGAGATTCAATTAAGTCCTTGCGACCTGTTTTCTGTGTGCGCGCACAGAGAGCTGTCTTAGACACTTAAAACAAGGATGTAGTAACAATGCAGAACTGGCCCGATAATCGCCAGCTACGAAAATTCTCACACCATCCTTCTTCAAGACTAGAATATAACAGGGTGAAATGAACGACATCTTCATCCCCAAGAATACTCTATGAGATTCAGTGAGAAAATCTAAAGATGTGTTGAAGAATGAGGCTCACACACAGTCTATGAGAAAATGTGGGCTGACGGGGCAGAATGATTCTAGTGGCTGAACTGACTCTGTGTCATTTGCCCACGGGGGCATCAGAGCTCATGTCTAACTTAAGCCTGGGAAAGAGGTCACTGGCACAGCTGTGTATATAATAATGAAAGAAGTATGAATTAAGAAATACCACAAAAAAATTTCCCACAAATCTAGTTCAATATTCTTTCATGACCAAAAAATGTATTGTCAAATGGTAAAATTACTGATTTTAACTAGACGCTTCCTATGTCTTGATAATTATAACCGATATTATCTGTAAAATTAACAATAAAACAAAGACTTTAATTGCAACACTGGAGTTGAACCAGCTAACAAGAAATCTAAAACAATGAGAAAGACAATCTAGATTCTATATTGTCGGAAAATGAGAAAGGTTTTGTGCACTTTTTAGTTTAGTGCATCCAGATCTCCACAGAAACTATGAAATTGTTTTTTTCCCCCTTTATATTTTGAAATTGACGCCAACTTCGCTAATTAAATTTAATATTAAGTATTAAAATTAAAATTTAAGTTTAACCCTCTACAAATAACTGACAATACCTGTGATTTGGGAATATTTTAGATTAGTGAGACAAAAATATTGGCTGCTATTTGGCCATATTTAGATTATTGACGTTGGTCAATAATTGTGTCAAATTGGCCAATCATCATTCGTTGTTCCCCACTGGTTAATTTCCACAATCTACTGAACCCCTCTTATTATGCATGGTTTCTATTTTCTATTATGACTCAAATCTTTTCATAAAAATATATATTTCTTAATTCGTAATATGTTTGCAAAGATTTAGGCAATTTTATGCATGTCTGCTGCTCTCAAGATATCAGTGGTTAAAAAAAATAAAGATTCACAACATATCTTTGTTATTTAGTCAGTGTTTGCTCTTAAAACTCCACTAGGTTTTAGTACATAACATAAATTGACGAAAATCTGCGAAAGCCTCGCAGAACTCCAGTACATCCAAAACATCATCACACAAGCACCATTTCAAACACATTTCAAAGTTCACTTTGTTCCTTTGTCTCTTTTGTTAAGATCTAAAATACTCTTTGAGCTTGAAGCCCAGACACCAACCTAAGACGAGAGCAACGTAATGCACAGAATCACTGCACAGAATGAAGACAAGAGAAATACAAAGCTACAATGACATCAGGCTTGCTGGCGCAGAGATGAATACGCCAATGAGACGCTCTTTCTGATGATGTAGAATAACTGTAGGCCAGCTACAGGGCTCAATAATTGATGTGAATGAAATATTAGTTCTCCATTTAAAACACAGATGTTTAAAGGGATAGTTCACCCAAAAAATGTTGTTCCAATCCAAACCAGTAAAAGTTTCTTTCTTCTGTTGAACACAAAAGAAGGTATTTTGAAGAATGTCGGTAACCAGACAGTTAACATCGACTTCCATAGTAGTTGTTTTTCCTACTATGGAAGTCAATGGCTACCGTCAGCTGTTTGATTACCAACATTCTCGCTGGAACGCAATCCTCAAAGTGAAAGCACAAACAAGAGATCCAATGAATGCCCGCGTTGAAAGTGAGAGTACTACATGAGAAAAAAAAAATTAAGTTAAAGGAGTTTCAGTGGCATTACTACTGTCACGATTAGCCACGCACTTCCTGGGTCTACTTGGACTACATTTCCCATCATACACCTCCCTGGACTGATTACACCATACATCTGCACTGCACTGATTGCACACACACCTGCACTTCATTTACACACACATCCACACACCACTTCTCTGCGAAGTCTTGATCTGCCCAGGCCATCATTTCTGAGCGGTATCTTCCCAAGTTTCAAGTTTGATTCCTGTGTTTGACCTGTGGATAGTTTATCGTAGCTGACCCTTCTCTGCCTGCCCTGACCCTGGATTGTTTACTGGACTCTGATTCTCTCGGCCTGCCTCGACCCTTTGCCTGTCTACCTGGTTTGTCTCAGCCTAGGGCTGGACAATAATTTAATATCAATATATATCGCAAAATTATTTTTTTTTCGATAACGGTGATATGATTTTTAAACGCATTTTCGATATTTCAATATACATAGCAGCATTTGTCACTGACTGACGTTAGGCGCGCAGCCGTCAGAAAGAGCAGAACACAAATGGCTACTTTCCTGATGACGTACACCACAGACACGCAGCCACTGCTCAGAGCAGCGGATCTCCAACGCTGCAAGTTTCAGCCACAGAATTAGCGCCTCTGACCGCAATGCAAATGTGACTGAACGAGCTTCCACAACTGAGGAGAAAGCAGACGAAATAGTTGATAAGAGAGGAAAGACTAATTCAGTGGTATAAATTCAGTGGTGTTTTGGTGTTCCAGCGTGCTGCAAAATATGCCGGACGACTAGCAGCGGGAACACATCAAACGAGGATCAGGAGATAGACTGTGCCGATGCGCACGTCCGCGGCCAGGAACGTCGCGTCCACACTCTAAAAATAGCTCACCGAAAGTTCTAATGAGCAGGTATCGCTCCCTGTGAATGTCCTGACGCGCGCACACACACGCACACGATGCGCAGAATCCAGTTCTCTTTCTTTAGCGCTTGAATAATAACACACACATTTATGCCAAAATGTCCGTTTTGTCAATTGTATCCTCACAAGAACAGTCTAAATGAGTCAAATAAAATCTTAAATGAAAGTTAAGAGTAGCCTAAATGAGAAAATTAAATGCGTTAGATCCTCTCATCAGCGACAGATCTTAAAGGGACAGCAGCCAATTCTGTCTGTTAACCAAAGAACAAAGGGGAACAGAGCAAATTACTCACTGATCTTGTCTAAAGAACGTGTGTAGCTTTAATAAGGATTAATCTATATTTAATTTATAATTTATGCAGGTTCAGACTATTTGATAACCTTATTCAATTTCTGTATATTTCAGTTTTATTTACACACAAAACATTAATGGTTCAACATTTTTGACTTTATAAAATGATTATCTCAAGTCTTGAAAAAAGTAAGACATATTTTTGTTATACATAGTTTAGTAGCCTACTTTTATTTCTGGCAGAATTTATCATTATAATCAACTTAATTATTTCCTGGATTTTGTAACACCATAGTCCCTAAATTTATGTAAATGCAGGAAATGGGATTTAAATCGGAAAAAAATTCCCCCATTTTGTGTACCAAATGTTGCACAAATGTTATGGCAAATGTAAATTTAAAAACAGAAATGCATTGCCATTTTACATATTACATTGTCATTTTGCATATTACATTTCAAACTGAATATTGCTACCCATATGCTTTCATAGTCTTGTAGCAGGTATTGAGAAGAGAATATTATTGTTATTTCATTGCTTCATGTAGTTTGTTATGGTGCAGTAGCGAAAGACTCCAGCAGATTTCATAGACTTGGCAAATTCATTTTTCAGAAGATTGTAGGAACAGACATCTGTTATGGACGTTCTTGGCAGTTTTTCTGAGGCTTTTATATTGTTCATATCGATATCGGAATTATATCGTATCGACCGAAATTAAGAAATATATTGTGATATAAAATTTGGCCATATCGTCCAGCCCTATCTCAGCCTTGCCTTCTCTGTTCTGTTTGACCCTGCCTGTTTTGACCATTCTAATAAATGCTGCGAATGGATCCCCTTGCGTCTGCGCCAGCATTACAACTACATTAAACTAACTATTATATATAATGTTGAGTATAATGTATAGTAATAGTAATCGTTACACCCCAAGCCAATACTGCTTCCACTGATCAGTAATCGATGATCTGCCCCAAAAATCCTGATCGAAGCACCCTTTAAATTAATTTGGACTTCATACACAGTGCCTGATAAAATCTAAATTCTGAACTCTAATCAGTAAGTATTTTTACGGTCCCATGAACATCACGCAATGTGTCAAGTGATTTTGAGGCAGCTTTTCTTGCAGGAATTACAAACAATTCAAAGGACAAAAAAAGAGCAAAATGTTTAGCTGAACAAAATAGAAATTTAGAAAATCAGAACGAAATTGGTTTTAGTTGTTCCAATCCAGAGTAAAACTTCGACAATGGCAGATTTCTTTTGCGATACACCAAAACCTAGACGACAATTTGGATGACTTCATTTTGCACACCATTTTATCAGGCCAATTTGGATGGAGACAGACTGGAGATAGCAAATTTCACAAACATTTTCACTTTGGCAATAACGGAACTCAAAAACTGGAGTAAACTTGGCTAGTACTTCTGTTGCATTGAAAAACATGCATAAACATTCTGCCTAACCTGTTTGGTTTCACAGAAGATAGAAAATCATATGGGTTTGGAGTAACATGAGGGTGAGTAAATTTAAGATGTCAACATCTAAAACAAAGGAATCTCTAACATCATGTGCATGCATGAACTACAAATTTGACTTTTCCTGAAGACTAAACCACATAAGCATCTCCTTAGCACCAGGGGCCTGTTTCAATAAGGAGGTTCAACCAACTCTGAGTTAAAACTTGAACTCTGAGTTGACTTACCCTGAGATGGGAAACTGAGTTTTCGGTTTCAGAACAGCTGAATTGAGCTAGTTCAATCAACTCTGAGTAGGTTCACTGAGTTAAGCGCGTGCCCCACAACTATGAAAAGCCATGATCAATGGAGCTCCGAAATTACGATTCACCAACAGCACCCGACAAAAAGACATCCACATGTTCCGAGTCAATACACAAGTATAATTCTTATTCACTGTTATATTATCAAGTGAAAACTGACAGAAAGGTAAGTTATTGAACTAATACTCATTTTCATGGTATCCCATAGGCAAAAAACAAAAACAAAAATGTGGAAGCAACTAAAAATGAACAATAAATTCATAATTCAATCTTTACGCATAAAAGGTTCATGGCTGTAGGCTACATGACTTTACAAACATTTGACATTAAATAAATATAATTCAGTGTCTACTTCAATGTGCAGCAACATAATTAAATGTTCTCTAATCCAACCTGTTACATTTTTTTAATTAGGCTAATGAAATTAAATTAACATTCGACTTCTACTGGGCCAACAGAGGCTGGACCTGCACCATCACCGATAGATGAAGAGGAGATACACAATATTGGAAGAATATTAAAATCCAACAGGAAAAAGAATAACTGTTGCTTTTGTATTTGTAGGAAATAAAGATGACCAAATAAATTGTGAGTAATTTGTGTGTATTTAACAGCTGTGGTGGTTACGGCATATATCTCAGACAACCTTCCATTCCGTACAGTAATCGGATTCATTTTCGGAAGGTGCGATGATGGGAATATGGGAATATAATCAATGTATCCAACCACATTGGAAATCCTAAAGGAATATCTAATTATTAGGTTACTTTCAGAGGTCACAGCAAGATGTTATCAAATGTATGTCATTTATCAGATTAGCCTCATTTAAACCGATTTCTCCACCACTGTCCTGCAATCCTGTGAAACTTCTCTTGGATGGATCTCATGAGTTTGTGTCCAGGAACAACGCAAAAACTCTCAGAAAAACTGTGAGAGCGAGGCACATTTTCCTTCATGCTCTGATACAGCAGCTTTACAAATGTGCTCTCTCCGATGTTATATAGAAAAATGTGCAATGAATGAATGAATGAACTGCACTGCAAAAAATGCTTTTCTTACTTTGCATTTTTGTCTTGTTGTTTCCAGTCAAAATATCTAAAGATTATTAAATAAAAATGCATTTACTAAAAGAAAAACTCTGGGTTTATATAAGATAAAATATAACCCGACCAGGTTAGGTTCACAGAGTAAGTTACCATGGTAACTGACTCTGAGTATAAGTTACCCCTCTTTCAGAAACGGGCTTGACTAACTCTGCTTAATGGGGTTTGACATACCTCCCATTCTGAAACGGAAAACCCAGAGTTTGCCTCATTTCAGGGTTAACATTCAAGAGTTTTCACTTAACCTCCTTTCTGAAACAGGCCCCGGCTCTACACCTGTACATCATCTAGGGTGTAACAATACCCCATATGTCACGATTCGATACCACGATACGAAATTATTGCAATACGCCAAAACATATGATAAAAGGTTAACAAAAAATGTACTGTTGATTAAAATGCTAAATTTGGTTGTGGGTGTAAATGAATAGGCTTAGATTTGGTGCTGTTAACTCAACAAATGCACAGGACAATGGTGACACCAGAATAAAAATATTCATGATTCTGAAGCGGAAAGAGAACTATTTTAGACTAATATGCTTGCACTCTGTCGCTGGCTAGATAAAATAATGTAGGCCACTTTTTACAGGTATCATAAGACATTTGGCATTATCAGGACCCACAAATATTCCCCCACTGCATTATATATAGCCTAGTAGTTTAATGCAGTACTGACACTGAAACTCTGTAAAAATAAATTTTACACACAATAATTTTCATTTTGGATGAACTGTTCACGATACATTTTGTTGCATTTTTTATTGCGATGTATTGTGATACGATATTGTTACACCCCTATCATTTACCACCAATACAACAGCAAATCGTGATTGAATCCCTAAACGAACCTTCAAATAAAACCTCAACATGTAATCCAAGTGATGTAACTCCAAAACACAGAATGCACTAGATAGATGTGCAACCTTTTCATACAAGGAGAAAAGAGCAGTTGGGGGACGTGTGTGTCTGAGAGATACACTACTCGAACGGTAAACAGGAAGCGGATGAGATAATGATGGAAATGAAGATTGGCGGGCATTATTCCCTTTCTCTCAGCCCTCTCTCTTTAACATACGTGAGATCTTTATGTAATTGCAGCAGCCCAAGTTGCAGTGAAGGATGGAGGCGCAGGTTGCGTAACACAGCTGTCTCTGATGCAAACAGCATGTTCTCTGAGGTTATGAGCATGTGATGCTCTATTCATGTCTCCGTGTGGGGCTGTATTTGCATATTGATAGGCTCCTTTTAATTTGCATCCTTCCTTTGTGGTTCCAAATGGGCTTTTGCAATTGAAAGATGAAAGATGTTTTGTTTTTTTCCAGATATATAAATATCACATAACAGCGTTGACAGGTCATCTATGAGATTAAAACAATAGTTAAAGGGATATTCCACCCAAGAAATGAAAATCCGTTCCAAATCTGTATGAGTTTCTTTCTTCTGTTGAACATAAAAGAAGATATTTTGAAGAATGTTGGTAAACAAACAGTTGACAGTAGCCGTTGACTTCCATAGTAATTTTTTTCCTACTATGGAAGTCAATGGCTGCCATCAACTGTGTAGTTACCCAAAATATTATCTTCTTTTATATTCTACAGAAAAAGAAATGTATACAGGTTTAGAAATATTATTATATAATACCTTTAATATTTACTCCATTCATATTTTATATTTACTTGTTCCAAAACTAAAAGCGGTTATATTTTCTTTGGACCACAAAGGAAAATGTTTGAATACCATTAAATGCATTTTTTTTTTAATCACCAACATTTCATAGTGACAAGTTGTTATGCTCCAAAAACAATATTAACTTGGCCTATATGACTCTATTGCAATAGTTCAAGGCTTTTATAATATGAAAGAGAGTTGTGTAAAGATTCCAAACTTCCAAACACACGAATAAATAACGTCGATTGTAATTTTTTGTCAATTGAGTGAACTATTCCTCTAAGCTTGCACTGGAAACCTTCATTTAATATCTAAGCTTTCATCAATTAGATAAAGTAAATTTATTCTGGAACACAGCCTATGCTCTTTAAATATTAACAAGTAAATTGTGCCTGGTCTTCAAGATAGTCTACATCTGGGCTGTGCCAAGCTTTACCTAGAAATTTAACATTAAGGAGGAACTTTAGACCACATTAGAGTTAAACTGTATTGATTTCCACTGCACTCACTGCCAAACGATTGCCAGTGTCAAGAAAATCCAATCAATGCAGTCACAAGAATGAAAAAGAATGGCTTTCTGACTCCCAAATATCCATCGTAAATCTTGCAGACAAGAACGTCCACGGACACACTGCCAAGTTCCCACACACACTCTCCACCAGACCAGGATGCTGTGGCGGTAATTAAACACCTTGATCGCCAACTGCCTCATCACACCCAGTGTCTCACTCGCTCTAGTCATGAGTTTTCTCTGTATGCTGTTCCAGATTTGACTATCCCAACCTTAACAAAACACTGATATCAAATAGGGGTGGGCGATATAGCCTCAAAATTCTATCACGATATTTCAAGAATATTTGCGATAATGATATTTATGACGATATAGACATTTTTTTGTTGTTGTTGTTGAAAATTTTCTTATTCAGTTTATCTCGCCTAAATGTTTGCTCACTCATTGCGTTTTTACAATGTGGTAATTTTGTTGTTAAGAGTTTACACAACACAAGGAAGATTGATTTCAATCTTTGAATTAAATGTTAAATGTGTGTAGGTCTAACACCAGTATTCAGAAATACTACAGAAACATAATAAAGTAATCAAATGTAAAATAACACATAGTCTTTTAGTTCTGTTTCCTGATTAAATTAAATACATAGGCTAATAATTCTCATTCATTACAATTAAAGCTATCTTTTGTTGTTTTGACGACAGGGGTGGTGATGGCGCAGTTGATAAGACACATGCCTTTGGTGTGAGAGACCTGGGTTTGAATCCACTCTGAGACACCAATGTGTCTCTGAGCAAGACACTTAACCCCTAGTTGCTCCAGAGGCGTGCGACCTCTGAAATATAGCAATTGTAAGTCGCTTTGGATAAAAGCGTCAGCTAAATGAATAAATGTAAATGTAATGACAGACGCACAGCCTATGGCTGCTGTCACTTTTACAGCTAGTGCACGGATCCATTGCTGTTTTCATTATACTGTCTGTCACACTGTCACATGCGTTTTATACATAACCGACTGTGTTTATGAGTATAATTACCAAGACCGGAAGTTTTACACAATTTTGCGTTTTTCCATTAAAGCGATATAATCCGCGAAAAATAACTTTAGTTTCTCGCGAGCTTTAGGCTACTCTATGTATGCACGCAGTGCAACTCTCTCAGAGACTGCGCGAGTAGCTTACTGGATAGTTTAAACCCGCTTGAATGTTTAAACTGATAAGAATTAAGAAGACTTGAAAATTATAAACTTTAGTTACGATGCACTGATGGCCCGATTGTGCAAGAGACCATTCAGTCATGTCCCGACTCCTAAACGCGCGCGAGAGAAGACGCGCGTCGGCAGCCCCGCTGAACACTCAAGCTGTTTGTGAAATTGCTAAATCGTCATCGGAGGCTGACAGGCTGCTCTCGCGCTCAGACAGGTGTTGTTGTTGTGCGTGCTAGGGAACGTAAAAGCGCCATATGTCATCGCGTCGCTATATCATTGATATCGCGATATGACACTTTTTTATCATGTAAAAATGTATACCAGTATTATCGTGGACGGTATGATATGGCACACCCCTAATATCAAATCAAAAAAAGAGGAATTAACTTCTATGGACTTAAAACTAAGGCTGGGCGACACGGAGAAAAAATTATAGTTGTTATCATTATCTTGTTATTTTACTCGCAATAATTATCGCTATCATTTTTTTCACCTAGCCCTACTTAAAACTTAGACAGCTTAAAGTTGCAGTAAGGGATTTCTGAGAAACAACGTTGATATTTGAAATCGACACCTAAACAAACAAACTCCCTTCATTGCTCCACTCCCAAAATAATGAGCATGCTATGCAACACAGGCAACTACTACAGATGGCACATCAGACAGCTCGCGCAAGTATGGGTGAATCAACAACAACAGCATACAACAGCTTGGTTCTGTAAAAAGCAAAAACCAATGTTACTCAAGTATCGAACAGAAACAAAGCAACCTCAGTATCCATTTTCAGGCCTTCCCGCTCTCTCACGTCTTTCCGCTTCCAGCACTGGAAAGCTTTTACAGTATTTAGCACGTATAGGTCCTAGCTCTTGTCTGATCGTAACCCTTCTTCTTCCAATTATATTCCTCTGACCATTCCCTCTTTGGTTATACCTGAGCCATCTCTCTTTTTGTAATCATTCTGCGAATATCCATCTTGCTTACTATCTCACCGCCCCATCATATGCCCCCATTGCCTACAAGAGATTTTTGGTGAAATGTGGGTCGGTCCAATCCACTTATTGCAAATATTTGCAATACTGTTTGTTTAGGTGTTGATTTAAATTTTCAACAGCGTTTCTCAGAAATGACTCACTTTGCCTTTAAATAAACAGTGCACCTATAAATAAATATGTTGTCATCATTTGCTCATCCTTGCATCTTTCAGTAAGACTTTCGTTCTTCTGTGGATGTCCAAGTTACTTTTGCCATGCAATGAAAGAGACCACGGCTGTCAAGCAAGATTTAAAATTTTTGTTTTAGTCTTGTGACTTTAGAACTTGACAGTCACTGATCCCCATCCACTTCCATTGTTTTCTTTAAATATTCTTCTCCTTTGGTGTCCCACAGCAGAAAGAAAGTCATAATGGTTTGAAAATACACGAGAGAGAGAGAGAGAGAGAGAGAGAGAGAGAGAGAGAGAGAGAGAGAGAGAGAGAGAGAGAGAGAGAGAGAGAGAGAGAGACTGAAAAATGTACAGATGAAAAACTAACAGTTTAAGCAACCAGATTCAGGCAAAAGAAGAAACTCCACAGCTAAAAGACACAACAAACAATTTTGGTTAGTTGGTGGTTTAGAGCCATTTACACAACAATGCTTTCCACTAAAAACAGAAAACTTCTTTATGTGTTTTGGCCATTCATTTACACGACCACAGTGTTTTGGGGGCCTGAAAACTCAAACTTTTGAAAACGGGTTTCAAAGTGGAAGTTTTTTTGAAAATTATAGTCTCCATTATAGTCTCTCTGTAAACTACAAAAACTCAAATTTGTGAAAACGGTGACGGCAATGCGTATTAGGCTACATGTTCAGTCTATAGACGTGCGGTGTTTCTTTACAAAGTGACATCGCCAACTACTGGCCTGGCATGAATAATACAGCGTTTTCACAGACCGGGGATCATTTTAACAACATTGTCGTCTGTATGCGAAAAACACAAAGAAAAACTTTTACGTTTATAGAAGGCCTATATCGATGTTGTGTAAACATACCCCTAGTGAATGTTATAATCCCACATTTTTAACATGTCGAAATCATAGAATTTCCCTTAGGCTATTGCAACTCTTTGTGGTGATGTACAAAGACTTTTAGCTACACGTTTTTACATTTCCTATGATGACTAGTCTTAGCCAATGTTGACTGAGTAAGCTTTAACACAGGCCAGTGCTTTCCCAAGAAGTCAAGCCATATGCATGAACAAACGGAGTGTGTTTGTGATTTAGTTGGTCTCCAGAAGAACCGGCAGGTCCACTGCTTTTAAACAAACCACTGAGCAAACAGTATTCAGATCTATAACATAGCCGACTCAAATACCCTTTGTAGAATGTCTAAACGCATGTATCCTGCCATCTGGGATATTCAAAAGGGGACAAGGAGTTTCAGGACACGTCTTTGTTGGATCAGGATGGTCTCTTTGATGAAGCGAAACAAAAGATGAAGCATATGCATATTGAAACAGTTACTGATGATGAGCACATCACAATGGCAGATAAATTAAATTATACCCAGTAAAGAAGCTGTACACCCAGTGGAATAGTGCTGGGCTGGCTGGGTGGGAATGGTAAACAGGGAGGGGCTCAAACCCCACAAAAAAACAGTGAACCACTTTCTAGCAACATCAGATGAGGGACAATAGCAGTTTGTCAGATGCAGTGTGTTGCTGATGCTGATCTTGTAACTAATGGCAACAACTGCATCTGTACAACGAACTCAATCAGTGAGGGGAAAGTGGAGGCAATTGAAATGGGCTATTGTGGAAAACCAATAAACACTGAGGTTGATTGTAAAGGTTTTAATACAGAATTATAACTTACCACCATCCCTATCTCCAGCTTAGGCGGGAGGGACCAGCAGGGCTCCGTGTTTGGATCAGGATGGGTCTCCAAAGTTTCTTCCCACATCAACGCTTTTCCTTACATCCTGGTTATATTTCGCAATAGTGTGTTAATGACCTGGATCGCGCAAAAGCACCACCGGACGCCAGAGTCTGAGAGACGTTAGAGTGGTGAGCCCCAGATAAACAGCCAAAGGAGGAATAGGAGAAGGAAAAATGCCTTGCGCGTCCTCACACAACTCCACAAACCCCGCACAGATACATATTGCCACTACTGTGACATCCAAAAACAATTTACTCAGACAGGAGACTCAAATCGATTAAATTCCCCGGAACAGCAGCATAGTCCCCGCGTGTTCTTCTCCCGCCCATCTCATCTCACTTGCTCGCTGGGAGAACTGAGGGGTTCTTCGCCGTTCCCAAAACAACTTACGGGTGCCCTCACTTCACCCAAACGCGGCCGAGGACTTTTTTTACGATCTATATCGTTGCATTACAAAATATGTAGAATCTAATGTAGTTGTTTCCGCCGGGTGTGATAGCAGCGCTGTATTATTGTATAAAGTAAAACTTTGGGAAAGACAACCAAGTTGTACTCCCCTCTTTTCCATAATGGAATATTCCACTGAGGTGGCCAGTTGGACAAAAGGAAGCCTGGAGCGCGCCGCTGATCAATGGGCGGAGGCGCGCAATCGTCATCCAGTAGAATTAACAAAATAATGAAGGCAAGAATTTAACGAAACCCTACTTTATAACCGTTATGGCAAACGAAACACGGACATGTACAATTATAGTAGGCTACCATGTTTTTCTTTTAAGTAGCTTGTTATTTTTTTTTTAAATAATAGCCTACCATAAAAACCATAGTATATAAATATGGTAATCAGTGACTACTATTCAAATAATACGCTATTCATAGTACATGAATATGGTAATCAATAAGTATTGTATAGCATATCAAAATTCACATACTTTTTGCATAGTCAGTACTCAGGCGTATCTGAGTACAATAAAATTAATGTTTTTGGACATGTACCACCTCTCACAAAAAGTACTGTGAAATATACCATTCGTTGATATATTCTATCATACTTCCAACATGACATGTACTTACCACAGTATTAAGATATCAATTGGTTACATGGGGGAAAAAAACTGTAAACATTAATTTGGTAACTTTTCAGTCCCATGACATTATCATCTGATACCATCATGTATCACAGAACTTTTAAGAAAAGAAGATTTTTAATTACATATATTTTGAGCTTTTATGTAACAAATCACTTTATTTGAAGGAGCAAATCTGAAGGATGCACAAACACTGTCTGTTAAACCATCTCAACATGAATTAGTGAAAAGAGACACTACACAACCAAATATGAAATGTTAACAGATAGACAAGGAAAGTACTTTCATAAATTAACAGACCTATTAATGTGAAAGTATAAAGAGAGAGAGAGAGAGAGTACAAACAGAACAAGTACATTTGTAAACAGGCTCCTGAAAACAATCAGATATCATTCAATTTAAACTGAAGTGCTGTCCTAATTTTGATTAAGTTAAAAACTCACTTGTGGCTCTACGGTGCATTTTCTCCTGTTGTTGTGATGTGTGTATATTTTCAGTTGTTTGTCAGACAGATTGATGCACAAGCCATTTCTGCTTTTTTCACGTCAGCTTTAGGAAATGAGTCTTTTAGAAACACATGCAAGTGGGCGTTTGTGGTTAGAGAGAAAACCTTTTGGTTTCCTATCAACCGTGACTATGAAAGCTTTTCCCAAAAAATTAATAAATGGTAATTATTATCATGTCTTTACATTACAATTATTATTATGTGTATTAACGTTTACAAGAGGTTCAAAGAATTATGCATCATTCATAACTTTGGGGAGCTACCTGGTGGTTGCTTTCAGAATCATTAGTTGAGGCATTCAAGATTTAATAAACAGGTCAGAAATGAAACTAAAGAAACTCCACAGTTTATTGAAAAGATTTGCATTTTTTTTTTTTTTTTACACATTTTACTTCAAACATCCACCTGGTAACCAGTTTCATAACCACACTTCATACATTTAAAAATCTCTCTTGAAGGATTCTGGACAAGTGAAAGATTTTTACAGCATGCAGTGAAAGAGGGAGAGGTCAGTGTGTGATAATACACATGGAAATAAATGTAGATTTATTAGTAATAAGGGCCATATGGGAAGTTGACAGTCTTTTGTTTGCAACTAATGGAGGAGTGTGACTGACTCCTACTCATTATACATGTCCTGGACACACAAATCAAGTCCACAGTTTCAGTATAGATGGATTATCTCAATCCCAACTTCTTTTTCTCTTTCTGTTTCTTACGCACAACTTCCAGATTGCGGTCCTTCCATGAACTCTTTCTCAGTTTGATGGGTCTGCTGCCCACATACCTCCCTAAAGACAAAGACAAGAGAGTGTGAATTTTCCAGTTCCAGACGTGCTGGATACAGATCTGAGTTTGACTTCAGACTTTTTCAAATATGAATTGTCCAGGAGATCATTTAGATGTGTTTAGTGAAGCTAATTTGGTGTTTGCTCATTGTTTTTGCATTGTATATTTTGTTGTTAAATAAAATGTTTAAAAAAAAATTTAAAGTCTCTTCTGCCAACCAAGGCTGCTTTTATTTGATAAGAAAAACACTGTTAAAATAATACAATTTCAAATAACTTTTCTATGCAATTATATATTTTAAACTATAATTTATTCCTGTGATGCAAAGCTAAATTTTCAGCATCATTACTCCAGTCTTCAGTGTCACATGATCCTTCAGAATTCATTCTAATATGCTGATTTGCTTCTCAAGAAACATTTCTTATTATTATCAATGTTGAAAACAGTTGTGCTGCTTAGTATATTTGTGGAAACCATGATACATTTTTTCCCCTCAGGATTCTTTTATGAACTGAAAGTTCAAAAGAGCAGCATGTTTTGTAACATTATAAATGTCTTTACTGTACCTTTTGATCAATTTAATGTATCCTTGCAAAAAAAATAATAATAATAATTTAAAAAATATAATACTAGGAAAAAAATGACCCCACAATTCTGAACAGTAATGTATATGCAAACTTAATTAATTGCATTTTTCTGCATTATATTATCCTCCATAACTCACCGTTCATTTCTCTCATGGCGCGCACATAATCATTGGGATCTTTAAAACTCACGAAGCCGTATCCCTTTGTTTTCCCAGTGCGTTTGTCTCGAACAACCTTCGCCTTCAGGAATGATGGATAACGACTAAACGCTCTCGCCAGAATGTCATCGTTCACCTCATTCCCCAGATCTCCACAAAATATCCGGAAATCATCTGAGAAGACAAGAACAACATAGATTATATGTTTTGGCTTCTTTCAAAATAAAAGTAAAAAAAAGAAGGTTGTATTGTCTAAATGTTCACACACCTGTTTCCCACTCTAATAGACTGGTGTCCTCCCATGTGACACCAGCTGCCACCCGGATGCATTTCTTCTGCTTTTCCTGTTTCCCTTTCTTCTTGTCTTCTGTGCTGGTATCAGCAGGCTAGGCATATGTAAAAAAAGAAATAATTAGAACAATACTCATATCAAGAATTGCTTTACACTAACCGTTTCTTTCTTTGTCCAGTGTTACACAAAACTATTAGAAATGACATTTATGTTAATTGATATAAAGCTGAAATAAAACTAAATATAAATATTAGATTAAAAAAACACAATAAATAAGTTTAAGTGCTAAAATACAGAGCCCAATGGAAGCTTGTTTCCGTCACAGAATAAAAAAGGTAAGATTTTCTCTCAGAATCTCACAATTCTGACTTTTTATCTCAGATTTTATCTTGAGTTATAAAATCAGAATTTCTTGATATAAAGTCGCAATTGTTTGTTATAAAGTCAGAATTGAGAGATATAAACTTGCAATTCTGAGGTAAAAAGTCAGTCTTTTTTTCCTTAGAATTTCACTTTATAACTCACAATTGCAAGTTTATATCTCACAATTCTGAGAAAAGATGTCAGAATTGCGAGATATAAAGTCAGAATTGCGAGATATAAAGTCAGAATTGCATGTCATAAAGTCAGAGTTGCAAGTTTATTTCTCGCAATTCTGCCTTTATAACTCGCAATTGTGAGATAAAAAAAAAATTATAAATTTTTGCAATTATCTTTTAAAATGTTTTATTCTGAGCCGGAAATAAGCTTCCATAGAGTCCCGCACATGATGTGGGGAAAAAAATTATTTTGGCTATGAATTAACAATTAATTCCTACGACTTCCTAATCAGCATGTTTTACTAATTTGTTCCCTCGTTTTAAGTAAATCATGCACACAATATATCATGGCCACGTTGTAATAATTAGTTCCTCTATTTTAGTTCAATCAAAATGAGGGAATTCATAAATTTAACATGGCTACGATTTACTAAAACGTGGGAACAAAATTCTTATTTCGTTGCCACAATAAATTATATATATATATATATATATATATATATGTATGTGTGTGTGTGTGTGTGTGTGTGTGTGTGTTGTTGTTGTTGTTTTTATCCACATGTCATTTGTGGGACTCTGTACTAAAACTAAAATAAAAAATATGATATATAAAGAAAATAATATAATATTAGACATTAAGATCTGGTGCCCCTTGTAGGAGCATTTTCCTTCAGCTGCATCACATAGTGACATGGACACAGCTCTTGAAGGGGAATGGCTAAAAATCCTTCTGGCCACAAGAACTTTTGTCCAACCCCTGTAAGTGTAATATGTCCTGAGCAAATTTAATAGATTCATATTAAACCTCTACATGTGTAGGCTCAGGTTCTGGCTTGCTCGGCCCGATCTTGCTGTCATCTGGGACCACCTCCTTCTTTAATTCCAGAAGCCCAGCTGCCTTGACTGCAGCCTGCTGCTCCGCCACCAATGCGGACAACTCCTCCTGAGAAAACGAGCCGAGAGAAGGTTTAGATCAGCATTGCAAGCATTACAAAGGAAACACAAGGGGATTTAAATTTCTCACTTACAAGTTTTTTTTTTTTTTTTAATGAATTATATGGTGCTTTGATATTAAATGTCATAATTGATGCTGTGAAAACAGTGAATAGGTCCTACAGGGTTCTCACAGCACCTGGCCAATGAATTTACATGACTTATCCAGGCATGGAAAGCAAAATATGTAAACCGTATAGTAAAGTTGTTAAAGTAATGGTGATTGGCAACAAATGTAATTTACTAATTTAGTAATTTTATACTAAATTATTTATACTAAATCATAAATACTTTTCAGCCATAGTCACAGTTTATTATTAACCACATTTAATACTAACTATTACTGATAAATACCAATTGTATCATTGATTATTATATTATTTCAGCATATATTGCTAATAACAGGGTTTCGAAAGTCGTGGAAACCCTGGAAATACCAATGAATCCTAAAATAGTGCTTTCGAGGCCTGGGAAAATAATGAAAAATTAATCAAATCTTAAAGACCCCCTGTGGTGAAAATCATGTTTTTAATGTTGTTTATATGTCTGTGTGGTGTTTTTAATATGCTTAAAAACAAACTATGCACATAATCATAAGTCAACACCATTCCTGAGTACTTTCTCCTTAAAACTGCAGTGAACCAAAGACAGTCTCAAAAACTTGGTTTGAAATCGGAGCATCACAAATAAGTAACCAAACCCCTTCAATGTGCAAGGTGGGGCTTTTCCTATCATTTCTAAGAATGCAGATTTTTTTGAAGACAGCTGTCTGACTCTGAGATGGCGAACAGGAACATGGTTTACGTAACATAACATTATAATCATATAAATTACCGTTATGCGTCGACTTTTATTCCAATTCTGAATGGATTATATTTAACCTAGAAAGCACGCCAAGACAGCTCCCTTTATAACCACTAAAAAGCTGTTACTCATCTCAGTTCACAATCTCACAGTTCCATTATAATCAATAAAGTTGTCTAGAATGAATCTCTTATTTACATCACGTCTACACTTTGTCAGAGTCAAGTTATTTGTTCAAGATCAACGTTTAAGATATTAATAAATATGTGATTGGCAACATTGCTCACCAAAGCAAAAACATAGTAAATAGAAACATTTTATGTTCTCCAGAGCGTAAACACAAATACGCACTGGAGCGTCAACCAAATCCGTGTCATCAAAATTACATTATTACAGTATCAACTTGCTTTCGTTTGAGGGGGGCTTAGCTAGTATAATTCACGCCCCCTCTTCTTCTTCTGATTCAGTTTCTGGTTTTAACATGTATGCCTGAATTAAACCAATATTTCTAATTGCCATTGTGTTTACTACAGCTGACCGAGTGGATCAGGTAGTCCGAGCTGGTGTGATTGATTGAGTGGAGGCAGAGACTAATTTGCATATTCATAGTTCCATACTATACTATGAGTTACATTCAAGCATTCAATTTGAGGCATGAAGAATTTTTTTAAGGGATAAAATGATTTACTGCAGGGGGACTTTCAAAGGTCATGGACCTGTTTTATAGTTTTTTAAATTACACCTTGTGAGTGTGATCTATATAAAATGTCAGTACCGAACTTTCAAGCAAATCAGTGAAACAAGCATATGGACTTTTTGTGAAACAGGACAGTCAAGTGTGTGTTGATACTTTACCATGCGTGCTTGTTTCTGGCTCTTGAAGTCAATTCTCTTCGGGGCAGGAGGAGCTGTGTAAACAGTGGGGGCCGCCTGTATAACACTGGGAGTGATCTTCGCAGGGGCTTGACTCATGGGTCGCGGTGGTGCCGGAGGCATAGGGTTCATGTTTCCAGCCTGCCATTCATTTAGGAAAACATTTGTGATACTGAGATCTGAATTTTTAAAGCACAAAGTAACCTTAAAAATACCCTGAAAGCTGATTACAATTCAGAAAATACCCACTGGTGGCATGGGCCCCATGGGTGGTCCAACTGGACCCATGGAGGGCTGAGGAGGTCCTGGCATAGGTGGAGCCATCATCATGGGTGGAGGAGGTGGAGGTCTGGGAAGAGGAGGTGCTATCATGCCCTGAGGAGGTGGACCACGCATTAGTGGCATTCTCTGACCCACTGGAAAAAATACATTAAGATATTTTAAAATATGCATCATTATATTTTAGGCTCTATAATGTTCTGTAAATAGAAAATGTATTAAAAAATATTATATTTAATATATATATATTTGGTTGGATGGTATATCAAGCTTGCACAATATAGCGATTTTTTTATAAACGATATAGGATGAGGCAATACCATTTAAATCAATATATAGAGCATTTTGATATTACGAGCATATGTTAAAAAAAGCGGAGAACACAGAGTGAGATGCTGTGGGGAAAGTGCATTATCCATTTTTCCCTAAACATGAGAGATGTTATATTAAGGGCGTCAATAAAAATAACTCGTAAGATATAGTTAACGCTTATTGTTTAAAGAGGCTTGCCCCGTCAGATGCTGTGACAGATATGTGCTGAAAGATAGATACTTGTGCTGTTTAATGTGTTTGAGATGTGATGTTTTCCTCAGTGCATAACTTACATTTCACAGGTATATTCTCCATCTCTAAATATAAGAAAGTCATGCAAATATTTTCATTTTGCATATATCGCAAAATACTGAGATATGATTTTTTTTTTTGTCCATATTGCCCAGCCTTATATATATTAGTGCTGGGCAATGATTAATCGCATCCAAAATAAAGGTTTGTTTTTACATAATATGTGTGTGTGTGTTCTGTGTTTTATATTTATAAATACATATATGCATCTACTGTATATATTTAAGAAATATTTGCATGTATATACTGTGTGTGTGTGTGTGTGTGTATATATATATAGGCCTATATACATAATTTACATTATATATAAATAAAACATTTTTCTTGTGTTCTTATGTAAAAATAAACCTTTATTTTGGATGCTTTTACTCGCATCCAAAATAAAGGTTTATTTTTAATATATATATATATATATATATATATATATATATATATATATATATATATATATATATGGCTCAAGACCCTGCTGATACAAATACACAGACACAATAATGGGAATCCTGATTACCTGGTCTCTGTAAGACATGCGGGACAAATGCTGGTCGCATCATTGGAGGAGGCGCTACTGCCGGCATAGCTACAAATAAATATCAGATGATTGTCAGCTGCTTTCTATATATGACTTCTACTCAGACTGTATAATAAGAGTGTGAAATAGTTGTACCAGGACCAACAAATGTAGGCGGCGGACCAACTAAAGTGGCAGCTCTTGCATCCAAAGTCTGCTGGACCTAAAAAACAAACAAAAAGAAGAAGAAAAGTTAGTTAGAATTGATGAATGTTTGTAGAAATATATATCAATATATATATATGAATAGGTCTTATTTTTTAATTACATTTTTCACTTATTATAACAATGTGTAATAAAGTAATTTGTAATTAAATAAATTAGTAAATCAGAAAAATATACCAATTATGCAAAAGAATTTTCATAATTAGTCTTTTGGACCCCACTCAACCCAGAATACAAAAATAGAATGTAAAATATTAGGTTTTTTTTTTTAGTTATCAGTAATTAATACCTGTCTGTACGTGTTTGTGCCAATAATAGGCCTGATCATGGGTACGGCTGGCATTGCCAGAGCGACTGGAACAGCTTCAACCACTGTAGGTGCCACAGGTCCTCCCAACACCTCCTGCTCAAACCTACCGGAGAAGCAACAACATCAGCATTCATGAAGTCAGAAATGCTCTATTCTACACACTCCAAACACACCAGCTGGAACAACTGAACATGAGTGAAATGAGAAAAACTCACAGTGCCATCTCTGCCTCCATCTCCTTCAGGCGCTCTTCTCCAGATTTTAACGCCATACTGAGCGTCTTCTGCAAAAAAGAAACAGAAAAAGAAAAAAGAAGAAACCTCAATAAATAAATCAATATATTAATAGTCGTGTCTCAAAATACAGCAAGCTGCCTGTCTAGCATTTTTTTTGTACCACAAACCTTTTTCCACTGCACCTTTGATTCCCCAAAATTCTGCAAACTGCTATGATGCTTAGAAAGATGCAAACCCATGCACTCCACACATGCTGCACGCCCTAAAGAGTCTAACCAGGCAGCTCACTATGTTTTGAGACACAACCAGTGCGTCTCTTGTAACGTTAAAGATAATAAATAAGAGAGTTTAAGAAGCATAAATAAATAGAAGCATCTGTGGTAAACTGCGCTTAGCTGTCCTGTTTACAGGAATAAAGCAGAAACATTGTTTGAATCGATTAATAATTAGTAATTGTTTGAGCAATAATGTTCAGATTCCAAATGTTGTATAGCTCCAAACTGAATTAAACTTCATCTAAAGCTCCGCTGAAGTCAACTATTCTCAACTAAATAAATACTCGCCGTGAAATCCGCCCTTCTGAAGAAATTCAAGTCAATATGCAGGAATAAAATGATACAACAGATGAACGGATCTGGATCATTTGTTTTCCTCAACGACACCGCTTGTCTGGGCGCAGAGGAATTACGTCACAAGTCAATCGGTCCTTCCTCAGCGCAGCGCGCAGGAAAATGAGATCATACTAGTCCACTACAACTCCCAGAAGAACAAGAGATTAAACACAGAGTCCGTCCCTTATTAGACATTCTCTGTTAAACACTAAAACTTCTCTTCGCATATTGATTTTTTTAGTAATATTTGATTGAAATAAACTAATTTAATTTGGTTAATTTCTCTGTTGTGTTCGAGTTTAAATGATTGAGAATTTAATAAGGCCTGTTTTGCCTTGAGGGCAGAGGGCGCTATAGACTAGCGCCACAAAATACCTTTGAGCCACACAAAAAAACTGAGATGAGTCAAGATGTGCTGTCACAAACGTTCACCAGATTATTATACAACACATTAAAAAGTTGTATTATAATCACATCCATACTGGAATGTTTTCTGGGGATTCCATGCTCTTCTCAGTTTGTGGTTCATTCCCTTTTCAAAGAGAAGAAACTGCAATATTATGGGCAAAAATGTGAGAATAACTTTCACTGACTTCCATAAACCTTCACACTGATTGAATTATTGCATCATCAGCTACCATTTCCTGTTTGAGTTCCTGTTTAATTTAGTTTAAATGTAAAAATCACAAGCAGAAACTGTTTCACTAAAGAAAGATTATATTTGCCGGTCATGCTTTAAATCTAACAATATTTTCTTATCATTTAAGCATAAAATAGTGGAATTAAATTACAATCACTGCTTTAAGGATTGTTTCACCATGAACAAGGATATCCGTTTGATGCAAGCTTAAGTATATAGGCCTGTATAGGGGAAATGCTGAAGCTTTTGCATCTAAAGAAGCAAGTGATTTCTTAAACAAAACCTCAGAAAGGACAACACATGTTTTTCATCAGCATATTACTGCAGCTGTCTCTATCAGGTGAGATATTGTTTTATTTGAGTGTAGTTTTTTGTTGTTGTTGATAATATTGACTATTGTCTATTCTCAATCTGTTTGACTTCTTCTGTAATGTCAAAGCTGCTGTTTTCAAACTTTTTTATTTACATAAACTAGGAGGGGGAATATGCTGAAATAATGAGATAAAATAATTATAAATCATCCAAATGTGGGTTCACACCTTTTATGACCAAAGAATTTACATGATGTTTCCGGTCATTCATGATAGAGTGTTTACCCAATAAAATATTTTAGAACTGACTTTTCAATTTCTCTTAAAATATCCTCATATAGTCTACAGATTTTCCAAGCCCATGAAACACGGGTCTTTAAGAAAAGAAGAAAGAAAAGAAGCGATTTGTTGAAAGAACAATTTAAAATAAGAAAAATGTCTTGCTTTTTAGCTATTTTAGCTTATTATAAAGAGTTGTCTTATTTTATACAATTTTGTAGCTCCCTTGGAAGTGTGCTAACTGCTGAGTTTGCTGCTGTATTTTTGGCCAGATCTGATCATTTATAGTCTATTAGAATCATCTGGAGCAATGAATAGCAATATTGATTTACTGCCTTAACAAACATTTTTCTGTGTTTTTCAGCTGTTTTGGCTTCATGGTCAGTTTCATACAAACCTCATTCCATATGTGTTTTCGAAAATTCATCTGTAGATTTCACCTGCTCATTTAACTATCCAAATTTTCACACACTTAAAACTACAAAATGGTTCAAACCAAAAAAATATCAGAAACAAGACGGATCACAGGAGGGAATATTTGTCTATCACTCAAAGGCGGCAGAGATTGACCAACTGTACAAAGACAGAACAGTGTATGCAAACCGAGACAAAAACTGCTCCTTGCAATTACACAATGTCTCCAAAAGTGACATTGGAAAATATTTCTTTCGCCTTGAAACAAATTATCTTAATGGAAAGTATACTGGATCAGTTGGCATAAACCTCGATGTTGCAGGTAAATGAAAGATCAATTTCTTTATTGCAAACAAAAACTCAGACCTACAATCCCTGTTGTAAGTTACCAGCATGGTGTGCTGGTGTCCCCATAGGTTTCTTTATAGCTTATTCTTTGTTCAACCAGAAAGATCATGTTGATCAAACCAATTTCATGAACTAAGTTCTGCTGGTCCATCACCAGGATGGAATCGGATGCTGGTTTAGCACTGCATGGGGACCATTAAATATTTTTTTGAGTGTTTTTAAACCGGTTTCTGTTACATTTCATTAATCTACACCACTTTTAACAGTTCTACCTTTCAGAGTAACAGTGACAAGTCCAAATGTGAATGGACACATCTGTGAAGGAGAATCTGTGAAATTGAGATGCAGCACAGAAAACTGTACCCCGCAAGAAGGACCGTTTGCCTGGTATAAAAACCAGCTTCTTCTTCCTCAAGCCAATGAGAATGTGCTCCAAATCTCTTCCGTCTCTCACAATGATTTTGGCAACTACTCCTGTGGTCGGAAGAACAGTAACACAACTTCAGCAGATGAAATACTGCTTGATGTGAGATGTACGTTTGCATTTATAGGGCTAGATTGTTTAAAGCACATCCTGGGTTGTTTTTTTCAAAAATCTAGTAAGCTGTCTAAAAGTGGGCAATATTTAAGACATCATCCTAGACACACTCCTGATGCAAAGACTGTTCCGAACATACAAGTTTGGGATCAGTAAGATTTAGTTTAAAATCAATGGCTACTTTTATTCAACAAGAACACATTTAATTGATCAATATTGACAAGGCCTTTATAATGTTACAAACGATTTCCAATGGACCAATTGCGAGTAGACGTCACACGTCACTGCAGTTCGCGCACACTTAATGGTGCCAGAAAAACAGTGGTAACAAGTGTGGATGGAAATGGGCGAGGAATAGGATGTCTCGTTGAGTCTTTGGACGTTAGAATCAGAATGCAAAAAAAGATGGTCTTTATTTTATAGAACACCAATGTCGACGAAGCCATTTGAAGCTAAACATTAAACGGACAGACTGGACCGATTAAACGTGTGACAACTAGCCTACTATTAAAGCATGAATTTGATGTAAACAATCGATCTACCGAATATTCACATATGCAGTTCATAGAGGAGATAATGTAACCCCTACAGTTAGGCCAACAGCATGAAAAAACTTTTAACATAGATAACATTTAAACCTATAACATTTTTAATCTCACAAGCTTGTCTTCCTTACAATTACAAGTTTATATCTCACAATTCTGAGAAAAAAGTCAAAATTGCAAGATTAAATATGTTCATCAATTGGGGGGAAATATTCTTTTGTTTCGTGGTTCCACCTTCAGAAAATTGTTGTTTACAAATGTAGCTTGTAGTCTCCAGAATCGGTTCCATGGCAGCCTTTTAGGTTTGGGAATAGAGCAACTGCTACTGACCACTATTTCCATGTTATATAATGATTTATAAAAATGAGGAAGATTGATCGATTTCACTAAACCATAATTGTGTCACAATACTTTAGGGAACATCTCATTTCAGCTGCACCAAATATTTCAAAGTTCTCTTACAAATACAGATCCTGTTGCTTCTCCCCACAGATAGTCCGAAGAATGTTGAAATAACCATTTTGACATCTGGAAAGATGGAACAAGGAAACTCACTGACTCTGATCTGTAAGAGCAATGCCAATCCTGCAGTGACAAACTACACTTGGTTTAAGACCAGAGATGCAAACATCTCTTCTATTGGATTTGATTGTGAATTCTCCATCAAAGCTGCCAGTCAGAAGGATGATGGACAGTACTTCTGCACAGCCAAAAATGACATGGGTTCTCAAAACTCTACGATCATAACACTGAAAGTCGAAGGTAATTCATTCACAAAGAAAGAAAGGAAGTCTTTGGTTGTGTTTGGAAGTAAATACTGGCTTAATGCTTACTAAATATTGTGCAGTATATTGTATATTTCTTGATATTTATATATTTAAAAAAATATATAATGTGAGGGGTGTCCAGAAACTTGTTTCCCATTTTAAAATGTAATTTTGAGTAAAACATTATGTTAAAAACTGTGACTTTTTTTGACCGTTTACCCAAACCCTTTTTTGTTTGTTTCTTTCAATAGTGCCTAGTAATCGACATTTCTTGCTGACTGCAACAGCTGGGTTATTTTTTGTAATAGCTGTACTATTAGTCCTGTTTGGTCTCATTATAAGGTGAGTGGATGAACAGTATGTTGAAAATCTAAGAGAACATGCATTGCATGAGTCTGTGCTTTGTGGAAATTGCACAACATATTACACAAGCCCTGCTGTGATCATTCATCACTTTCCACCATCATTTGCTGCGTTCAGTTTTGCACTGCTCTGGTTATTTTAATCGTTGTGGCAGTCAAGCATGCAATCGTCTTACGCAACGTCTTGCACTATTGCAGCTAATACTAACTGATTTACGTAAATCATTGTTTCTTAATCTTGTGACTAGAGTGTAGTATTCGGATCATCTTGAATGATTAATCACTAATCGTATAATTACTTGTCTTAATTTTATGGATTTTGAAGGCAAACACGTAAAGCTATATTGCAAATCTGTTCACATATTCACAGGAGGAAACAGATTACACCAAAGAAGCTGCACACAGAACAGGTATTAAATCACACGAACAATGCATCTGATTTTAAACAAGTAAGATCCCTCTGCACTTGTAAATATGGTTACACTTTATTTCGACAGTCCACTTTAAACGTATAAGTAACCTTGCAACTGCATGTCAACATAGCAGTCATTAGAGTAATAGTAGACTGTCTGTTTAATATCTGCTAACACTTTATTTTGATGCTCCCCAACAGACATACTGACTATAAGTAACTTAGTCAACTTATTCTACTAACCCTATAACCTAACAGGCTACCAATATTCTAATAAGAGTTATTTGACATGTTGTTGCAAATGAAAAAGTTAGTTGACATAGGCTAGTTGAAAAGTTACTTATAGTCAGTAAAATTTCTGTTGGGGAGCATCAAAATAAAGCAGACAGTCTAGTACTAATGAGAGGAAGTTGGCATGTATAGTTTGAAGAATGTCTAAAGTGAACTATCGAAATGAATAAATATCTCCGGTCTTATATTTGATCAGACACCAGCAGTCATTGTTACAGAGGATATCTATGAGAACCTGAGACAATCACCAGAGTCTGAAGAAAGACATACCAACCTGATATATGCAGATCTAAAGCTTCCTTCATCAAACTCAGAAAGGTAATGAATAAAATGTCTCATCACCAGCTTGATGATGAATGTTTGTGGAGGGAAATCTGTGGAATTAATCTATAAACCCCTTGAATTGGCTGTGTTGACATATTCCCTGCTGAAACAGCAAGTGGGGTCAGACATCAAAGGAACATCAATGGGTTTATAATATATATATATATATAAATTGTCTAATACATATAATGTTTTTTTATTGTTTGTTTTTTAGACCACTTTCCAAAACTCAAGAGGGTGACGCCGTGATCTACAGCCTTCTTAGTTACAAAGAGTGACTGAATCTAAGCACTATGAATAATGAGCTTTAGTAAGCAGGTGTTGTAGATATTTCTCTCTTTTTATTTAAAAGAAATAGTTGTGAATGCATTTACATTGGGTATTGAGTACAAAATCACCATATGCTCAAACATTAGAATGAGTAAAAGCATAAAAAAAATAATATATACAATGTACAGTGAAGGTAAAAAATTATTCATAAGTCTATGTACATCTTTATGCATGCATCTGTATTTACATCCACGATTAAGTCACTTGAACCCCCCCCAAAAAACATAGTGTGTTTATGTAACAATATATGATTTTGAAATAACACTGTTAAAAATAAAATGCAAAGTTATATCTATATTAAAATGGTTCATTTAAATTAAAATTCTGTCATCATTTACTCATCCTCATGCCAAACCCTTTAAACTCCGTTAATCAAGATTTTATACAAGCTACAGGCATAGGTTAAATGCGCAATAAATTAACACTAGTGATGCGTCTGGGAAATATTATGCTCCCATTATAACATTCATTTTATACTTCAAAATATCAACACCATATTATACTTAGCTGCATTCTGCATTTATCTGCTCTGAACATACATTCAGCTCAAGCAGCATTTGTCAAGTACAGTATTTACTGTGCTAGATCACACTGATAATGCTTTCAACATCCTACATTTAATAACAAGCATAATCTAAACCGCGAACATGTTCCTGCAAATAACAGTCGTCTTCATGATGTTTGTATATTTGTTCCAGTCCAGACAACATCACTTTAAGGTCAAGTGTGCCATTTCTGTGCTAGAATTTTTTTTTAAACTCCCCCATCTGTCATTGATTGGACAAACAGATAGTCCCGCCCAGATCTCACACTATTGGTTGAACCAGTCTTGCTATGTTGGGCCTGTCGAGATGCTCAAACAAACACAGCAAAGTTTTCATAGCACCACAGAGCCATAGTGTTTAAACCTTCATGGACTACAAATGGATTATGTATAGTATTTTAACACACAAAACAGAAAAAAGACACACTTCACCCTTAAGCTCACAATCGGATATCTCGAGATTTGTGTGAAATTTCTTCACTCTGTGAATTGAAATTGTCTCCTGTAAAATCTCTTCTTTTACGCCTCTCCTGTTGGATCATCAGATTCTGGGTTCTTCCTACAAAAAAGAGGGAATATATCATTATTTCTAGAGGGGAAATGATACAGAAGAATACAAAAAGCTGTTTTCTGGGTTAATTAGGCAGCTGAATTGTTTTAAGGTTTTTCCGGGGGATTTGATTATAGAGAAAAGAATAAAACTTGTGGGAAATGGGTTAAAATGGCAATGTGAGTAAGTTACATCATGGCTTAAGGAACAGTTCTCCAAAAAAATACAATTCTGTGATCATTTATTATTTAATGGTATTTTATGTGTTTTAGGATCTGTGCAGACGACACCACTTTCAACTAAAAACTGAAAACATTTTATGCAGTTTGACAAAAACAATACTATTCTTGTCTTTTTGTAAACTAAAAAAATGCACATTTGTGAAAACGGTGACAGCATGCCCGTTTATATTACATGTTCAGTCTAAAGGCACCTAGTGTTTCTTTACAAAGTGACATCGCCAACTACTGGCCTGGCAGCAGAATACAGCGTTTTTAGTCAATTTCGTGGATCCATGTGTATAGGGATCATTTTACAATGTTGTCGTCTGTACGCAAAAAAGCAAAGGAAAAACTTTTGCATTTTTAGTATATCATTTTTGTGTTAACGTACCCTAAAGGAAGACATACGCTAAGACATTTTGACTAACATCTCCTAAAGTAAGTCACATATAGCTTGAGGATGAGTAAATGATGACAAAATGTTGTTGTTGTTGTTTTTTTGGGTGAATTAGTCCTTAAAGTCTGGTTACATAACTCAAAACCACATGCCATTTTTTGTGAATGACAGCCTTGATGCCCGGCTGCATTCAGCCCTTTGAGGTTGACACCTACTCGAATTTGGTAAGATGCGCTTTGTCACACGTGACCTCTGAATGACAGCCATTCACTGCCCGATTGGGTGCCTGAAGCTTTGGGATGCTGCCTCGTGGAAGCCTTAGACCGCTCAGCTTCATGTCTCTGTATCAAAGGACACATGAGGACTGAAGCTTAGAGCGGTGAAATCACACACAGCAAACAGTAGATCTGTCTAAATGCAAACCTCGAAAATTTGACTTATAGATGGAAAACACTGTTTAAAAAACACTGATTGATTCATTGAAAATATAAGGGACACTTACACATGAATGTATATATATTACTAAATATTAAGTGTTAACCATTTTGTTTATATATATGTTTATATATATGTGTGTGTATATATATATATATATATATATATATATATATAATATTTACACAATATGTGTGTGTGCATTTAAAATATTCAAAAATAGTATTTTTATAGCATTTATTAACCTTTTAACCTACTATTAACCTACTTCAAAATATGTTAAGGTATTGTTAAAAATTCACTAATAAAAATATTTTATTTTTATTTATTTGTTTTTTCAAAAAGAGAATTACTGTATATAAAAGAGGGTATATATAGTTTAACATTAACAAAGATTTGAAAAGACAGCAAAAATATTTTTTCTTCATCGTTAGTTTATCTTATCACTGTTACACTTTATTTTAAGGTGTCATTGTTACAGTGTAATTATATATTTAAGTGCTGAGAAATATTAAGTAATTACATGTACTTACTATAGGGTTAGGGTAGGAATAGGATTTGGTTGAGGTTTAGTTGCATTTAATTATGCATAGTTTACTGTTATTACTATGGTAAGTACATGTAACATATGAAACAAGGACACTGTAAAATAAAGTGTTACCCATTACACTTTATATAACCTTAATCATGTCAACCATGATGCTGTGTGTTATAATCATTTCAGTTATAATCAGCTTTTTATTGGTTTTCTTTTTTTGCCATCATGAGATAAAATTCCAGTCCAGTGAGTAATACAATTAAAATTTAATTATTTTTTATACTAATTCAATTATTTATACTTTTCGGAAAATCTTTTGCACATCTTGGCCTATATATACTGTACACACAGGAATAGGTCACCCAAAAATGTAAATGATGTAAGGACTTTTCCTCACACAAAGCTTTCATATAAATTCAGAAGACTTAGCATAGGCTATATAGTGTACAAGTCTTGTAGATTAACTTTATAATTTTATGGTGCTATTTGTCTTTTTTTTGCATCCACTTTTCTTGTATAAAATTATCTTTTGAAATTGATAGACAAAACTTTGGGGTGAACTATTCCTTTAAAGTACTATATGCAATCACCATGATCTAAAATTATGTGCAAACAATGTCTCTTTGTAGGACAACTAGGGTCGTATTGTGTATCTCCGCAACACAAACATCGAAGGATGAAGTTATCTTACCCAGTTGAGTTATTCGCCTCTTCATCCATCCCTTTAGACTCTGGCACTTTGTGTCCAAATAGTTTACGAGCGAGGAAATTAAGCAAGCCGCAGTGGTTGGTGTAGCAACAGAAAGCATCTACTGATACCATCAGCAACAAGAAGATGAACATTACTATTCCCACCACACCACCTTTCCCTAGCATCGGCTGACTGACTACAAGAGAAAGGGGAATCGGTTGATTTCACTAAAGAGTTTGCATTTGTTTAAGCATATTATGCATAATAATATTTGGCTCGCTCTAATCAATCCTACCAGGTTGTGGGACGTTGAAGTTAATTTTGGCAGAGCTGGAGGAGCCGTTGTGGTTTACTGCATAAACTTCCATTTGATATTCAGCGTTGTACTGGAGATCATTCAGCTGGATTCTGCTGGAGTTTCCAGGAATTTCTTTTTCAGTCCATTCCTCATTCTCCTTGTTCTATTCGAAATGGCACATTTGTCACTGATTTAAGGCTTGTACTTCACATATTTATTAAAAAAAAACATGAAAGATACGATAAAGTGATTCGGACTGACCCCTTTGTAGCGTACAACGTAGTGTAGGACGGGAGAGCCTCCGTCTTTCAGCTGTTTAATGGGGATGGACACGGAGTTCTTCTCCAACTTTTTCTCGTTCAGAGAAAGAACGGGGCTGTCGGGTTCCCCTAAATGAGGGAAAGAAGAAACATCAGATGAGAACAAAGAAACAGTGTAACACGTTGATCTTAGGGCTGGGTGGATTTTCATCATGATATTTTCAACCTTATTTTGACGATATTTGATGTACACTAACATTCTCTTGGGGTTGCTAAGATTTTTTTTCATGTTTTTTTAAGTCTCTTATGCTCACCAAGGCTGCATGTATTTGATAAAAAACGCAGTAAAAGCAGTTATATGGTGAAATATTATTAACATTTAAAATAACTGATTTCTATTTGATTATATTTTAAAATGTAATTTATTCCTGTGATCTAAAGCTGAATTTTTATTATCATTATTCGGTGTAACATTATCCTTCAGAAATCATTCTAATATGCTGATTTAATGCGCAAGAAACATTTCATTGTATGTTAAAAAAAAGTTTTTTGCTGCTTAATATTTTGTGGAAACAGTGATACAGTTTTTTTAAAGGTGCAATGTGTAAAAATTGAGTCTCTATTAACAGAAATGCAATATGACATCCATAACTATGTGTTCAGTGGTGTATAAAGAACTTACTTAATAAACCGTAATGTTTTTATTACCTTAGAATGAGGCATTTATATCTACATAGACGCGGGAATCCCCTTCTATGAAGGTCGACATATTGTGACGTCATGTTTCTACCGTAGCCGACAGCGAACAAACAGCGTTACAGAGCGCGTTTCGTCACTACCTTGAAAGAGAAGCAGCAGAAAGCTAGAAGCTAGCCATAAACAGCGTGAGTCGTGACTTTTCCCTTGTCAGTGGTGTAAAATATGTAGTTGGATTGTTTCATGTAACTTAATTATTCTCCCTCGCTGTGTTATGGCTTTGCTATGTGGGGATAAATGAGCAGGTTACGTTCGTGAGACAGCTGATTAGTACTCTTGTCATTGACCGTAAAACAGTTACAGGAATCACCAACCCGTCGATCTTGGAAGCATTTTAAGTCGATCGAGTTTCCAAAATCAGAGAAAAAAAGCCTATTGTGTGTAGCTAGTAAATGGTGTCTAGGGGATGCGGAGGCGCGCGCGCTGTTTATCACGTCATTTTTGCCGCACGCACCTTTGGGCTCATGCGGACGCGTCCAGTATAAACAAGGCTTTACTCTTTAACCAGCTCAGCCACAGTAACAGCTCATATTAGCCATCTAAACTTTTACTACCCTGTTAGAAAAAATATATAGTTGCATAGTTTCATGTGGTTCTTCTCCCTCACTGTATTATGGGTTTGCTATGTGGGGAGAAATGTGCTGGTTACGTTCGTGAGACAATCAGCTGATTACTATTATTATATTATTTATTAAGACCCTTGATCCTCACCTGACTATGGCTTTGTAAACTTTATCCATGATGTGGTTTATAATGGACTGTGGTACAGAAACTTGGTTTACTCTGGCTATTCTCTGCTGTCTCAGACGACGATATGTTTGTCCCATGTTAGACACCGTAGCTTCTTCGAAAGGGAGGGGTGAGCGGTGGGCTGAGCCCTTAGTGTAAACTCGCAAGCGAACCGCTAGATGTCGCTAAAAGTCACACACTGCACCTTTAAGGATTCTTTGATGAATAGAAAGTTCAAAAGAACAGTATTTAATTGAAAAAAAAATCAATAGTAGTTACATTATAAATGTTTTTGCAGTCACTTCTGATCAATATAATTCATCCTAAAGCCGCGGAATAAAAGTACTAATTTCTTAAAAATCATAATGACCCCAAACTTTTGAATAGTGGTGTATATATATGGATATTTATTAATTTGCTCTTAAACAGCTAATTTCTTAAATTATTCAAAATGTTTCATTTAATAACTAAAATACAGTAAAATCTAATTAAAAAATAGTAAATACATGTATTACATACTAATTCACTTAATAAACACAAGGAAGACTAGTGTGAAGAATGAATCACTAAATCAGTGTTTTGAACCACTGAACTGAAATGGACAGTGTGAACTGATTCACAGAAATGAATCAAGCTTACAAACTCTCACACTGTTTTTGTTAAGTTTAAAGGAAATTATTATAATATTTTTACAAACTAGTCATGGAAATTAAACAGAACATTAAAATCAATGTGAAAATAAGTTATATTAAGTTATTAGGGTATGTCTGTGTCATTCTTAAGTAATTGACAATCCAGTGGATAAGCTCCAAAATCATTCACTAGAGTATAGATGTATGAGATCAGCCGGCCAACACTGATTTCACGCTGAAGGAAACCTGAAGTAGCAATTTTCTCTTTTTTCCACTTTCTTCAGCATTGAAACCATGCAGGTAAACTAATTTCCACACTTCTATATCCCAGTAAACAATTAGGCATGTGTTTTAGCCTATCAACTGGAGATGTATGCATTCAAAATTTTGATTTACCATCTACAAAGGAAGGTCAGAATAAGGCAATGGACGGGCCCCGGGACCAGGAGCAGGTCGTAATGCATGGAGAATGGTCATCATCAAGCAGGAATGAGAAAGAATGGGCAGCGAAAGCAAATCGTGAACATGTGTGATGAGCAAACAGGCATTTATGCATGACAAGAATGACAGCATGACATGAAATCAACTGCAATAAAATGTCTTATGATTATTAAAGACTGATGTTGAGACTGTAGAACAATGAATCTGCAGACGTTTTAACATTTTCTGCACTGATTTTGTGGGAAATCTGCAGATTGGATTTAAACATGGTAAATGTGCTAAATGGATCAGACAGACAGACAGACAGACAGACAGACAGACAGACAGACAGACAGACAGACAGACAGACACATTTAAGATAGATGCATATTTAATACTTGGGTGCAGATTTCGTGTGGGCCTGACAATGGCTTAAAAAAACATAACAATATTCATAATAGCTATCAACATCAAAAATGGTGGAGATGAAGTGAACAGACAGGAGAGAATCCTGCTGATACTCACGTCGAGACTGTGTGAAGACCATGTGTTCTGTGGAGAAGTTCCCCTGGTAATGCAAGTTTTTGACCGCCAAACGAACTGAGTACCCTGTGTACGGCTCAAGGCCCTTGATCAGCAGGGGATCTAAAATGAAAGTTTTTTCATCAAACATCTGAATTTAACAAAGCATCAAAATATAAACCACACATCTCATAGTCACTTATTTACTTGTGGGCTTGACGACACTTTGACTCCAGGTTTCTTCGGACGGTTTCTTCCACTGAAGGATGTACTGGGTAATAGAGGACCCTCCATCCTGCACTGAGACACTCTGGATGAGGACAGAAGATGAGGACCCCGGGGCCACACTGAACTGAGCGGGTGTCCCAGGCCAGGCTTGTGAGAGAGACGGAGAGAAGTTATTAACGAGAAGAAGCAATATATAAAGTTTCTGCCCGAATAAAAATATATATAAACAAACCAACGTTTGTTAACTTCACCATTATCAAATGTGAATATATATATACACACACATGTATGGTGAAGACATACTTAATCTTAGAGTTCAAAGCCACTAAAAGAGCCTTACTAATCAGCTGGAAGTCCTCAGTGGTTGTGCCCGCTGTGTTGCTGGCAATGCAGGAGTACAAGCCACCATCAGAGGGCACTACATTTTCAAGAATCAGCACAGATCCGTCCACACTCGTCTGCCCACACGTTCATGCAAACAGGAAAGACAATAAGAGACAGGAAGACGTAATTAAGACCGAAGAGAAAAGTACTGTACGTGGGTCACACTTCCTGTAGATAGAGATTCCCTCCTCGCCGTCAACACCATCAAAGAAAATTAGAATCCAATTATAATCCATTTCCCATGTATTCCCACTGGTTTAAGAAAAGACTTGATTGTCTTAAACATATTTCCAAAGCTAATTATTAATATCATTTTTTTTCAATTACAAACAACAATAGAAATGGAGCAGCTATTTAGATGTTCCTCACCATTTTTTTTTGGGTAGCCTTCTTGACCCACTGTACAGTTGGAGTTGGATGTCCTGTGGCATTGCAGAGCACAGATCCAGTTTCTCCTGGAATAATGGTCAGCTTGCTTGGATCCAAGTTTATAGTTGGACGCTCTGAAAATGATCAATAGAACAAGCAAAAATGAAATGAAATGAATCTTCGAAAGCTAAACCATAAAATAACAAAATACATATTGAGCCAACTACTGCGAATATGCATTTGTGTATAAAAATCTATTTTAATATTTCCATTATTCTACAATAGTTTTGTTTGGGTCTGGCTCATTGGAAAGTGTCAATGCGATGCTTGCATGGGATCACATTCCCCGTATTTGTGTTTGCAACAATAGTAAACATCTGAAGTCATGGTAGAAAAAAGGTTTCCTTGGAATAAATATTTGGCTAAACAAAATAAATAAAAAAGCAGTTGAGCCATATCATTATTTGATGTATAAAGTGAACAGTATATTAAGACTGAAAATATGATGCTGGTCTTGATTGTATCCATCAGGAATTGATTGACTGGATCATAAAAATGGTTGTCGCCATCCAAAAAGGCCATTATTTATCATTTTACAACATGGCTAATTGACAGAGTTTACTGGCCATACAGACCTGCAAAAATTCATCAAGATCGTAAATAGTGACAATTGATTTCATGTTGAGCTTTGATGTTCATTAAAAACATATTATGCAGACCAACTTCCCTCATTCGATGCTTTCAGCCAAGCAAAAACACATCACTTTATTCAAAGTTTTGAGTCTTCTAATAGGCCCTTGTCTCACCTGAGACATCCAGAATAAACGTGGCACTGTTTTCCCCGATCTTATTGCTAGCCGTGCAGATGTACTCTCCAAAGTCGCTCCTGGTCACTGCAGAGATGGCGAGCACACTCTTGTCAGTGTTGTATTTGTAACGGGAGTCATCAAAGGTGGAAGGGCTGAGGGGAGAGATAAAGAAACTCAGTCTTTTTGTCACTATTGTTCATTAATACAACACAAATATACTCATGGGAGGAGAACTTACAACTAAGAGACAAAGGGAAGCTCCAAATATACAAAAACAGTCTGAGACTAAAATATGAATCAACACATACAGGCTCTGTTCCAAAATTATTATTTTTTTTACTAGACTGAATACAATATTTTATATCAAAACATAATTAATTACGCAAAACTTTTGAGCAAAGTTTCTCAGGGAAACGCAAAAGTTTTGCAAGGTAATGCAAAGTTTCTCTGTGTACCGCAAAGGTTTTGCCAGAGAACGCAAAAGCATTGAAATATTTTTTTTCCTCTGATATTATATTTTTTCTAACTTTATGGGGTCCATTAGCGTTCGTATAACCAAGATTTTTTTAGACATTTAAAAAAAAGGGATATTTTAAACCTTTAGAGAACATTATGAAACAATGTTTTCATAACTTAATATGTTATCAACGTTAGGGACGAAAGCAAAACATTCTTAGAACATATTTTTGTTAGCTGGGGTTGATGCTGCCCATGGAGGTACAGTAGCTCACTAGGTTTTCAAATGGAGCCTTAAGAAGTCTGGATGGATTATTTTCACATATCGTGGACAAACTTTGGATTTCAAAAGTAGATTGACAAATATAAAAAGACTGACACTAAGGATGAAAGAAAAATTATAGCATTTTCTCTTGATGTACATACAGTATCCATGAAATAATTGGAGTGGGTACTCCTTTGACCAGGCAGGCTATAGACACACTGGTATTGGGTCCGGCAAACACACTCGTTCTCTCCTGACGAATCAGTACAGTTGGTGGCTCTGGAGAATGGGATATTTAAAGCAGATATTTTAGAGGACATTTTCACCCTGGAGAACAAACATGATTAGTTCCTCTACGTCCTCACCATTAACCACAACAGAGATTTGGAGTGCCCTATTTATGGGGCGTCCCTTGATCTTGCCTTCACAGGAGTAGGTTCCACGGTCTTCTGACTGAATTCCCACAATCTGCAGGGCTCTATCAGGCAGGATTTTGAGATGACCTCGGCCTGTACAAAGAGAAGAACGTTCATAGAGCATGATCAGCGTCAAAGATGCAATCTTACTACTTTAGAATTATGAGACGAAGCCTTTAAAAGCCCACACACACACTCTTAAAAGGCCAGCTCACCCAAAATGAAAATGATTTCATTATTTTGCAACGTACCTCATTGGGGGGAAAAAATGTCCCCTTTGCCTACATTACATTTTTGTAAAACTCAAAAAACATCCCTATCGATATTAATTCACTGCAGTTTTACTAGAGGCTGTAAAACACCAACAAGTTTTATTCCCGTTCAGTGTTCACAAAAATTATGATTACAGTTAAAGGGACAGTTAACACAAAAATGAAACTTCTGTCATTAATTACTCACCTACATGTCGTTCCAAACACTTATGGCTTTCGCTCATCTTCAGAACACAAATGAAGATCTTTTTGATGAAATCTGAGAGCTTTCGGTCCCTCCATTGAAAGCTATGCAACTACGTAGCTACATCAATGTAAGAACACATGCTTGAATTTCTGTTTACCACAACTGATGTGTGTGTTGATGAATGTTTATATGTGAATATAAGCCTAAATTAAATATGTTCATCATATAAAGCGAACAAGTCTCTTCAAAAAAATTGGACTAAACCCAGTAATTAATATGGATTAATTTTACTATCTCTTTAAACTTTTTGAAGCTTTAGCTGCCAATGGAGGGACAAAAAGCTCTCAGATTTAATCAAAAAGATCTTCATTTGTGTTTTGAAGATGAATGAAAGTCTTACGGGTTGGGGACGACATGTGAGTGACTAATTAATGACAGGATTTTCATATTTGGGTGAACTATCCTTTTAAGACCTCAAAACACTTTTATCATAGTGCATGATTTTACCACAGAGCATATCCAAACAGTATGTATGGCTTGCCAAATGTTGCCAGTTTCACATTTATCTGGTTTTTCTTCAAACTAAATGAGCTGTTAGCGACACTCACACTACATTTCACTTTAAGTGTCACAGAACATGCAGGAAAACATCCAAACAAACACCAAAGGACAAAAATGTGAGGGTGAGCAAATAATGTTTGACTTTCCATTTTGGTGTGAATTGTTCCTCTATGGTTGTCAATGGTGGCGTTTACTTGAAATGGGGCAAGACTGAATGTTTCAGAGTTGTTTCTTATGGCCTCATTCACACCATCAGAAAGGAAGAAAAAACATTAAATCAAACAGTTCACTGATGTTTCTCCGACAAGTAGCGAGAAACATCTCTCGATTTGGTTGCAAATCCGTCAGGAAACGAATGCACAGGCCCCTCCCACCCCATCAGACTCGTCCACCATCGCCATCCTGCCATTCGGCCAACTAAAGGCATCACAGAGAGCTAGGAAGGTGAGGAGACCCCCATACCACATAAATGATTGGAAGAACCTGCAGCATGGCCACCACCCCTACCGTCATCATTCACGATGCGATTGTTCCGATACCAGTAGATCTCCACCTCGGGCTTCCCAGAGACGAAGCAGGGAATGGTCACTGTCTGGTTCACCAGAAATTCATGGTATGTCCGTGTGTCGCCAAAGTCCGGTGTTTCTGATTGTAGGACAGAATTTCACATGAGAGTCATTATGGAGATTCAGCGCTTGATAGAAAAATATTGGACATTATGAGTCTTCAGGAACCTACGGTAGACATAGAGCTGGTAGTTCATCTTCTGTGTGATGTATTCATTTTCAAACACACAGGAATAGATTCCACTGTCACCTAACTCAATGTTTTTCAAGGACAGTGAACTCGAGGACTCATCGTTTTTCTTGACTTCATGGCGATCTTCATCAACGTCTTCACCATCTTTCATCCAACTGATATCTCCCTCTGAATCAGCTGACCCGCAGCATATAGAAAGACAGAAAAGAATAAAAAATAACATCTTCTTGGTTATTTTATGACAGTAACATTATATCGCTGGGATATTAAAACTGTTTTGACTGGTACAGACTGTTATGTGATATACAAAGGTCCCCAAAATATTTGGACAAATGAAAATGTATTAATGTCAGTGCATTACATACACTGTAAAAAAAATTATATGACCAATAAGTTATGACAACATGTTTTACATTGCCTTAACTCATCAAAATAAGTTAAGCAATTTTCAAGTTATACAAGATTGAACTAATTTTTTAAGTCAATTTAAATGACTTAAACATCCAAGTTGATTGTACTTGATTTTTACAGTGTAACAAAACATCAAACTGTGTGGCATTTATTTTAGAGCAATAAATAATGAATGAAAACTAAATGAAAAAAGTATTGTTGACACTTGAGGAGAACTGATCTACATTCAATAAAAATCATCTTGCGCCCTGCTTAGTTTAAGTAAAAAAAAACAGCATCATTTGTTTACACATAGTTTGATATTTTGTAAGTCATTAAGACATTTTTAAGTGTGTCCAGATATAATTAGGGGCCAATCTTTGTGTCCGGTTTTTACAACTGAACACACCAACCTTTGCACAAGAGCAGAACTTTGCTTCCCACCATCACATCTGGGTCACTCGTGATGATGTCTAATTTAGCATCTAAAATGAAAAGAAACACGTTCCACAAATCATGAACAACAACTTTTATATGAGTTTTATCAGTGAAACCATAGAATAAGTCAGCTGGCAGTGCTGATTATTTTCAAGCCAAAGCACTGTTTTACTGCGTCACAACCAAAAATAGATCTGCTTCAAATATTGGACAGATGACGAGGAAAAGAGTAAATGGACATTGGAAATGACCGGCTTCCCTTACAAAGCAATATTTCTTCCTGTATGAGTGATCAAAGACATCCAGCTACAAAGAACAGAGCAACAGTGTAATGGTTTTCTTTTCAAAGGGAAACATTATCTCTGCTTCACAAAAGAAAGTGATACTGTAAGTATTTATCACTGAATATTATATATGTATATTTATCTGTAATTGTTGAAGTAATTGTGTTAAATGTAGATTGAGTAATCCTTTTTTTAATGCCATGTCAGCATCTGAGGCAATTTTCAGTGCAAGAGAAAATTAAATAAAGTAAAAAAAACAAACAGGTTACGACAAATTAATAAATACATTTAAAAGGAGATAAGGATAGCTAACAGGATAAATAATATAGCTAGCTATGTTTATATACAAATTTCTGAAAATGCTAATATTTTCTGATTTCATATAACATTTTCAAAACACATGATATTGGTAACACTTCACAATAAGGTTTATTATTTAACATTAGTTTATGTATTAACTAACATGAACTAAAAATGAATAAAACATTTGTTACAATATTAGTTCATGTTAATTAATAAAAATACAGTTGTACATTAATTAATGTTAACAAACCAAACTTTTTATTTCAATAATGTTCAATTTTCAAATTAACATTAATTACGTTTGGACCCCACTGTATCTAAAAAGCAAAGAAAATATGTAACAGAGAAATTCAATTACACTAAAAGGTTAGGAAAGTAAATCCCGGCTCACCTATTAGTCTTGTGCATACAAGAAGGAGTCCACACAGTCTGGGTAAAATCATGGTTTCAATCATCAGTCTTCTCTTCCTGCGAAGTTCTCTTGCAGTCTGACAGGCAGCGTGTCCCCCATGATTTATATGCTATGCCAGAGACAGTCAGGAACCTGGTTATCTGGAGGATCTGACCCCAAAACTCCCTCCTCCCGATGCTTCATTCAGATGATGGAGCGCAGAGATGCGGAGACGCCAGACGGCGGCCCTCCCCTCCTGAGCACCGGATGAAACGAGCCCTGCTGTCCCCTGACACTCGATGAAGGGAGATATTTTATCCCACTATCTTGCATTTTATTGAAGATGATTCAACACGCGGACGATAAAGAAAAACATGTGCACACACGTTACCATTTTTTTTTATAATTGGTCATAATAATTATGCTTTAAATATCAAATAATTTATGATAAACAAACAAATAAATAGGCTATATACATACTTTTAATTTGTTAAAGTAAAAATGTTACCTTAGCGTTTGATGGTTTATGATATGCAGGTTTGATATTGTAGGGAATTAACCACAGGCTGATATTTAGTACTACAGCAACATTGCAAGTGTAAAATTGCTTTTATACATTTCTATAAACAAGCAAATAACGTCAATTTTACTAAAATAAGTCGCGCGTTTAGCACAATTTTTTAGCATCAAACTTAGTCAAACAAATAAGACTGAAAACCGGTCTGGACTGGAATTCCGAAAAAGGAGTGGAGTGGAGCGACTTCCCCGCTTCCCCTCTGCACTCAAATCGTAACCACTTCACTGGAACTCCACTACAGAGTTTACTAAGGCTTTTATTTAGTCTTAAATATGCAGTGTGTGATTTGTAGCGGCATCTAGTGGTTAGATTACGAATTGCACCCAACAAAAGTTATGGTGGCTGACAGGAAAATATGTCATCGTCTGAGACAGCAGAGAGTAGCCAGTTCAGCAGTGAGGTTTCTTTACAAGGATAAAGTAAGAAATTATGTTTACTTAATTATTCAGTTATTGCGAATATTATTGTTACTTGTTCATCATTGTGTCAGTGTTTTATTCGCTGAACTAAGCTTGCTTCCTTGCAAACATAGTGACATAGTAAGAGCAACATAGTAAAACGCGATTGTCCGTTTAGGGCTACTGTAGAAACATGTCGGCACATTTCAATGTAAGGGGAGCTGCGGTGTATGTAGATAGAAACTGCTCATTCTAAGGTAATACAAATATAATGGTTCATTAAGTAAGGTCTTTATACACCACTGAAAACTTCTTTTTCAAGTTAGTGATGAAACGCGCTCTTTGGCGCTGTTTGTTCGCTGTCGGCTACGGTAGAAACATGACGAGACAATATGTCAACCTCCAAGGGGGTGTCCGCAGTTATGGAGATATAAATGTCTCATTCTAATCTAAGGTAATAACAACATAACGGTTAATTCACTATGCAAGGTCTTTATACACTACTGAAAACATAGTTATGGATCTTAAATTGCATTTCTGTCAATAGATGCTCAGAAATAATACACATTGCAGCTTTAAAATTCACGCACATAAAATCTAGGCGCGAGAGAAAAAGTGCGATCGTGAACCTAGAGAAAACGCGAACCCACCGACGGTGAGAAGCAACCCACAAAGAACTACACTTCCAGTCTGCAATCGCGAGAGAAAACGCCAGTGTTTCGACTTAAAAAACACGATTCCTTGTGATAGGCCAATCTAAACTAATTTTCGCCACATAAGAAAAAAATTCATGCTTGTAAATCATAGTTATGATATTAAAAGTCGAAATGACATATATGACGAGTCATATTTATCAGATGAAAATTCGAAATTGTGACTTGTCATAATTATTAGCCTATATAAAAAGTCGGAAATTATTACTTGATTTCGACTTTTTAATATCATAATATGACATACAATTAAGTAAAGAATTTGACATTTTATCGTAAAAATTATTAAAAGTTTTGAAGATGTTGTCATATGGGAAAGGTACGGACTAAGTAACCAAAGATTAACTAATAGGCCACTCTAATTACTCAAATTTAGGTTTCTCTAAACATTTAGTACAAAACTGATTTTTTTTGTACATTTTAAAAAGGTTGTCATATTTTGCTTATTTGCTTATATAACAAAATATAAGTCTACTTGATCCAATGTCATGACATGACAGTATATGAAATAACACAAATGGAATTATGATAGTGTAAGGACCAAAAATGTAATGTTAAAAAAAAGAGATTCAGGAGTTACAATGCATTACAATGCTGAAAGTCTTCATCCAAACGCAAGCATGTCTTCCTAAAGGATGCGATGATTACAGTCACGTATCATAGTGTAATCAGCAGAAGGTTTGTTTTATAAACAAACAAAAGGTTATTTCTGTCTTTACCAGAACAATTCATGTCAGTAGTTTGACTCACCTGCTCTAATAAATGAGAGCTCAACATGTTTGCGTGCAGAAAACAATAACTGCTGTTTCTGCCCCATTGGATGCACCCTCACATATCACGACCGAATTTTTTCTGATTTTGACTAACTTGACTAATTAATTTAACAAATTAATTAATACAAAACAATAAACTACTTTGTCTGAAGCTAAAAAAAAAATCTGTGAAATGCTGTAAATAGCCTTTATTAGTCTGTATGGTGTACATTAGCAACATAAAAGGTCATGGAATTCAGGTATACTGATAAAAGTAACCCTCTTGGAACCGGTAGAAGGAAAGGGATGGTGTACAAGGATAAACTGACTGATAAGAGTCCTGTAGTGACAAGTTTATTGCCTGTAAGCTCTGCTGTTCTTGTGGTTTGATGTGCTTTCAAGGCCAGAGCAATTTTCATATCAATCATAAACAATCTCTAAAGGTTGACATGAAATCTCCATTGATGTGAATAGGAACACGTCTACTTCTCTGTGTTTACGCATCTTCAATTTCTTCAATTAGTCTATGACCTATATAGGAAGTGTTATAATGCTCCTCTGTGGGGCACGTCTGCTTTTTGGCAGAGATTGAGTACAATCTAAATGGGTTTATCTGGTGGTAATGGTTTATTTAACTGGAAATAAAATAAAAACAACATCAATCACTGCTCAGAGCATTCAAGCCTGCAGAAGCCATGATGCAAGACCTTATCTTCAAAGTCAAAGGTAGAGAAAATTGAATCCTTATCGTTCCAAATAAAAAGCCACATCCCCCTGAGTGTGAACATCCTGGAAATTGGCTGTTTTGGGATCCAAAATAAAGCAGTAGTTAAAATAAATAATTTCAGTCTGTTTTTAACACCATGATTATTATAGTTAAGATTGTCAAAACAATATGCTGTCTCATTATTGGCCGACGCTGGTCACGTGAGCACCACGACGCATGTGTGTGGATAACTAATGAGGCGCCATTCTGACGTAGAACCACTGTTTACTATGTGAAAAGCGTAGGAGATTGACATGAAAGAGAAGTCATTGTTGAATAAAATCACTTTTTTGTTTGATTTTTTGCGCACAAAAAGTATTCTCACCGATTCATAATATTAAGGTTGAACCAGTGTAGTCTATTTTAATGATGTCTTTACTAACTTTCTGGGCCTTGATTTGAAAGTGGTGGTTATACGTTGCAGTCTATGGGAGGTCAGACATCTCTCGGATTTGGTCAAAAATATCTTAATTTGTGTTCCAAAGATGAACGAAGGTCTTACGGGTTTGGAACGACATGAAGGTGAGTAATTAATGACAGAATTTTTTAATGTTGGGGTTTAAGTTCCCTTTAAGTTCCTATTTGCATGTGAATGTATAAGTGTATCTATGGCCTAGTTCTTGTTTTGTCTAGGTGTGTCCATGAAGTGCACATAACATCACAGGAAGAAGTTTCAAATGCAGTCTAACACAAGAATAGTCAAAAGTGAAACCTTAGAAATAAGAAAATATTTTACTGTAATTTACACCGACACGATAATGGTATTGTTTTTAAAAACTTGCACTTTTCAAAAGTTTGCATTTTCAGGCCTCCAAAAAGCTGTTTTCATGTAAATCGTTCAAAGTTTTCAGTTTTTAGTTGTAAATGGTGTTGTGTTTAGACATATTTTAAGAACTAATAAAAAATGACAAAAATGCACAACAAAATTACTAAAACTTTAACATTTAAACAGAACATATAAAAATAAAAATGAATTAAAAAAATTAATAAAAATTATAATGTGATACTAAAATAATTCAGTTTCAGAGTTATTGTTTGGCTTCAGATCATTTGGAATATAGTGGATCGACATACAACAAATATTATCCTTGAATTGTAATATTATCCTTATGATTTGAAATTTAGTGGGATCAACATACAAACTATCAAATATCCTTATGGTAATATTATCCTTATGATTTGGAATATAATGGATCAACTTACAAAAAGATCAAACATTATCCTTATATTGTAGTAATATCCTTATGATTTGGAATATGGAGGATCAACATACAAAACTATCAGACATTTTCCTTTTATTGTAATATTATCCTTGTGATTTGGAATATTTGATACAAAATATGGACAACTTAGACATATTCATCTATGAATAGTAACAGAATACTGCCTAAATCGTAACATTGAAACAAGCATGTTCTGTAAAGCTGCTTTGAAACTATATGTATTGTGAAAAGCACTATACAAACTGAATTGATTTGAATATAGTGCACAAGTCATATGAATTACTTTTATGGTGCTTTATTTGCTCTTTTTGAAACTCAGCAATATAAATATCACCTGGGACATTATGCTTAACATAACAAGTTTTCGTTTTTTGGCTGAACTATTTCTTGAAAACCCATTCCAAATACTCTCAGCAGCAACAAATGTAATCTTTCAGCCCCAATGTAATCTGGTTTGCCACCAACTGCGAGATCTGTGCCACTCCTGTTCTCTCCGAGAGACCTCCACACCTCTGACCTTATCAGCAATGAGGGCAACTGGCAAGCACGGCTTCCCAGCACCTCGAAGCTTGATAGCAGTTCAATCAGAGGCAATGCATGGTCTCATGTAAAGGTCCTCTGGGCCTCTGGGAATGTAGTCCACCCATTTAGGACCTCATATCAGCGTGATAATCGGCCCCACTCATTTTCTTTCATTATGAGGCAGCATCTGCTTTCAAAGCTGGGCACTGGGAGATGAAAAGGAGTTGCTGGTCGTCTTTTTTTCAATCCTTCTCTTGTGCATTTTAGGTCTTTATAATGGGATCCCATTGAAGCTCGGAAGATCTGCAGTACATGTCCTAAGTGTTTGCCAAATCTCCAGAGTAAAGGAACTTCCCTTTTAAGACCCTCAAAACAATGAGCCCACACCCACCAGTTTAGGGATGCCACACGACGCCAGCTCCCAGAAGTGTAGACCAGCATCTGTTCCTGTCTTTGTCCTTCTCTCGGCCTAGTAAACAAACAATAGTTGCACAGACAATGGGGTGTTAGTCTGGAGCCAGTAGCGTAGTGCTGACATATAATAAAAACACGCTAGTAAGAGACGCACATGCAAACATGCACGCAAGGCGCTCAGGTTATTGTCTGAGACAGCTTTACTGGGTGTGAGCAGATGCTTCAGGACGAGCGAACAGATGTCAGGCAAACTACTGCGATATCTGGACAGATGAACTAAAATTACACTTGCGGACATGCTGATTCCATAAAGACAGTGGGTAGATGTCATAAAAGGGATGGTATGGATTATTTAATGTTGGCTTGACAACATCCCTAACTTGGAATCAAATTTTCTAAATGCAATTCATCCTCGACCTGTCAAGCTGTTCTTACTTGGTGTAGGCATATATATAATTTCCAACTGACTGAACTTACAGGTTTCTTATAGACAATCATTTCCTAAAAATCCCATAGGTTTCTATGGGAAACCATAGTTCAGAAATGTAGGCTTTATTATTTTATTTGATCAACATTTTTAAATATTAAACAAACTAAAGTCCAAAATATAAAATAAATGGTCATCTATCATCCATCCATCAGCTCCTAAAAGTCATTTCTTCAGTACTCAATGAGAGCAATTCTTCAAATCTTCTCCTTGACATGAGGGTGAGAAAATGATGGCAAAAAGTAAACTACCACTTTAAACAATGCACTGATGACATTAACAGTTTCCTAAAGATTCAATGCACAGTACTCCATTTGTTTGATGTTAATTTTGTTTGTATCTAAAATATAAAGAATATGAAGAACACACTTTGTAGTTGAAAATAGACAAGGCGGCTATATACAGATTCCTAGTACGTGTCATTTGTGTATTAGAGGAAGGAAGGTGTCTTCTCTTTTACAACAGTGTACTACTGACGTACAGCAGACAATCAAGGACAAAATATCTGGCTTGAAGCTGGGAGCACAAAAGTTCACTGTAAACTTTAACTTTCACTATGATAGAAATAGTTATACTGTAAAAAAAATATTTTATATTTACTTGTAAAAGATGCTGCAGTAAAAAAACCTTAATCGTTAACAGTATATTACTATATACAGGGGAAACTGTAATAGATCTAATATAACATTTCATGTAATTTTACAGTAAAATACTGTTAAAGATAACATTTTTGTAAATAGAAAATAACAAATCATTTTATAATTTACAGCCAAATCCATAAACTGACATTCCCCGAATTCCCAGTGTGACACTTTGCATTTGATGTTTTTTTATTTTTTTATCTTTTTAATAATTATGTTTCTTGTAATTTTTTTGTTATCAGTTATGTACACATTAAGGTTTTATGTCCTTGTTATCATGTTATGATAAATGAATGTTTATTGCATTACTTTTGTGTTATGTATGTTACCATAATGGTGTTTTGTATTTGTCTTCATTACACTGTGTGCACCTTATATATTTACCTTAGCTTGTGGAAAAGCTACTTGTGATGAACTTTGATTCACCATGTGTCTTTCTCTTTACCAACAGTGCTATTATGGTGAATCAGTTGACTACGTTAAAGATACAAAGCAGATTTTAGCAGTATTGCCTGGATTTGCTGATTTATTTATTTATTTATTGCCGTCGTTGTTGTTGTTTTAAATTACAAAATACACAGATTGTTCTGTAACTATTACTGTAACATTTTTACTGTATTTTTACATAATTATTCTGGCAACCACCACTTTTTTTCTGTAAAAAAAACAGCCATTTTTTTAGTGATTATAATATTTATCAATATGTCAATAAAGTCAACTTTAAAACCATAAAGGCAATTTTTAATGTTACAGCCAGTGTTAGGGTAACGCATTGCAAGTACCGTGTGTTATGTAATCAGATTACATTTTGAAGTAACCCCTAAAGTAACATTACTTTTAATGCAATTTACCTATTTACAAAAAATATCTGAGTTACTTTGTTTTGCCATTTATTGACTGACAGCTCTTCTATTCCTCATGTTGAAAGAATAAGTTACTTTTTGGGGGAGTGACGCAATATTGTTACGCATTACTTTTAAAAGTAACTTTCCCCAACACTGTTACAGCTTTTTGTTGATTGCACGTCATCCATACAGCATTTGTAAGAATGGTAAAGTTTAAGTTTTTAGAATAAAGCAATTGTTCCGCTGACGTCAATGTCGCTGCAGCTGCTCCTGCATTAGTGTGTGTTTAGTCAAAACAAAGGCTGTCCACATAGAGCATGTGATTAAATGTAAAGACTCGTCTTATCACTCAGGTGAAGATAATCATTCAGACAATAGCAGGAAGCCGACAGCATTTCAGCACCAGTAAATAAAACCACCTGAATAAATACGAACAGGCCAAATGATTGCAGTAGAAGTGTAAATACAGTAAAAATAAGATGTGACAGACTGGTTGTGATATTGCTAATAATAGTTTAGCGCCTTTATTATTAATGGGATGTTGGCAGAAATTTAATGCAATTCTTAAATAGAATACATTCTGAGGGGGAATGTCAAAAGTGCTTATGTCTCGGTTGCCAGTTCTTAGGGAAAAAAAACTGTGTGGAAAAAATACCCGTTATTTTATCTTTCTACTGTAAACAGTGTGATTTTGTTGGTTTTATTGGCAAACATAATTTTTTTAATAATTCTGGCTTTCTCTTTTGGTCACCTGCATACGTGACGAACATGAGGTCATCCAAAAAACTAAAGGTAATCTCACTACATTATTTTAATAATATAACAATAGATATTTGTAAATAACAAATTTTAACTAGTCATTTGTAGTACAATACATGTTTAAAATAAATCTCCCATCGAATCAAAATATACCTACCAGTTGAGGGCAAAATATATTCAAACTGTGTCTTTTCACACACCCTATCTTCCTTAACATTTATTTTGGTAAGTTAATTAGGGAATCTAATTTGTTCACATCATAAATCATCTTTAAACAATAGTTAGAGGCAGATTTAATAAACTATATCAGAATTGGGTCAAAAATGTACTGGCATGTTGTCATATAGGAGTTATCTGGGAATGTGCATGGATTGATTGATGGATGATGAGATTGATGGATGGATGATGACATGGATGATGAGATAGATGGATGGATGGATGGATGTATGGATGGATGATGAGATAGATGGATGGATGGATGATGAGATATATGGATGGATGGATGATGAGATATATGGATGGATGGATGATGAGATAGATGGATGGATGGATGATGAGATAGATGGATGGATGGATGATGAGATAGATGGATGGATGGATGATGAGATAGATGGATGGATGGATGGATGATGAGATGGATGGATGATGAGATTGATGGATGGATGGATGATGAGATAAATGAATGAATGGATGGATGAATGATGAGATAGATGGATGGAGAAATGGATGAGAGATGGATGGATGATGAGATTGATGGATGGATGGATGATGAGATTGATGGATGGATGATGAAATAAATGGATGGAATGGATGGATGGATGATGAGAGATGGATGGATGGATGGATGATGAGATGGATGGATGATGAGAGATGGATGGATGATGAGATTGATGGATGGATGATGAGATTGATGGATGGATGGATGATGAGATTGATGGATGGATAATGAGATTGATGGATGGATGGATGATGAGATTGATGGATGGATGATGAAATAAATGGATGGAATGGATGGATGGATGATGAGAGATGGATGGATGGATGGATGATGAGATGGATGGATGATGAGAGATGGATGGATGATGAGATTGATGGATGGATGATGAGATTGATGGATGGATGATGAGAGATGGATGGATGATGAGATAGATGGATGGATGGATGGATGGATAGATGATGAGATGGATGGATGATGAGAGATGGATGGATGATGAGATAGATGGATGGATGGATGATGAGATGGATGGATGGATGGATGACAAGTGAATGTAAACCTTTGACCCACTAAAAGTCTATAAATAACAGCTGAAATGAAGTTTCTTAGCTAACATTGGAACATTTGAACACAGGAAATATATGTATAACATCATGAAATGTGCAGAGATGTGAAAGCTTGAGTTTAAATGCCACGTCACTTGGCTATGAGAGGATATTTACTCAACTTTATAAACATGACTTTTACAGCTGCCTTTAACATAAGAGACTGCTGTCACTGAGTGGACTGGCTATTGACCACTAGGTCTGTGATGTCTTTGATCTTGCCAGAAGTCAATCTGAATTCACTGAACAGTGGCATGGAAAACTAACTTAATCGCGCTCCGAGAGCCCTCTGGTGTCGGGAGCATTTCTATTGTGTTGCGGCTTTATTTCGTTGTGTTGTACATTTTCCGTTGTGTTGTGGCTTATTTCCGTTTCGTAGTACATTTTCCGTTGTGTTGTGGCTCATTTTCATTGTGTTGTGCCTTAATTTGGTTGTGTTGTGATTTTATGTTTGATTTTTAAATGTTGTTGTGTTGTGCACTACTGGGCCACCGTAAAAATGGCTTACTGTACAGCTGCCAAATACCTGTGACCTGGTGAAAGTCCTCTGTGCTGGTACTGTGGACTCGCATTTATTTAAAGGAAGAGCATAATGGAAAAAACAAGACCCAATTAAATACCCATAATGCAATGTATTGGTTTCTTCAAAAGGCCACCCACGTGCCCAGGCAGAAAGATCTCAGAAAAGCAAAGAAAAATAAACTTAAATGGCTTGATCAGGAAATACAGCACACTGACACATGCTGACCCAGATAACAACACACACAAACAACAACCCTGAAATAACACTCAGTCAAACTCTCTGTGCTTTGTTTTAAAATTTGCAACTGCAGCATGTTTTTGTTATTATTATTATTTAACAAAAATAAAAAGCCCAAAAAGTTTGTGTAGGTTTATTAAGCCTAAGAAGGGATTGTTTTGGTTTAACTTTAACCCTGATGCATGCACGAATTTATGTTTATAAATGTTACCAATAAAAAGTGTCGTACATTATTTTAAATAAATCTACTCAGTGACATACTGCAAGCAAGCATATTAGTCTAAAATAGATCTGTATTTTGAGCTTCAGAATAATAAACATTTTTATTCTGGTGTCTCTATTGTCCATGTGCATTGAGCTATCAGCAACAAGTCCAAGCCTATTCATTTACACCCACAATTTAATATCAAATTTAGCATTTTAATCAACAGTAAATTTTTTGTTAACCTTTTATCATATGTCTTGAGTATCGCAATAATATTGTATCGTGAGTTCAGTATCGTGATATATATCGAATCGTGACATGAGGGTATCGTTACACCCCTAATTCCGAGAGAATGGATTTCTGTTCATCAGGTGCATCACAATTTTCATCAGCCAAATTTGAATGAATTTTTGTTTGCAAGAGCTTAAAAAGTATGTTCTATAGTATGAATGAGTGTAGTATAAATGAAATCCGGACGTACTGCATTCGTCTTGTTGTCACTGCCATGTGATTTACCAGCGACAGTTCAGTGCCATTTATAAATCCTCTCCCGTGGCCTCATGGAATAGTAAAGCCCACTCCATTGTATGCGCACTTTAAAATCTCGCTGGAAAGTTCACAAACTGTTTTTTGCCTACTACATAGTAGGGAAGTATGCAATTTTGGGATACAGACAATATATAAAGAGAGCAGTCACACAAAGGGTTTAATCCACCACCCACACCTTGGAGATTGGAGGTACTTCAGGATTTAGTCCATGGGCCTTTCCTCATCTGGATTTACACAACATCGTAGGGATCCCACATTGGCTGCTCGTTCATGCAAACTTTAGCTTTACAACATCAGGAAAATTGTGAGTGAGTGATCGGCACCTCATGGAACCAAACAGCAACAACAAAAAAGGAACAAAATAATTTCCCAAACCTTAATGTTCACTAGTAGACAAATATAAATTGTATTTACCTAAAAATGATTTAAAAAAAGCTAAGCTTTAATTCTTGATATAATAAAAAGAAGACAAAGAAGAAGAAGAATTTTAGATATAGGCTAGATGAATTGGACCAGAAACACAAACATAGATAATATAAATAGACAAATATCAATTGCACACAGCCAAACAATTCTTTAAAAATTAAGCTTTAAATAATATAATAATAATAAATATAACAGTAAGTTTAGAAAAGTATGAATTGACAACATAGAAGATAATTTAAAGCAGCTACAATACTGTTTTGATTTGTGTCTAATATACAGTATTTCGGGTCACTATATAATTTCCATTCTTTATTTGTGTTATTTGGCAGTTTTGATGACTTCACTCTTATTCTAAAATGTGGGAAATCACAAGTATAAATTAGAATTGGTAAGAAAAAACAAGACTGGATGTAAATGTTCTAAAGGAGACTGTTTCAAGTAAATCTTCAGCCATAGATGAGAACAGAGTGACAGAATCAAAGGAAATGAATTCCTTTGCATTTAAATGAGCACTGCCAGTTTATGTCAGACTTCCTGCCTTTCTTTATCTCTCTACATCCCTGGATTGTGGACACAAGTCCAAATAAAAGCTGACCCTTTGTACTTGAGAGAATTGAGAGAGACGCTGTCATCCACGCCCATGGACACCCACCATGCCATGTTGGGTTTCCCAGGGACAATCTGAGAGGAGACACTTTGATATCCGTCTGTTCCAGTGTCCATCCTGTCCTAATGATGTCAGCTGATCTTTTATCTGTGTCCGATGCACATGCTCACTGCAGCGGCCGTCAATACGCCAGCTGTCGAGCTAGACAATACGTGAGGATATATGGTTCCTCTGCCCAATCATGAAGCAGCAATATCACCGTGCTTGCCTATATGCCTGAAAAATGCCCCCGACACGCCTGGACGATGCCTACGCTCACACGTGTGTCCCGCCCAAAGTGTCCCAATTACAGGAAATCACAGGAAGTTCATTAGCGTTATCGGTAAAGAGGGAGTCTGCAGCGGACCCCAGCGCAGGCACGTAGGCGACGGCACAGACCCTGGGGTGAAATGCCCTCAGAGGCGAAGAACTACGCTTTATCGGTTTCACATACACTAGTCAGCACGTACACAACAATGCAAGTGCAAACGTGAGCGCTTTACCGTTTACACATAAGCCAGTTTACGTGCACCGAATTTGACAACCGATCACAGTACGTCACAAGCTTGAATATTCTGGAACTGAATTACATGAATGTGTTTGTTTACAATGAGACAATTTCTTTGGAAGTGAAACTATTCTGGCAGAAAGCAGCTCAATCTCTGGAGGTGGTGATTGAATAAATAAAGCAATAAGCCAGCTTGCAATAAAATGATAACTGTCTAGGTGGTAAACACGGCCTTGACTGGTTGTCAGTTGCCTCCATTTTCTTTCCGTTTAATTTCACTGCTGTCAAAGAGAAACACCTTTAACAGATCTTGTATTTTTTCCTGTCCTAGTGGTAAATGCAGATAGCCTATTTAAAGGATTAGTTCACTTCAAAATAAAAATTCTGTCATCATTTACTCACCCTCAAGTTGTTTCAAACCTGTATGAATTTCTTTCTTCTGTTGAATACAAAATAATATATTTTTATTTAACAGTTATAACAGAACATAGTAACAGCTGATGTACCCCATTGACTTCCAAGGAAGGCAAAGAAACCTCATTAACAGAAATACGTTGACAAGTCAAGAGGTTAATTGTGCCACTTTTGTTTTTATATGCATTAAACTGCATATAAACTTAGATCATAAGCTTTTTTTTATTGGGAAAGATTATATGAAGGTATATTGAAACAAAAACCAGCAGGAAACAGATGTTGGGACACTCTGATAAGCTCAAGTGATAAACACAGTCCTTCTCAAAGATAGCAAGCTTCAAAAGAAAGATTTTGTAACGTTATACATTTATAAAATTATACATTTTAAGTTTTTACTATCACTTTTAATCAATTAAATGCATCCTTGCTGAATAAAAGTATTAAAAAAGATTCTTACTGACCCCAAAGTTTTGAATGGTAGTGTATAATGTTTATAGTGTAAAAGCTTTCTATTTTAGATAAATGCTGTTCTTTTGAAATTGTGATTCATCAAATAATTTTTTTGGACTGTATTCAGCATTTTTAACATTGTCACCGCCATCAACGACCCCTTCATTGACCTGCAGTACATGGTGAGATTCGCTGAAGCTCAAATGATTGGCATTGTGTAAAGCATAAGCCAAGTTAAACAAACATATAGACCTGCATGTAGTGTTTTTTTAGAGTGAGATTTTAGATGCGTTCAAACATCCAGCCTTTGCTGTGAATTTACTGGGATTTTTCAGCATCTACCATGAAATTGGACTTATATATTTTTTTAAAAAGAATATTCCTGGTCTTATTGAGCACAATTTATTGGTGCACCACAGTACTTAAAAAAGTAACATAAAAATATCATAAATATATAAAAATTCTTTAAAAATAAAAATTATTTCTGCCTCTGAAAGATGTCATAAACCCCTCTTTATAATTTTTTTCCCACGACAAATTTAAGTCCCAAAATGCATTCGGTCCTGTTGTATATCCAGTTAAACATGTAAATATGTCAGATTACAATGTACACTGTTCATGTTTGGGGTCAGGAAGATCTATTTTAAAGAATTTAATAATTTATTATTCAGCAAGGATAAATTAAATTCGATCAAAACTGATAGTAGACATTTACAATGTTGCAAAAGATTTCTTTTCCAAATAAATGCTGTTTTTTTAACTTTGTTCATCAAAGAATCCTGAATATATATATATATATCCCCACACAAATATTAAGCAGCACAACTGTATTCAACATTGATAATAATAATAATAATGTTTCTTTAGCAGCAAATCAGCATATTAGAATGATTTCTTAAGGATCATGTGACACTGAAGGCTGGAGTAATGATACTGAAAATTCAGCTTTGCATCACAGCAATAAATTACATTAAAAATAAAATTCAAATACAAAACAGTCATTTTTAAATTGTACCCCCCCACCCCCAGTACATACAGTATATATATATATCTATATATAAACTTATTGATTGTGGATAATTATATGAAGGTATATGGAAACATGTATTTATGCTTAGTGCAAATCCAACAGGAAATAGATTTTAGGATACTCGATTATCAAGTGATAGTTCACTGTAAAAAAATATAAATTTTCTCAAAGTCTTTCTCAAATATAAATCTTATTATTTTGCAGCAATATATGAATAGAATTTAAATGGAACTAACTACATTTCACTGTGTTTGTGCTTGCAACTTCAACCAGTGACACAAAGCAATGCAAACAGATGTCAGGATGTTGCATCCTCGCCGCCGTTATGTTGTAAAAACCAACACTGGTTCAACTGTCTTAGACTTTAACATCTTATCATCTTAAGCAATCCCAACAGATCTTCAGGACACCAGAGGACGTTGCTGCAATAACTCTTTCACACTGTGCTGCCTGATGGGGAATGAAACCTTAAACTCGAATAAACAACATAGAAATCAAGTCAAGTAAACGATCACACATTGCAACTATGACTGTTTATTTTGATGTGCACTGAGATGCTATTACAAGAGACTTGCTCATTTCTCATCCCATGAGAATTTGATATTACTTCCTTTCATTTCCTCCTGAATTACAGCTGTGAATTTGGCATCAAGTTCAGGGCTGAAGTGATTCTTCCAGTCTCCAGCGATACCTTTAAATAAACAGAATGGTTTCAGTCAAAAACATAAATGGGATGAACCAACTGAACATGTATGTTTATTATTAAAACTCGACATCTTTTAAAAGCTTTCGTGTTTTAAAATGTGTCAGTACAAATACTTTAAATACAAGATACTGCTTGTACCTTTTCTGAGGAAGTTTGACTTCTTTTTGTCCAAAACGACATCTGGCACCAGAGAGTAGTTTGACATGTTGTTTGTTTTCATATTTTTGAAAGTGCCGTTATGGACCACACGATCCAGAGCGTCTGAGCTGAGCTCCCGACCGAGAAAGTTTAAAATCCGCTCCACGATTTCACGGAGGTCCTTTAATTACAAAAACAAAGAGCTGCAAGTCATTCATTCTCTCTGATACCTGAAGGAGTATTACTTTCCCTTCACTTTACCTGAAGCATTTCTTCATAGGTGATGTACAGAATTCTGTCCCCAAGCTCAGGGTTTCGCCAACTTTTCACATGATCAGTCCACTTCCCGAAAAGTACTGTGCAAGCAATTGCAAATCGATTATTGCAATATTTATGACACACTCCATACATTCATACGGTCTGATATATGATTACTGTAAAATAGAAATAAATTAGTGATTTGATAGTGATTTTAAAGCAGGTAAATAAAACCGGCAACATCAATATATCAAAACACAGTCAATAACAACAGATAGAACTGTTTTCAACATTGAAATAATAATCAGAAATGTTTCTTGTGCAGCAGATCAGCATATTAGAATGATGATTTCTAAAGGATCATGTGACACTGAAGAGTAATGTTGCTGAAAATTCAGCTTTGCATAACTAGATTAAAATAGAAAACATTCATTTCAAATAGTAATAATATTTCACAATATTATTGTTTTCATTGTGTTTTTAATCAAATAAATGCAGCATCGGTGAGTGACTTCTTCATAAGAGACTGCTTTCAATATATATATTTTTTAAATTAACAAGCTCAAACTTTTGAATGTTAGTGTATATTTGAATCCCTCACCTTTTCCTGACAGGAATTTGTCTGTGAATTCTTCAAATGTTCCAGGGTCTTCAAGGAAAGTTGCCATTTTATGAAAGTGGAAAGATGAGACTAGAACATCTTTAGGATTCCGAGCAACATAGATTACCTGAAGAGGAAAGAAAAGAGATCATGATTAGACACATGCAACTGAGTGACTGGCCGGACATGTTTCTGGATATGAAATCACCCAAAAACATACACTGTACGAAAATGCAAGGATATTGCCACTGATTCCTTATGATGCCATAATGTATTGAGAATTATACAGTGAAACAAATGCAGGCAAGGTCATTTTGTGTCATAACACACGCAATTGCTCTAAACTATAACAATATCATACTCTGTGATAATAGATTTGATAATAGGTTTAATGAGGATTGTTTCGATTTATAAGCTCAGTTTAGGGGTTGCCTCTTAGGTCTGATTTTAATTTTACACTATATGTGGCAACAATGCACATTATAGCACAGAAATAATATATGATGTTTTTAAACACTATTGTGGTGAGCAGTGTAGTGATCATCTTTGGTGAATGCTAAATATCACATCCATGCAAGCACAGATATTACCTTTTATTTTCATCTCAAAATTCACTGATGGTCACAAAAACAAACAAAAAGACTAGTATCATCAGAAAGCAAAAAAAAAAACAACAACAACAAAAAACAGACTCTATAAAAACTAATAGTGACTTAGATGTGGCTGTCCTGCTGTTTTCTATACCTTGGCCTTGGAGTTGAAAAAGGAGGAAGGCATCAAATGACAAGGCATGTGGGAGACGATGGCTCGCGGTGAAGGGAACTTATCGAGGACCAGTGGAGCTCGGTTTTCCTCCAGCCATGGAACCCTCTCCCAGTTGGGGATGGTTTGCACTGAGGTCAGGTCTCCTCCATTCAGGAGTGGGGGAAGAATTTCCTGCATCCATGTGGTCCCTGAAAAAAACAGGCAGGGGTTAATGAGGATGCACTGATCGCCTTCATACATGTTACATTTATATTTGCATTTGATTTAACAAACATAGAATAATGAACACATCATCATGCATTACGCTGAATTTCTTAAAATATCTCTCCATAACATTTCACAAGAGAATGCATTACCTGATGTTCAGTATTTAAATCTTAATGCTTACAATAGAGTTAGTGGAGTGATTTGCAGTCTGAGGATATCAGAATGCAGACACTGTCCTCCAAAGAAAATTACATTTTATCAGTTCACAAGGAATCAAACCCATGATTGCTCTAAGTGGTTTCTGCATTGTTTAACTGCTGCACAATTTAAAGATGTTGATTTGTTTTGCAAACTGTGCAAGTAGATTGTTGCTGAATGCATAAGAGGAGAAATAAACATTATGCATTGAAAAAAGGGTTGAACTTACCAGATTTTGGATAGGTAACAGCAAAGATATCATCATCTTTAACTTGAAAATTCTGGAGGTAGTTTAGACTTTCATCTGTGTGAGCAATCTTAGGCAGCATGAGACCATGGTAAAGCCGATACAAATCGCTGTCCGCCATCCTCTGCTGACTGGATTTTGGAAAACAAGGAAGTTTTGTTCACCGTGTTCACTGTGAATTCAAATTACCTTGTGCTTGTAAGGGAGGAGAGTGAGTGAATTAGTAATGAGAGAGAGAGAGAGAGAGAGAGAGAGAGAGAGAGATATTGATAGTGAGAGCATTCATTAACTCAACAGGGAGCCTTACATTTGCTGCTGACATTCACAGGAGAGTTTGGGGGAAAGGTTACTTGGGTCCAAGTACACGTACAAAGGAGGATTTTATGTACAAAGTCTTTTATAAGGAAAGAGAGAACACGCAAACAAACAAACCATGGTAACATGCAATCAAATCATTATACACTTTATGATTATGCATGTGTTTGCGTGATAGGCTACTTCAGGGAAATACATTGCATTAAAATAAAATTGTATAAAACACCATGAGATTTTTTTTTAATGAAGGAGAAAGTACAGAACGTTAGAAGAGAGTAAGAAAGAAAATTTGAGAAATAAAGTTGAAAAGAAAAAATGAAAGAGAACCAAAAGAAAACATAGTAGCCTAGCCTATGTAACAAAACGTCGAAGGACAAATAAAAAAAATCAAAGATCAAAGAATGTTTCAAAGAGTTGAAGGACGAAAACTTTAAAAGCCGGTTTGAAAAAACTTAAATAAAAAACATTGTTTGAAAGCAAGAAGAAGCAAATAAGAAGATTTAGAAGTAAGCTGAAAACCTGCCCTGCTAGATGGACGCATGTGAGACTAGAGAGTTTGATTGTTAATCAGCAGCATTGAGTCAGCAGTCTGATAAAGATCTCTACAGTACAGGTAATGTAATACATGTGAGAGAGTGACCCGTAATCCAAGAGTGAAACTCAAGTGGGTTTCGCTCCATATTCAATTCTTTTCACAAATCGCGCTCAGATGTGCTTATGGAGAATAAAAACACTGCTCCTTGATTTTAAATCGACAGAACTGGGCCTGACGTTATACCATGATGAGGCCGGTTTAGGTGGCTAGCCAGCTATGTTTCAGTTTAGTTCCCGCAAACCCTGAGTTTTGCAATTGGGTGGCTGTAACAGGGTCATTTAGAAAAGAGTCGTGGCAAAATACAGTCAAAAGCCTATAAATCGTAAATAAAAACTCAGAACTTCACAAAAATTGATGAGCATATGTGTCATAACATGATGAAGAAGCATGCAAAGTTTCATGGAGATCGGACCATAGGTGGCGCTAGAACTGTCAAAAAGGTCTCATTACTATTAGGTGTTCAAGCACGAATTGCTGAAAACCGATTGTAATTGCTATTTGAAAAAAAAAATTCCCATAAAACGCATCGTGCAGCCCAAACCGTAAGGCCTGGAGACTTGAAACTCGGCCAGATGGTAGGCCACACTTTTGGGGAGAACCTATCAGAGTATGACCCAAATTGGCCCATAGGTGGCGCTACAGCAACCAAAAGTACTAAATTGCTCATAACTCCTAGGCCGTTGGTCCTAGCCTCAAGCTTTTTACACCACTGTGATCCTTGGCTTAAGACGGACAATATGAATATCGCCGATTTCGATTTAAGCAAAAAAAAAAAAGTTATGTTGGATTTTGTCCAAAACTTACTTTTGCGAACTAGTCCCTGGTTATTCGCCCGATCGGAACCAAACCAGTCTAGGCCTATTCTCTGGACTTTCTAGATCAATAATTATACGTTATACCATGATGAAGCCGGTTTAGGTGGCTAGCCAGCTATGTTCAGTTTAGTTCCCGCAAACCCTGAGTTTTAAAGGTAGCTTGGCTTTAATCGGTGTTCGTCGCCATGTTATCTAAAGGCGGGCATACACTGTGCGATATCTGTGCGATTTCAGCAAGGTACCTACTCACACTGAACGAGTAAATCGGATGCGATGTAAAGCCAAAGCTCAGGATTTATGTGCTCACACTATACGGTCCGAAATGTCGAGCTGCGACTTGACTACTCACACTATACGTGTGAAATATGTGCGATAAACCCCCGTGCTGGGTTGCGCCTAGACGATATCGTGTATCCAGAGATATTGTCAAAACAAGTATCAGCTATCAAGATGATTTAGCACTTCCAATTTATGTATTAAAGCAGGTTACTTTTCTGGGGGAGAAAAGTTCTCGACTTCAGATGACCGCTCTGTTGCAAAGCTACTTGCGTCACTCCATTTTAGCTAGTTTGACAGCAGCTGTCACTGCAGGTCTCAGGTGCCCGCCCCTCCCGCTCAGCCCCGCCCTCGGTTCGTCGCCTCTATCTCCGCTGGGCTCTGCCCACTTTTCCAGCATTTTTCAAATATTGCCAGTGGGTGGAGTCAGGCTTTGACCAGGGGTTTAGTTACCCTTTAAAGAGTTCCCTCTGTTAATTTTTTTTTCTGCAGATTGAAATGGTTCAAATGTGTTTTCGCGCAGGCGCAGTGAGGGAAAAAACACTGAGTTTAGGGCAATCGGTTCGTAGCTCTGCTTCAACTGTGCGATATAATCACGAGGAGCGACCAAAATTTCTGACATGCCAGAAATTCATCCGACCATCCGATCACGGATCGGGACTCTCGTCTCTCCCTGTAGGCCTACACTGTACACTGTACGAACACTGCACGACAAACGACGCACGACAAAGCTGAAAATCGGCCAGACCCGAAAAAGAGTCGCTCGAGTCGAAATTCGCACAGTGTATGCCCGCCTGTGCACGCCACGGCTAACCTTCTCATCAGAGTCATAGAGAGAGAGAGTTGCGACAACGGAAGTTCGAAATGCTTGGCTGTCACGTGATTCGCGTAGACCTGAGATAGTTCCAGGAAGTGCTTTGGCGCCAATTCAAATCGATGGAGTTAGAGAGCAGAACTGTGATTTTTGGTAGTTTGTAGTCAATAAATGTGTTGGTTTACAATATGTAGCTATATAATACATTGACATTTGGATGTAGTATGTGTATGTAGTTACAGCAATATTGTTTTTAAAAGATAAAAATCTGCTAATATTTAATGTTTATTGTGGTCAACCAGCGTTGCCTGCCTTTGTTAACATATTTTCTGGCTAACTTTACCTTGGTTAAAGACCGTTTTGCAGTTGTTTTGAAGTATTTTTGTGTTCTTAAACGTGTATGTTATTTAAGGGTTATCACGTAATGTTCACTATGGTTTCACATGGACAGGAGACTTGCAGGAAACAGGTGATTGTCTTAAAAAGCCATTGCAAACAAGTAAAATGTAAAATTGCATTCATCTTAATGTTTACAATGCTTATGCACTTATTTCTATACCCAGATAGCAATTACATTTGGCCCGGATCCTTTTTAAGCCCCTTGCCTCCGTTTCTATCTTAGAGACGTTTTCTGATTGTGAACCAGATCCGTGCCAGATATAAGTTTCAGCTTAAACATTCTAACTGCCATCAGTTCAGTATTTATATCATTTTACAGATCTGGCCCAGATCACTTTTCCCATAGGTAACCGAAAGACATTAGCTGTGTCTGACACTGATTTGGTCCAGATCTGCAATATGAATCTGAGACGATACTGTTTTCACATACACTGGTGTGGCCCGAATCTGTGATGCATATCTACGCCGACTGCATTTAAAAAGGGCTAAAAACTGCTCTGGCCCATATCTGCAAAACGGATTTCAGCCAACACTGTTTTTACAGAGACTACCTGATGTGGACCACATCCGAAATACTTTTCTCAAACTGTGTGAAGAACTCCGTGGAATAAACATTTTCAAAACAACATGGTTGTCTGCATATTTTTTTTCTATCTAGAGCATGAGATAAATGCATTGTCATTAAGCTGAGGAATATTATTAGTGTTTAAAAAACTATAAAGCAACGTTTTGTGATGCTATAAGGTCCGTTACATTACAGCCGTTTGACCTCCGTTTTAGGTCCGTTTCACAACAGCGCCAAGTGAACGTTGGGTCTCGCTTGACTGTCGTCTTGCAGATACGGTCCACATCCGTACTACGGACTTCAGCCAGAAGCGCTGAAAAAGAAAGAAAAAAAAAGATATATCATCAAACCAAGCTCAACGCATATTTAACTGACCAGCTAGGCTACCACGCATAAGTTTGTATGTGTTTATTATGTAAATCTATTTGTATGTGTTTATTCTAATTTACTGTCTATTACTTAAACGTGCAAGTGAAATGCTGTTTGCTTTGTTACATAGCAGTTACAGGGTGTTATTTGCACACCACAAGGAGTCTGTGTTAAGTTAAAGCCGCATCTGCTATAGCGCTACACAAATAGCCTATGAGTGTAGCACAGAATAGACCCAATTAGGATAACCGAATCAACTTTTTAATGGCATAAATTTGCGCTAATGTACTGAATTTTAAAAGGTAGTTAGTCTTCGCTAAGGATGTCCAGACGTCCCCGGTTTCAGGGGACAGTCCCCGTTGGGAAAATACAGAAAAACTAACGTTACCTGTCCCTGTTTTTTGAAGATAAAACTTGTATGTATTTTAATCAGATTGACAGTCAAACTAAAAATGTCCCCGTTTTTTCCAAAATTTTGGGATTATATCCCCGGTTTTGGTCTCGGACATCTGGTCACGGCCTTATCTTAGCTTTAGCTGCAATGCCGTTAAAGCGCTGAGAATTGCAGGCACACATTCATGAAAATGACACCATTGTGAGCTTAATTTTACACCTTGACCGACCATTTAAACACTCGCTTGAATTGGATGCTGCCAGCTATTCATCATCTAACAGTGTCAATCATTGATGCCACAACCTGCAGCTTTCTTATCTTTTTCATTTTTGAGTACCACTTTTTGGCTTGCCGAACATTGCAGTTGCTTGGCTGTTAACAACTAAGTTAGATCTAGGGTTGCCAACCGTTCCGTATAATACGGAATCGTTCCGTATTTGACACATAAAAGGCTTGTTCCGTATTGAACTGATACGGAACGCACTTTGTTCCGTATTTTTGAGAATCAATTCAGTAGCCTACAAATCCATGACAGACGCATCGCTTCTAATATATATGTCAGACAGACTATGATGAATGAACGAACTAAGACCCGCTGCTATCCACCTTATTCTGCTCTAAACAATGGGCGCCGCCATGACGACGACTCCGGTTGCCTACTTCCGGTTCGTACTGTATTAGCAGTGAGAGAATGAGTTCAGTCTCTACATGTGCTGTTGTTGGTTGTTTTAACAATTCAAAGAAGATAAAACAACTTTTTAGAAACTGGGTGCTTTGAGCATAAGATAAAAAGGAGAGAATGCCTATGTCCGGTTCGTATCAGATACATTCAATACCAGAGAGTAGACGTTTTTGGTTAGCTGCGCTAAAACGGAAGCATCCAACGAAAAAGGTGTAATACGTTACCAGTAGGGATGGGCATTTCAAGCAATAATAATATTCGAAGATCGCTGGGTATTATGCAATTAATATTCGAGAATCGCACCCCTTCATCACATCACGCACACATGCATGTAAAGGCTATAGGCTACAGACCAGAGCACATGAGCAAAGCGGAGCAGTGTGACGCTTAAATATAAGTTAAACAACAACAACAACAAAAACACTAAACATACGTTTTATATTTAAGTTTCACAATATGTTTTTTTTTTAAATTATTTCATCAATGTTGATTATATGAAAAGGGAACCGCATAAGATGAGTCAGATATGATCATAAGATGCCCAATATATCGGAAAACATTTGGAATGGCTCAGACATGATTTTGACCACTTATCAAGTTTTGTTTTGTAGAAAGCCTTTCTTTAAAGTGAATTTCGTTTAGTATAAATTGTATCTTCATTTTTTTCACGCCCCTGCCCCTTTTGTCTAAAAGTGTATTGTGGCCTTTTCTGATAATTGTTATTCTTAACTACAATATAAAAGTAGCCTATCACTCGATTTCAGACGCATTCTGAGTGACAATGTCATTCGTTTTTATCCAAGGAATAAAAGTGCAAGGGGAAATACATCTAACAGTTAGTTTCAATGAAATCTTAAGTCCATGTCCAATGTGTCTCTAAATTGTGAGGATCTTATATCTTTGATTTCATAGTAACGCTTTACAATAAGGTTCATTTGTTCATTACTCATGTATGAACTAACATGAACTAACCATGAGCAACACATTTGTTACTGTAGGCTATATCTTAGTTAATACTACAACTGTTAATTGTTTATTCATGTTCTGTCACAGTCAGTGCATTAACTAATGATAACAAATACAACTTTTGATTTTAATGTTTTAGTAAATCCTGAAATTAATATTAGCTAAGATTAATAAATGCTGAAGTGCAGTTCATTAGCTAATGTTAACTAATGAAACCTTATTGTAAAGTGTTACTGATTCATGATAGCTAACACTGTCTTTCATACATATAATACATACATGAAATTTACAACATCAACAAAATTAAAAATTAATTTTCCATAATTACCTTCTTGATTCTCACTGTTTTGTTTGGTGAAGTAAATAATATTTAGTAATATTATCATAATTTCCCTATTTTCATTTGATGTGTTATGTATTCTAATAATTGCATCAACATATTTTCTTAGAATGGCAAGGAAAGAAAGAACAAAAACAAAAAAAATCAAGAAGTAATCGTTTTTTTTAATTTAGTGCCCTTTTTGGTCCCTCCGCCCCTGCCCCTGAGGAGGTCTGTGCACGCCACTGCATAGTAGATATACAAGACACAGATGCGCGGGCGCGTGAACTGGAGCGCGTCTTATTAATCAACGAAACTCAGCGTATAAGTTACTTGCCTCACATACATGATAAGTTCATCTATAGAAAGCTTGAAATGTGTACTTTTAAACAAAATAATTAAAAACGACCAGAAATGGGCTGCTCTCTGCTTATGTATAGGTTAATTCGTATGAAGTGTGCATTTCTCTCCATAGGCGCGTTCACTACTGCGAAGATGGCGAGTCAGCATCATCAAATTTATCTTTGCAGTCGACACTTACAGAAAACACTAGTTATTAATAAACAATTCAAATGTTTAATGCATAATCATTACTTTTGCCGGGTTTTTTTGTGGCAAGCTTATGCGTGCGTTGAGATGCAGAATAGGCAATATATTACGAAAACGCTCATTATGGTTTAGCATTCTCTCCCATATAGTATACATAACTTCCAACCCAACTTCAGTCGTGCACGGGCAGGGCGAGCCCTACTTATTTCACATATTTTCTAACCAGCACATTACTGCGGGCGTTCTGAGCAAGCGGCGTTTAATCTTCATAAAGCTTCGAACCGGAAAAGGACAGCCGGCTTCCGGTTCAAACCCGCTATAAATCATGGGTAAATTAGCTAACCAGGAAAAACATAGGCTGCGGCCCAATTCGCCTACTTATACTACGACCTAAAAGTATGTACTCTTTTTGTGAAGAAAAAGTACATACTTTTGAGTGTGTAGCAAAAGAGTAGGCAAGCTTTGGGACATACTACTTCGTCATCTTCAACGGACAGCTCTGTCGCGTGCGTCCAGCCACCGTAAACTGCCCTGTCAATCATCTTGTCACAGTTAAAATCCTCCATTCAATCTAATTTAATTTCCTACCGTTTCGGAGAGAAATGTTGTGGCACCTTGGTATGCAGCCGTGGGTCCTAAGGTGACTCTTCTCATGTGTTTGCAATTTGAATGTAATGATGCATTTAAAAGTTAATGGCTAAACGTATCTTTACAAAAGTTCACAATGCTGCTGCAGATGCAATATAATGTAGACAACATTGAATAAATAATTTTTCGTCATGTTAGATACTGATAATTACCCACTCAAACCCCTTTATCTAAACCTTTCTACATAACCACCGGACTCGCGCGTCCTCCATGTCTGTAGTTTATTAACACCTTTCACTCGTGTTTGTAGTTCTAATCTAACCCTCGTCCAACGCGCGATGGGTTGTGGGCAATATCAGCCGCTAAAGTGCGCATCGATCTGCACTTCGGATTCTGACCGGAAAAAGTAGACCATCCGGGTATCTTTGGAACACTCATTTCAACATACTACGATTTGGGACGTTCTAATTCTAATTTCGAATACTATTTAGGACGGATAGTATGCGAATTGGGACGCAGCAATAGACATATGAGGAAAAAGGTGGATAATGGCAAATTCGGGGACTTGGCGCCCCCTTGGCGGGCTCTGACGTCTAATGACGTAGAATTGGCTCATTGGTCGCACGTCAGAGCGACCAATGGCAACGCAATAGGCTGCGCTGCGGCAACTGCACATTGGATGTGCAGTTGCCGCAGCGCAGCCTATGAGCGAGCCAGACGCTCTATGTGCAAATGTCTATGTACAGCAGGGATGGGCAACTCCGGTCCTCGAGGGCCACTGTCCTGCAGAGTTTAGCTCCAACCCTAATTAAACACACCTGAACAAGCTAATCAATGTTTTCAGGATTACTAAAAAATAATTTTTGTCAGGGTTGGAGCTAAACTCTGCAGGACAGTGGCCCTCGAGGACCGGAGTTGCCCATCCCTGATGTACAGGCTTCATTAAATCGAGTAAAATGTGTTTCCGAAGACATTTGTAGGCTATGATATAATGATAAGAAAAACTACTAAAATTAAAAATATAATTTTTTGCACTGGAAATAACATTCTAGAAGTCTAATTCTATTGAATAAGTTCACACAAGGCTACAGAAAACTGTTGTGTTTATTTTTCTTCAAATGCAGTCTAAGCCGATGAGTTTTGAATGTTATATGTTGTATTTGTTTAAGTTAAAAATAAAACGTATTATAAACTAAACAAATACATGGTTCATTTTTGGCAAAATGATCATGATAGCCTTTATATATCTATGTGGTTAAGTCTTGTATATTGATTAAGCCTACTTTGCTATTCTATAAATATATAGGCATAATAATTGCATTATAATATGATATAAAATGTAATGAATTTCAGGGGTTATTTTTCAAAATTTTCTGTTATTGTTGCCTGGCCTTATTGGCACACATTTCGGATTGATGATAAATTAACATATTTCCTCAACTAGGATTTCTTAGGAACTTTTAGTATGTTGTTCTTCGCACCTCATAGAAATGATCTATGCTGAAAAAAAATATTTTACAATTAGTCTGTCGTAAAACGCTACTTTGCCTGGACTAAAAATAAATTAAGTAATTGTGATTAGGATTTTTTTTAAATTCATGGCCAAAGTATCATTATTGATATCAAATATACATTAATTAAAGAAAAGGAAGAGAAAATATATGATAGAACTGATAGGAAGTGGAAGGGACATTAGCCTACATAATTTAGAAATACATCTGAATGTATATGCCTCCAACCTTACATTGAACAAAGACCATAACCACTATTCTTCTCATGCCTACCCCAATTACAATTTCAACCTTACAATTACAATTTTGTTATTGGTATTTTACTTTCATTTTCTTGTAAACAAAAGTGACTCTCCTGAGTCAGCCGTATATAGATAGATAGATAGATAGATAGATAGATAGATGGATAGATGGATAAATAGATATAGACCAATAGAGGGATAGAGAATTTTTTTTTATACTTGTTACCTATTCTTTATTTTTGATAAACCAGACAACTTTTCCAGTCACATAATAAATAAAATTAAGTAAGACAACAACTTACAACATACTTTCCATTTCTTTTTCCAGATGCTGAAAACATGATGCAAACTGTTGAGACGAAGGTATAATACTCAGATTTTCATTCCATTCCAAACTGCATACTATTTTTTTTATTATTATTCAATTTACAGTTGAGATAGTTACCTAAATGTAAAAAATGAATAGACGGAAGACACCTGTTTCCAGTTCAGCGTTGAGGAGAAGAGCCAGGGTGGACCTTAATAGAAGGTTAATTGATATCAGCCAGGAAACACCTGCAGCCACACTTCCTCTCAGAGATATTGGGTCTCCAACAGATGATGTTGCAGAACCTGAAAATGAAATCATGGAAGAAAATCTTGGATTAGATCCAATGGCAGCTGTTGTGTCTGACCCAGAGGATAGATCTTATTATCAAGATGATAGTGATGTAGAAGAAATATCTGACTGGGAGCAACCAGAAAAACTCAGAAATCGCCTTTCCAACTGGGCATTAACTTATGGTATTTCCCATATTGCACTTTCGTCTCTCTTGGCAATATTAACAGTCCACCACTGTGACTTGCCAAAAGATGCACGAACTCTTCTTAACACAAGAAGAGATTATTCTGTTAGGGAGCTCTGTGGTGGCCTTTACCACTACATTGGCATTATTGTGGCGTTAAAACATACCCTTTCCCAGTGGAAAGACAAGCTTGTCGATGGATGTTGTTTATATCTTCAAATATCAGTGGATGGCCTGCCACTTTTTAAAAGTTCAGGTCTTCAGTTGTGGCCCATTTTAGGTAGATTGGTTGGAGTACCCATGAAAGAACCTGTAGTCATTGGGGTTTTCTCAGATATAAAGAAACCTGAGTCATCAAAAATGTATCTCACAGATTTGGCAAATGAACTCTCACAATTACAGGAGGGGTTTACATTTGAGGGGAAAAGGCTCACTTTAAAAGTTAATTCGATGATCTGTGACGCACCGGCAAAATCCTTTGTGAAAGTCACAAAGGCTTTTAACGGTTACTATGGTTGTGACAAGTGTATTCAGAGTGGGGTGTACCTCAACCACCGCATGACATACCCCCTCATGAATAGCCAAACACGGTCTGATGAGGCATTTTCCAGGCAGGAGGATGAGGAACACCATGAGGCATGGTCGTCATGCCTTCACAAATGTACATTTTGGTTTGGTGTCCCAAGTCCCACTGGACTACATGCACCTGGTGTGCTTGGGGGTGGTAAGGCGCCTTATCTTTCTGTGGATGAAAGGTCCTCTGACTGTCCGTGTACCAGGGAGAGACGTGGACAGAATATCCAGAAATCTTCTAAGCTTAAGACCCCACATTCCTTCGGAATTTGCTAGAAGGCCAAGAGCACTGAACGAAGTGGATAGGTGAAAGGCGACGGAGTTCCGTCAGTTTCTCTTATACACAGGGCTGGTGGTGTTGCGCGAGGTGTTAAGACCTGATCTATATGCAAACTTCCTGCTGCTGTCGACAGCCATGGCAATGCTGGTCTCCCCTTTCTTTGCCAGAAAGTACAACGAATATGCCAACAGCCTCCTTCATGCTCTTGTGGAACATTTTGCCCGCCTGTATGGAAATGATCAGCTAGTGTACAATGTGCATGGGTTGACCCATCTTGCACAGGATGCAAAACATTTTGGCAATCTGGATGTTATATCATCCTTTCCATACGAAAATTATTTGCAAAAACTCAAGGGTTTTGTACGCAAACCCTCAAATCCCCTGGCCCAAATAATCAGACGCCTGTCCGAGGGATTAAATGGTGGTGTTACAATTGACCAGCCCATCAAATTGTGAAAAGAACATGCCCGAGGCCCTGTACCAGTACCAAACTTGATCTGTCACCAGTATGACGAACTGATATCAGAGAGGTTCACCATGACCACAACATGTCGAAACAACACATTTCTGATGGGCAAAAATGTGTGTCAAATAATTAATATAATTGACTGTCACGGTGATATCATAATTGCCTACAGGCAGTACGGGATGGTTGAAACATTTTTTACCTATCCTTTTAATTCGGACATTTTAAACATTGTGATACCAGCTGACCTAGGCCATGAGATAAAGTTCTCCAAACTGTCATCTTTCACACAAAAATGCATGGCTGTCCCTTTCAATGAGGCAATGGTGGTTATACCGTTGTTTCATATGAAGGACTAGACTTTATTTTTGAAAATCATAGTTCAGTTCAGTTCAGTTATGTATTTTTTTAATCATCTTATTTTTTACACAATGATTTCTAAAAGACATTCTGTGGAGTAAATTTCCTCGACGAGGACATTACAGAAGTTGTGCCAAGGTCATGGGTTAAAGGTGATGAATGTTTTTGGCCAACATTCATTTCTGAGGAAAAAACCCAAAAGGCCATAAAGAGGCATGAAATGCCAGGCCCTGGCTGGAAAATCTTCAAAATCAGAACACTCTTTGAAAAAGGTAAATACACAAGCAAACAGGGTAATTCTATGTCTTTCCATGTTAGGACAACAGTTATGCCTTACTTCATTTATCCTTAATTATCTCCATTTCTGTCTTTCTTTATTTATGGGCTTCCCCTATTCACATGGTGACTTTTTCATACAAATTTACAAGTACATGTGTACAATAAATATCCTGTATATACTTATTTTTTTCTTGTTTTCTGATTTTAACATTTACATACCTTTCCTCAATTAGCCAGCGGTGGTGGAGAGCTTGGAGGTCACCTCCTCTTCAAGCCAACCTTCAGAGTTGGCCATGAAACAGGGCCAATTCCTTGCACACGTAAAAACGTGTTAACAATGTTTACAATATATATATATATACTGTATACAGTACAGGCCAAAAGTTTGGACACATCTTATTCAATGCGTTTTCTTTATTTTCGTGACTATTTACATTGTAGATTCTCACTGAAGGCATCAAAGCTATTAATGAACACATGTGGAATTATGTACACAAAGAGTGAATTAACTGAAAACATGTCTTATATTCTAGTTTCTTCAAAGTAGCCAATGAAAATCAACAATGTAAATAGTCATGAAAATAAAGGTAACTTATTGAAGGTGTGTCCAAACTTTTGGCCTGTACTGTATATATATACAGTATAGTGTGCAGCTGTGGGTTGATTTTATTGACCATCATTGTGTGTATTATTTCCTTAATGTTTAAATAACCTGAGTCTTTTCTCCAGATTAACACTTTTTTTTCAACTTTCACAATGTTTCAGCTGCTCAGCAACATGGCCTATTGCTTTTGGAAAACCTAAAGCAGCAGGTTGCCCAACTCGCCAACACCGTGAACCTGCTCATGGCCAAGGTCAATAACGGCCTCCAACCAGCAGCCTTTGAGTGGTCCGGGGAATTTCAATTCCCCCTGGAATCAGATGCAGAGCTGGACCGCTTTGAGGCCTGGCTGGCAGACCCTGCCAACGATAGGCAGAAACATGCCCTTGTAAGCATATTCCCCCAATATGCTCTCATTGCACTCAAGACACTTGTTTCATCTTACACTAAATCTAATTAATCTAAAGAAATATTTATTGCTACAGTAGACTAAGCTCTTTATGATGATGTAACTGTAATTTAATTCATCGAAAGTAATATTTATTGCTAGACTAAGCTCTTTATGATGATGTAACTTGAATGTTATGGATAAAAGCATCATCCAATTGCCCACATGTCTTAATTGTAAAAAAAAACAAAAAAAAAAGTGGCTTACCTGTTTAAAAACTTGTGCAACGGTGATCCAACCACTATCTTCATGCCCCTAGGTGAATACCCTCAGTGGCGCAAAAAGTGGGTATGCACCGCATAGGGGCGCGCCAAAGCGATGGTTAAAAAAAATCTATTTTTTATAAGTTATATACATTTATATAAAAGTCATACAAGTTAAATATAAAAAAAGTTATATAAATTTTAGAGGACTAACAGGCTAGAGTAGGCGCCGGCACCCTCATAATATTCCATTATAGAATTTATTTTGACATAGAAGGGTAATATCGCGAGCGGGCGGGGGCGCGCGCTCCTTTGTCCAACAGGTATGACAGAATGTTCCATGTCACCCTCTTCAAATCCACCCCCCCGACAGCAGACAGGGTATTCAGGGGCGCAACTACCCAGTGTTAGAGGGGTATGCAGCAACAATTTTGGTGCCCCCCAATACACACATATATATATATATATATATATATATATATATATATATATATATGTATGTGTATATGTGTATGTTTGTAACTGTTTATTCTGTACATTTTTATAATTTGTTAAGATTGTTAATATATATATATATATATCATTGTCGTGATTATCTATAATTCTCTGCTATACTTCTTATTTATTAAATACAGGCAATTGGTGTATTAAACTTTGGTTAAATTTAAGATACAATTAATAAAAAACGAAATTCCCTTTAAAGAAAGGCTTTGTGTCTTCTGTTTGAGGTCTGTGAAAGTTTTAAAGGAGTCTTTTAGTGCCGCTTCAGAGCGCTCGCGTCCATAACGGAGAACTGTCACGTCTGTAACATTGTTTTTTCCTCAAATGCGAACACAAAAAATAAAATAAAATGAATATTTCATGTTCTGTGCAGAGCCAACCCTTCTTCATCCGATTTGCGCTGTGAAATTCACAGAATTATAACAACAAAAATCGTTGCCTCCTAAAAGTGAAAGATTTTTTTGTCATGCATGACTGTCTATTTCCTTAATATTATATATAAAACGCGTGTGTAGACTGATATTTTTCTAATTTCCTTTCAGGGAGGTGCCTATGGACAAACAGACGTTTCAATATTTTGGTATTAATGCATTTTCTGAGAATTTATATTTCAAGTTTTGACTGCAAATGGCATGTCCATAACGCTGGAATTCCCAAATTTTAAATAATTTATCCTCAACTAGTTTTGTGGTGTAGGTCTACGTACTTTATAATGTTAACTTCAAATAATACTAATAGTAATTTAAGGATGTGGTAGCATTGGATCTAGACGGGAAGGATAACTCTTGGAGTTGGAAGGGGTGTGTCGCGATTCTGCAGGTTCGTGGATCTGAGTGTTGCGATTTCGGTTTCATATCGCATATCGTTACAGCCAGGACCGGATTTACCATTAGGGCAACTGGGCACTTGCCCAGGGGCCCACGAAATCTAAGGGGCCCTGGGCACCAGGGACGGAGTGGCAATCGGGAGAGTCGGGAGTTTCCCCGGTGGGCCGGTAGTGTTTCGAGGCCGCGAGGGCCGGTCTGATAAAATGTAGGCTATTCATTGCAAGTTCGCCATGCGCACTTATGGCCCAATCGAGGGGAAAAAAACAAATATTTTAGATAACGGAGCGTATATTTGCACTAAGTGCCTGTCTTTTTAGCAAAAAGACGCCGTTCACGGAATAGCTACAGTGGCGCAGGTCGTAGCGGGTGAAGTGCAAGAAAGTAGCTTTTGATGCACTCGACCCGAGTTCGAATCTGCCTTTTGCCGAACTCTCTCTTCTCCCTTTTGCCAACACATATGAGATGTAAAATGTATAACCTTACGTAACATATATAGATATAACAGGACTATAAAATATATTATGTATTCATTTATACCCAGATAGCCACTGGACGCTGTAACGGAACAGGGCCGCAACCGCAAAACGATAGAGCCGGGTCTGGCCCGCATCCGCCTCACAGACTCGTTCCTGAGTCCAAACGCACATCGGGCCGAAGCCGTTTCTGGTCTGTTTTTAGGGGTTGCTGCGGATATGTGCCAGCGCCGATCCAGCACCGCCTGATCATCCCGTAACAGATGCGTAACGGGTGCAGTCAGTTTCCACCTGAAACATAATTCCATTGTTTATCATTATCATGTTTTCTGGAGGCTAATCAAATCGCAAAAGGTTCCTTGACTTCCTACAAACACAGGACAGACTGTAATATATGTCAAGGGTTTTAAATCCTTACCTTGTTCACATTTCTTCTGAAGCCCATTGAGGTAGAGGCTTCAGTTTCTGGGGCAGCTTGTGAAAAATCCCACAATATAAGAGACGTGTAAGGGTCTCCCACACATTCAAATGTTTGTAAAAATAAAAAGCCCAGTGCATTGACCTCAGCAACTGTCTCAGAATACACAGACAGAGTGTCTTCATCATTTCCTACACCCCAATAAATAAAAGTAGGCCTATAAAAAGCATAACTGTTGTAAAGCATGTTATGTTTCTGGTGTTCTGTGTGGGAGCCGAGGATCTTCTGGAAAAACGGATGTGGAAGGATTGCAAGAGAGTGATGTGTCGGCTGTATGGAGTCCATGTTTCCGCCCCACAAAGCAGGGTGGAGACACACACAGCATTATAAATGGCAACCGTGGTGCTGACCCTCAAATTTCGGTTTTCAAAAACCCTACTACGAAGGCGACCGAATGATGAAGAGGCTTTTTTGATACGGGTGTATATTTCCATATCAAGGGAGCAACAAGAGGACAAAGTTGAACCGAGGTAGGTAAACTGATCTACATTTTTAAGTGGAATGCCGTTTATATGGAAGCAGGGGGGGAAGAGGTTTGAGAGAAGATTCGGGAAATAACTTTGGATTGGTAGATTGGTAGAGACTACTTACCGTGTTGAGAACTCTGGACTATGTTTTAGAATCGCACAGTCATCAGCATATTGTAGTTCAGCTATGCAACAGGATTTGGTCTTTGTGTAGGCCTGCAACCTCCGAATGTTAAAGAGGTTTCCATCAAGGCGGTATTCAAGAAGAAAACCATCCTTGTGTCCTAAAGCGTAATGGAAAAGTTGAGTGACGGCAGAGAGAAGGAGGTTAAAAAGGACTGGAGCCAAGACACAGCCCTGCTTCACCCCAACATTTACATTAAAGAACTCTGACTGAAGTTCTCCTGTGGTGACTCAGCTTGCATCCCATTGTGCAGCTGCTGTAAAATGGTAAGGAACTTGGGTGGTACCCCAAGTTTGGAAAGTTGTTTCCAGAGCATCTCACGGTTGATAGTATCAAATGCATTACTGAGGTCAATGAAGGCTATGTGGAGGTCTGTACGCTGCTCTCTGCTTTTTTCTAGCAACTGCCTTAAGACAAAAATCATGTCGGTGGTGGATCTAGTCTTCCTGAAGCCAAATTGCGTTTCCGGAAGTGCAGCTTCTGAGATGTATTTAGCTAGCCTATTGAGCATGATTTTTGCCGGAACTTTCCCTGCGTTGGAGAGGAGGGAGATTCCACGGCTGTTGCCTTTCTGTCCCCTTTTTGTTTATAGATGACCATAATATCGGCATCCTTCCAATCTTGTGGGAGGGTCTCACATTCCCAGATATGACAGATGAGGAGGTGCAGACGGCGTGTAAGAAGGTACCTTCCATGTTTGAAGACCTCTGCCGGAATGCCATAAGGTCCAGCACTTTTATTGTTTTTAAGACTCGCAATGGCTTGGCGTGTCTCCAGAAACTGGGGGGGATTATTGAGGTGTGTGACTGGTGATAGGTCAGGGATATTATCCAGGATAGAAATGTCAACAGGGTTATTGAGGTTGAGGAGGGTCTCAAAATGGTTTGCCTAGCGGGTGAGGATCTCATGGGCGGTCCTTGAGGGGAGTCGAGCCATCAGCTGAGCGTACTGAGGCGATCTCTCTCTTCCTGGGGCCGTAGAGAGTTTTAATGGCATCATAGAAGCCCTGTGAGTTGTTACAGTCTGCAATTCGCTGTATCTCTTCTGCCTTCTTCACCCACCAAGTGTCCTCCATGGTCCGGAGGGCACGCTGGGTTGCAGATCTCGCTGCATTAAAGGTGGCTTTCAAGGTAGGAGATCCAGGGCAGGACAGGAGAGCTTTATTGGCATCATGTTTTATTTTGAGGAGTGTCTGTATCTCAGCCGAATTGCTGTCAAACCAGTCCTGGTGATGTTTCCTCGACTGGCCCAATGCCTCTGACGCTGCCCTGTGGATGGCTTGGCGCAGCGTTGGCCAGTCGCCTGATTCCTCCGGGATCTTTTTGAGGTTATCAGCGAGGAGCTGTCGAAGGAGATCTCGTGAGGTGAGGCTGCTGAGTGCTAAGCAGTTGATTTTTTGTTTTGGAGCTGTCTTCTGACCACAGGGTCTAATACTCATGAGGAGTTTGGACCTGACCATACGGTGGTCAGTCCAACACTCTGCTCCGCGCATGACTCGGGTGGACAGGACATCTTTCTGATTTTTTTGACGGACTATTACATAATCAAGGAGGTGCCAATGTTTTGAGCGTGGATGCTGCCAGGTGGTTTTAAATTTGTTCTTCATCTGGAATATAGTGTTGGTGATGAACAGTTGGTGTTCTACACAGAGAGAAAGGAGCCGAAGGCCGTTGTCATTCATCTTCCCAACTCCGTGCCGGCCAATTACCTTATCTCGTACCAGGTGCTCTATGCCCACTCTGGCATTAAAATCTCCCATGAGAATGAGTTTGTCTGTGGCTGGAGTTTTTCTTATGGCAGAGTCGAGGGCAAGGTAAAAGTCCTCTTTGATGTTAGACTCGGCAGCATGCGTTGGTGAATAGGCACTAATGAGGGTAGCAAAGCATCCTTTTGCAAGAGGGATGCGCCAGGTCATCAGCCTCTCATTAATGCCGACAGGAGATTCAGGGATAAGCTGTAGCAGTTTGGACTTCACTGCAAAACCAACTGCATGGGTCCAGCGATTGCCTTCAGGGACCACCTTCCAGAAGAAAGTGTACCCTGCACCAACATCCGTCAAGAAGTCCTCTCCATGAAGTCTGGTCTCACTGAGGGCTGCAACGTCGATGTTATACCTTGCTAACTCTAAGGCCACAAGAGCTGTTCAACGATGAGGCTTGTCAGATGTCTCAGCTAAGTCCAACAAGGTGCGGACATTCCTTGAAGCAATACTCGGGTGTCTATTTCATTCTTTCGTTTTTCGACCGCATGGTGGGATGCTCCGGCGGTTGCGGTATACCACCCAGAGTGTATGGCGCAGACATTTTTTGAACCACCTTTTCCAGGTCCTTCCACATCTCAGGGGTGAGCAGCATGGAACTGCTCAGTCGCAATAGAAGCTGCAGAGGCAATGTGCTGCTCCGTCCCACAGTTGCAACGACCATCACTCCATTGCCGCCTATGTGCATGGTTTGGCTAGGCACTCCTAGCCACATCCTTGGCCTGTGCCTACCACCATTCCACATCGCCACAGGACTTTTTAGGAGTGGGGGGGGGGGGGATGATGGGGGGAACAAGGGAAGCAAGAAGCTTGCACATAGGTAAGGATTAAGGTGGAGGTGCAGGTGTGCATTCCACACTCCCACCATCTTATCTCCTTCCAGAAGAATCTCCGGTGGCATGAGAGAACCCATGACGACCTTCGTCTGAAAGGAGTTGCAGGGGGCTACAGGTAGGCCGGTCTGCTGGGTTCCGCCTATGCCTGTCCCCAAAAGGCAGATATGTCATCAGGGTTTACTCCCCTAGCCACTGTACCCCTCCGGGTTTACCCATGTGGCAGTGGGGCTTCCTTCTCCAGACTTTTCCGCCATTTTGGTGGTTCTCTCACACCCACCATTTTCCGGCGGCTCCATCGTTGAGGCGTTTGGGATCACTCTTTGTCTGGCCTCTACCCTTTGACCTGTTCGGCATGGGTGGTCCTACCAGAAGTACAAGACTCCCACCGACATAGCTCTAGGGGTCACAGAGACACGCAAAGTGCCCCATCACGAAAAGGTGGTGATCCGTCGGGAAACTTATTACATTACACACACACACACACTCTCATAGCTGCCCATCGTTTCCGATGATGACGCTTGCTTGGGGTTAGGGAGGGGATCAACGACATTGCCGTTCGTGCCACTTCTCGTGGGCGTTGAGGCCGATCCTTGAGCCGCACACTCGTCCACAGATGGAGCAAGGGAAACCAAAGGACAGTGGAGCCCCAGCCGCCCTCTGGTGTCTTTGTCTGCGTCTCTCGGCTTTCCGCTGTTGGTAACACACACACACACACACACACACACACACACACACACACACACACACACACACACACACACACACACACAGGCCTATAAATTTTACATGAACATAGAACGTATTTGTCTAACGCAATAAGCAATCTTTCGCCAACAGTCTTTTCTTGCTTTGGCAGCAGAGACCGCATTGCTTCGAGCTTCAAATACATTTTTAAATTCATCGTAATTCTGAATGATTATCTCTTGCTCCTCCACAGAAAAAGTATATCGCTCTCGCTCTATCCATATCGAACGCGATTGGTTGTTCGGTGCCAAAGTCACTTTGGTATGTGCACGCGCTCGTGGAGTAATGCCTGAGTTGACAGAGAAAGTTGACAAGCTGCGTCATGCTACCAATAAAGCCTGATTGCATTTGTTTAGTTTTGTCAACTCAAAACTAATCCTGTAACCCCAAGTTTGTTCAGCTACCTTCATGGTTAGGGCTGGGTATTGTTCAAAATCTTTCGATCCGGTGCCAATTTCGATACCTCAGTTTCGATGTTCCTAAAGCCTAGTTCACACTACATGATTTTAAAATGTCGGGCTGAACAGTGGGGTTCACACTACATGACTTGCTCTCTGTGAAATCAGGAGTGTTCAAGTTGTTGAGCTGTTCACACCACACGACACAACGTGATTGCTCCGCAACAGGACTTAACGTACTACACGAGTTGACAACAACTCTGTCACCAAACGATGCTATCTTGTCTACAAACCACGTTTTGTCACGAAAAATCACGCGATAAAACGAACCGGAAATGAGGCGAACCCGCACGCGCGCCGAAGAAGAACACAAACACGGCCGCGAATATGGACGTCAGACAGAAACTAGTGCTGCAAACTGTTTGCGCGATGATTTGCTCTGAGAAAAAAACGCAAAAAAAGAAAAAATAAGAGAGTATGGGCGAGTGGATCCGCATACGCGAACAGCAGGGATTGTCTGTGCTACAGAGAGAGTTGGAGGTGAGTACAGCATGTTTATATCTGAGATGTAGCTGCATGTTTATGTTTGGCTGACGGCAAAAATCGTGTATTTACACGGTGACCTCAACCCATGCCTTGCTCTGATTGGCTGTTGCTCATGACATCAGTGAGGTTGAGTCGTGCGACAGCTCTGGATATCTAGCTTGCTAGATATTTTTCTAGGCTCTGCGACGCGTCTGCGAGGCGTCTGCGAGCGTCTTTGATGCGTTGTTGGCTCTTTCATACTAATAGATTGGCGAGCGTTCATCGCCCGCAAATCCCTCGCGATTTGCACGCGATAACACCCTGACCTGTCGCCGAGCTCAACGATTTGCAAATCGGGCTTAAATCGGGCTTAAAATCATGTAGTGTGAACTAGGCTTAACGATAGGCTACTTTTTTCGATACCAATTTTATGAAATTCATTTGAACAAGATTACATAACACATTACCTCAGAAAAACTTTGGTTTTATTTTTTCAGTTTGACTCATGCTCCTAGCCAGTGCAAAAAGGAGTGCTCAAGCTGAAATTTTTGTGCATGCTCAAGCTGAAATTTTAAAAATAAAACATACAGTAAAACTTGTAATATTGTAAAATAGTATTACAATTTAAAATCTTATTTGAATATATTTCAAAATGTAATTTATTAAAATGAATTGAATTCAAAGCTGCATTTTCAAAATCATTACTTCAGTGTCACATGACCCTTCAGAAATATGAAAACAGTTTGCTGCTTAATATTTTGGAAACTATGATAAATTTTTTCATGATTCTTTGATGAATAAATTCAAAAAGAACAGCATTTTTTAAACGAAATATTTGGTAACATTACACATGTTTTAATGTCACCTTTGATAACTTTAATGCATCCTATTCCTTACTGAAAAACAATTCTGACTCACCAACCCATTTTTGAACGGCAGTGTAGGGGAGAGCGGGGTTGGTTGGCACAATTTTCACTCTCTGTCATATTTCTCAGTCATGCTATATGTTAAAATAGTCTAACCAGTAACAACTGAAAGGTTACGATCTCAACTACTCATCAGATACATTTAATGTTCACAAATGATTCCTAAAAAAATTGTATTCATCATTAAAGTGATGTTGTGCACTTGTGCCAACCAGCCCCAGTATGGGGGTTAGTTGGCACATGCAATGGGGTTGGTTGGCACAGATGCTATAGTTACAAAGAATGAGGTGACAAATATAAAGAACTTGACCATTTAATTCAAACCAGATGCAGAATAACATTCAAAAGAATTTCTGCCCATTTTTAACCAAACCAAAAACAAATACAGTTTGTATAGTAAAACAGGTGCTGGTCATATAATTAGCATATCATCAAAAAGTTGATTTATTTCAGTAATTCCATTCAAAAAGTGAAATTTGGATATTATATTCATTCATTACACACAGACTGATATATTTCAAGTGTTCATTCCTTTTAATTTTGATGATTATAACTGACAACTAATGAAAACCCCAAAAATAGTATCTCAGAAAATTAGAATATTGTAAAAGGTTCAATATTGAAGACACCTGGTGCCACACTCTAATCAGCTAATTAACTCAAAACACCTGCAAAGGCCTTTAAATGTTCTCTCAGTCTAGTTCTGTAGGCTACACCAGACCCAACAATGCAGAAGAGCTGAAAGCCACTATCAGAGCAACCTGGGCTCTCATAACACCTGAGCAGTGCCACAGACTGATCGACTCCATGCCACGCCGCATTGCTGCAGTAATTCAGGCAAAAGGAGCCCCAACTAAGTATTGAGTGCTGTACATGCTCATACTTTTCATGTTCATACTTTTCAGTTGGCCAACATTTCTAAAAATCCTTTTTTTTTTTGTATTGGTCTCAAATAATATTCTAATTTTCCAGATACTGAATTTGGGATTTTCATTAGTTGTCCGTTTAAATCATCACAATTAAATGAAATAAACATTTGAAATATATATCAGTCTGTGTGTAATGAATGGATATAATATCCAAGTTTCACTTTTTGAATGGAATTACTGAAATAAATCAACTTTTTGATGATATTCTAATTATACCACCACCTGTATTTATAAATATACAACATATAATGATATTATTATAATCTAAAGTCTATATATATATATATATATATATATATATATATATATATATATATATATATGTGTGTGTGTTTTAACATATGTAAAATGCATAAATTAATACATAATTCTGTATAAACTGTATAAAATAACCAATTGGCTATAATGACACATGTGGCTATAATGACACATGTGCCAACCAACCCCCAAATCAGTGTGTCAACCAACCCTACTCACATTAGGACACACCTCTTTACTGAAATTATGTTAGCCACATAGCATCACTCATCAAAGACTTTTAAATTTCATATCAAAATATAGCTGATCCTATATCAACTGAAATCCTTACATTTTATATTATCTCTATCTATCATAGTTCTAAAATGTTTTTAGTGGGGAGGAGTTTTTTTTTTTTGTTTTAACACAGTAAAATAGAAAAGTTATCCTCACCTCAACAGTTAGTGACAGATCGATGATTTTGGTAAAGGGGTGTGTTCAGGTCAAGAGGGCAGTCATTTTGATGTCAGATTTTTGTGGCAGCGCCCTCTAGTTTACTAGAATTGAACTGTGTGCCAACCAACCCTTGAGCCAACCAGCCCCGCTCTCCTACATTCAGTAGGTTATTATTTATTTCAATATAAACACTGTCAGAGTGATCAACAAGGTATCTCTCTTTTTACCAGTCGAAGACGGAGCAACTTTTAAATTTACTCCGTGCACTGTCAAGGTCTTCATCATATTTATACCGGTCTTTGCAGCAATTATTTTACCGCAAATACTGCATCGCGCGCTGTTGGCATCGAGCCTGGAGAAATGTACCCACACTTTTGATAGACTTTTCCACATCTTTAAGGTATTATGTGTGTGTGCTCGCGTCTCATATGAATATGTGCGCGGAGAGTTTTTGTGTGTGTGCTCGCGTGTCATTGAGTATGTGCGCGAGTTTGTGTGTGCTCGCGTCTCATATAAGTATGCGCGTGGATCGAGAGTTTGTGCGTGCACGCGCGCGTCTCATGAGTATGTGCGCAGAGAGTTCCGCGCGTCTTGTGTGTGTAGAGTTTGCGTGTATGTGCATTTCATATGTATTTGTTTGAGCACTGACGTTGACGAGTTAACTCCTTAGGTATCGAAATCTGGAACCGAACAACATGTCATTTTTCGATACTCAATAGTATCGAGGCAATTCGGTCGGTACCTAAAAAGTATCGAACTCGGTACCCAGCCCTATTCATGGTACAGGCCCCTGGTTTGTTAGTACATGATTGTTATTGTTGCAGGTAGACTAACTTGCTAGAATAGTAGATAAGAAGGCTCCGCCCACCTATGGGGGACAACAAGTTCAAGTTACCATAGTAAACTTTCTATGAAGACAAAATGAAGAGAATGCACAGGTTTAAATCCACTTGATTGTATGCATTCACTATAGTCTTTTTTACTCAATTAGCAGGCAGTTCTGGAGATTGAAAAATACAAAAACTTAAACTCTGAAAATAGCCAAATCTATTGGATATATTTCACATCATTTTCACAATAGAACTGAATGTGTAATTATGGTAAATAATTATAGCAGACTAGTATATAAAATCCTGACTATCTATAATGTGTAACAACCTAAAACCAGCATGCACGTGTCCAAAATGCACCTTATACTGGTCAAGAAGTCAGTTCTATCTATGGCTATGAACATCATCAGTAGTTTTTCTTCAGCAGAGATGCATCAGAAACTGTGTACTTAACCCTTTGAAGTACGCACCATGAAAAAAGCAAAGGAAAAATTATTTCTTTGCATTTTTTATTCAATTATGATAACAATAACAACAATCCAAAATTTTTTTTAATTAGACCCTAAAGTATTTTAGATACAATCCTCTACCGAATGGTTGAGACGTCTGTTCATAATAAAAGAACAACATTCAGAACATGTCATATTAAGTGCATTTTCTTGACCAATAAAAAAATCTGATGGCTGCTATTGATTAATACACAAACATAGTCAATTTTAAATTATGAAATTAATAGTAACACCAGAATTGGTATTAATTCTTCAAATGTATTCTTGATATTTACAGTATCAGAATATTTACTTGATAAATTTGATAAATTTATTTACTTGATATTTACAGTATACAGTACAGAAATGGTGAAAAAATGATATTGATCAAAATTTTTCATCAAATATGTAATTGAATAATATTAAAATTAATCATTTTAACAACACTAACTCTTTTGTTCATGGTAAATAGCTAATTTTTACTACCTTAAAAGGACAACTCAACCGTTTGGTAGAGCATGTTTGAAAAAAAATTATTTGACCCTTATAAGACTTATTTTTGTTTAATTAAGTTACATAATTCTGTTTAACAACTCCTCTGAAACGCTAATTTGTCAACCAAATAGTCTTACCTTTAAAAGTCCCACCGATATGCGTCATCAAAGGAGGAGCACATTTCCGCTGTGTCATGTGTCATGTGAAGGAACACTGAAATGGCATGCTGCTCACAGACACAGTGCCATCTAGTGGATTTGTTTAGCATTGCACAACTACACCAAACGGTAGAGATGGCTCGTTCAGGTTGAGTTAAGCTTGATGCATTTTTCAATAAAATATAGTGACTTAAAGTGTGGTCTACCAAATGGTTGAGTAGTACCTTAAAGGGCTAAGCCAATCCCTGTTCATTATGATTTTGATTTTTTTTCTCCTTACAATTCATCAAAACCCATAGTTAAACCCAATGTATTAGGAAATGTTGAAATTGACAAAGATTAATAATTGCTGTAGAAGTATTGTTCATTGTAGTTATTTAAAGTTAACAAATCCTATGTCATTGTCAAGTGTACCAATTAACATTTTTGTAGTCAATGGTTTAACATATTTAGGTCTTTATCAATGCTGGGTTTGGTTTGCTCAGAGAATATTTCATGCTTGATATTTTATGATAACTAAATTCATACAAAAACTGCAAATGATTTTTGTCCCATCTGGTCTTTATTTATAAATTAGTTTGTGATTAAGAAGGTAAGTTTCACCATAGCAGTTTTCTTTCCGAAAATCGTCCAAGCATTCCTTCATATTGAAAGCATATGTTTATTTAGTTAATTGAGTTATGTAAAAACATGTTCACTAATAAAAGTTATTCTATCACAGTCTTATCGAGGCAGATACAAAAGTTCAATGTAGGAATGTGGAGTTGCTCTTTAAATACTTGAAATGCCCCATGTGTGGTGGCACTGTACAGTACACAAAGCGATTAGTTGCTGTGAACGAGTGTGACGAACAGGAAGAGTGAACAGAGGGAGATAGCACCGGTGAGCAAGGCCTTCACGAGGAGAGCCGTCCAGCTGCCCAGGAGGAAAACATGTACAAACAGCCTGGAGGAGAGACACAAAGTGGAAATAAACAGTCGTGCAGTAAAACCTCAAAACAAGATTTACTAAGAACTAACAAGATTTTTTTTTAGATCATCCAAATTTTTTTTAACTGTCCCTATTAAAAGTTCCTCGTGTTGTTTTGGAGGTCTCCTACAATTAATTTACAGGCATCCGAGGTTAAAAACACTTCATTTTATCAAAATATACATTGCAAATCACCTCTTTTCTCACAGTGTCTGGAACAGTTCAATAAAGGATTCGGTCTCTCTAAACTCCTCCTTTCCGAGAGCCTACTCTGCTCTGATTGGTCAGATAGCCCAGTCTGTTGTGAATGGTCTAGCATTTATAGCCCATGTCAGAAATTAAAACACCCATTTCCATATCTGAATTTCAGCTCTGGAGTGTTCCTCAGTACTTGAAACACAGTGATACAATCAGTAACAATGGTGTCGGTTTTACCATATCAATTTGAGCCTTTTTTGGAGCTGCATGTAAAGTGGATTTGCTTCCTTCATCAGCATAGAAAACATCTTCTCAACATTTCGACAACATGAACCAAACTCTTCCAGTCTCAGCTACAACTACAGTGTTTGAGGACGGGTCAAAGTAGACGTTGTTCGCGAGCAGCCAATGAAGACCATAGGCTGGCATTATGCAAATTTGTTACAAACCTACACAGGTTCTTGCAGGAAGTGAGACTGGAATTACTGACGACACGTTTCAGGCAATTCAGAATCGGTTCTTTCTTTTGGGAGACAATAACTTCATTTATCAGGCACTTTGATCTTTGATATTTTTGAGACCTTTTACATTCACAAACAGCTATTACACACTACATATATCCGAAAAATTTATTTTCCAAAAAGGTCGTATCTGAAAATACCGGTACTAATACTGTATCCCAAAATGCACATCACTCTATTTTATATTTTTAAAGTCATAAACATATCTACTTTTATATTTTCAAACAAAACTGAAAATGTGAAACAACTGCATGATACTCAGAAAATGAGAAAGTCATAATACAGCATACTATTGTTTTGCTCTGTAATGTGTTGTGTTTCAGACACCATTTAAAAAAAAATAGTAGGCAGTGTACATGGCATACTGTGTAGTATTCAGTCAATAGTAAGCTAGTATTTAATTCCAAACAGCCAGTAACTAAAGCAAATTAAATCAAAATTATGGCAACAGTGCCATCTAGAGGAAGAACAAACAAGTGCTTCAGTCTTAAGCAACAGCAGAAACTCTAATATAAAATAAGCACATTGTAGGATAAATTAACATCAAATACAAACACAAAATAAAAAAACTATTATTAAATAATATCAAATTGACTCGGCTTTGATCTTTGTAGATTAATGTAGGTTTTAAATAGGGATTTGCGAGACTATATTTCTCATGCTTCTGTGTCGACCATTCTGGCTACCGAGGGAATTCACAGCGGTCATTATCACGGCTGTGTACATTCCCCCACAAGCCGACACAGACCGGGCACTAAAGGAACTGTATGGGGAAATAAGCGAGCAGGAAACCGCGCACCCTGAGGCCGCGTTCATTGTGTCCGGGGACTTTAACAAAGCCAACTTTAAGAAAATAGCACCTAAATACCACCAACACATAAACTTTAACACACGAGGGGACCGGGTTTTGGATCATTGCTACTCCCCTTTCCGGGATGGCTACAAATCCCTCCCCCGCCCACCTTTTGGCAAATCGGATCACTCTTCCGTTCTCCTTCTGCCCGCTTACAGGCAGAAACTGAAACAGGAAACACCCGCCCTCAAAACGATCCAGTGCTGGTCGGACCAATCAGACTCTATGCTTCAGGACTGTTTTGATCACGCGGACTGGGAGATGTTCCGGTCGGCCTCTGATGACGACATCGAGGCTTATGCTGATAGCGTAACCTGTTTCATCAGGAAGTGCGTAGAAGACGTTGTTCCGATCAAAACAATACGGATTTACCCGAACCAGAAACCATGGATTAATGGCGATGTTCGTGCAGCACTCAATGCGCGGACCTCCGCTTTTAACTCCGGGAGTGCGGAGGAGCAAAAACAAGCAAGTTATGCCCTCCGAAAAACTATCAGAGCAGCAAAACGCCAATTCAGGGACAAGATTGAAGGACAGTTCAACACCACCGACTCTAGAAGCATGTGGAAGGGAATTAATAGCATTACGGACTATAAAGGAAACATAAACTCCACAGTGAACAACACTGCCTCTCTCCCAGATGAGCTGAACACTTTTTATGCTCGATTTGAGGGAACTAACATCCCCCTCACGGAGAGAGTTCTCGCGGCTGAAGCTACAGAGGTTAGTACACTCTCCGTCTCTGTAGCGGATGTAACCCGATCTTTCCGTCGGGTGAACATCCGTAAAGCCGCGGGTCCAGACGGTATTCCGGGCCGCGTCATCAGAAAGTGCGCGAACCAACTAGCTGGTGTTTTTACGGACATTTTCAATTGGTCCCTCTCCTTGTCTGTAGTCCCCACATGCTTCAAAACGTCCATCATCGTACCTGTACCGAAGCAAACCAACATCACCTGCTTAAATGACTGGCGCCCTGTTGCTCTGACCCCCATCATCAGTAAATGCTTTGAGAGACTAGTCAGAGATTACATCTGCTCTGTTCTACCTTCCTCACTGGACCCACTGCAGTTTGCATACCGCAATAACCGCTCCACTGATGATGCTATTGCATCTACAATACACACTGCTCTCTCCCACCTAGAAAAGAGGAACACTTATGTGAGAATGCTATTTGTAGACTACAGCTCAGCATTCAATACCATAGTGCCCTCCTTGCTTGATGTGAAACTCCGGGCTCTGGGCTTAAACAGCTTGCTGTGCAGCTGGATCCTGGACTTCCTGTCAAACAGACGCCAGGTGGTTAGAATAGGCAGCAACATCTCCTCATCACTGACCCTCAACACTGGAGCCCCACAGGGCTGTGTTCTCAGCCCACTCTTGTACTCCTTGTACACATATGACTGCGTGGCAACTCACAGCTCTAATTCCATCATCAAGTTTGCTGATGATACTACGGTCGTAGGTCTGATCACCGACAACGATGAAACGGCCTACAGAGAGGAGGTGCTCACTCTGACGCACTGGTGTCAGAGGAACAACCTCTCCCTCAACATCAGCAAAACCAAGGAGCTAGTGGTCGACTTCAGGAAGAACGACAGAGAACACAGCCCCATCACCATCAATGGAGCACCGGTGGAGAGAGTCAGCAGCTTCAAGTTCCTCGGTGTCCACATCACAGAGGAACTCACATGGTCCGTCCACACTGAGGCCGTCGTGAAGAAGGCTCATCAGCGCCTCTTCTTCCTGAGACGGCTGAGGAAGTTTGGAATGAACCGCCACATCCTCACACAGTTCTACACCAGCACCGTCGAGAGCATCCTGACTGGCTGCATCACTGCCTGGTACGGCAACACCACCAGCCGTAACCGCAAAGCCTTGCGAAGGGTGGTGCGCACTGCCAGCCGTATCATCGGAGGTGAGCTTCCCTCCCTCCAGGATATTTATGCCAGGCGGTGTGTGAAGAAAGCTCGGAGGATCATCAGAGACTCTAGCCACCCGAGCCATGGGCTGCTCTCACTGCTACCCTCAGGCCGGCGGTACCGCAGCATCAGGACACACACCAGCCGACTCCATGACAGCTTCTTCCCACAAGCAATTAGATTTCTAAACTCTTGATCCCTCATGATCAATAACCATAAACATTCTAACTGTCAACACAGCACAACATAACCTACTGCATTTACATAATATATATATATATATATATATATATATATATATTTGCACCTTACGAGTATCTATTCTATGTATAATTACCTCTTTTTGTATTTTTGTATACTGTTGTATATTGTAAATTGTTGTATATTGTAAACTGTTGTATATTGTACATTGTATATTATTTATTGTTCTGTTAGTGTATACGGTACTGTGAGTAATTGTGCGCACATTAGATGTGTAATCTATGTAAATCTGATGTTTGCTGTAATTGTTTTCGTCACATCGTGTCATACTGCTATGTTGCTCGGAACTGCACCTAAGAATTTCACCCACTGTTGCACTTGTGTATATGGTTGTGTGACAATAAAAGGATTTGATTTGATTTGATTTGATATGATAATTTCTTTTGGCACATTTAATGTTTTGCTCTATATATTTCACAAAAGCTGTTTAAATTACAATCATGTTAATGTTACATTTTAAAATTAATATATTATTTTGAAATTTTTATATCTGGAGCGGAAACCAAAATCATTTCATTTTACCTCAGACTTTGCATGTGTTCGTTTGTGCAAATCCCTAGTTTTAAAAATAGATTGGCTTATAGAGAAATGCTGTCCAAAAGTGAAAATGACTGAGAATCACTTTAAATGTTATGACCAAAAATGGATATTATAACTGATAGTGTGAATCTGTATTGTTATCTAATATTATCCACTTAAAATATTTATCTAAAAACCCTGTTTACTAGAAACTTGCCACATTAAAAATACTCATTACAAACTAAGAAGTACTGATGAAATGCTGATTTATGACAGCTCTGTTATAATACCTTAGTTCAAAAACTGTGCCAAAAATAAATGTATGACAGTGATACTCACTCCATTAGAAATCCTTTATAAACACACAATCCCAGCAGGACGGTGACAGGGAGACGGAAGCTTTTGGGAAGGTCGTATCGAGTGAACATCCATACTACTGCCGCCATGGCAATATAATGTACCTGATATGATTAAAACAAATAAGTTCAGGCATAGGATAAAGTAACATGAGCGAGTAAAACTGACAAGAAATTGTCCCACTGACAAAAAATAAATAAAATCACATTTGATGTTACAATATTACAGAACAATAACAACAGAACCTGTTACAATAAAAAAAAAAAAAGTGCGATGCAGACTTTGTGCAAGCATACAAAAACAAAGTATTAAGCACATATCTCACCAGACTGATGTTTGAATCAAAGCTCATCTGGATGTATTTCCAGTCAAACTCAATGCCACGAGCTCCCACCCATAACGGTATACATCTGTTTAGAACAGCCAGACAAAAACAGTTTTTTTACAGTACCGATCATTTCTATAACGCCCGTTGCACACATACTCCGTGTGCAGTGAGTATGCGGTGAGTGTTGCGGTGCGTATACGGTACAGGAGCCGCGCGCGCTATAGTGCTTTCACATATGATGTGTTTGCAGTGCGCTACTGATCCGCAGTAATTTTGATTTTAAATCCAAACGTTAACTTTTACATTGTTTAAGACATTGAAACAGTATGAAAATTAATTTTAATCATTGTGATTCTTTGTTTTACATGTAGTTTCCCCCCACCCCATCCCCAAAATATATATCATGTATTTTTTGAGGGGGAAAAAATCATATATGATGGCATTTTGCAACTTTTGAGACAATAATCATACTTTTTTGTTTTTCTTGACCCTGTAATTTAGTAACTGTAGAACACATTAACTGTAATTATGGGTTTATGATGAAATTATTACAGTTTCTTGTCAATCTATGTCTATATTAATGTGAATAATACGCTGCCACTTTAATTCATGGAGTGCAGCACAGCAGAAATAGACTGGGTGCGGAAACGATCTCTGCACTGCTGTATACGCACCGCACCTGGAACAGATCGCCGGACCGCACCCGCGTGCACGGTGAAAGCTCTAACCTGTTAACATGGGTACGTAAAAAATACGCACCGCATACGCACTGCAAACGGAGGATGTGTGAAACGGGTATAACTTGGGACTACAAGCTCATGTATTTTAACTAAACAAAAGATGCACTACTAAAACATACATTAATTTCTATTGGTTTGTGCAGGCGAAAAATTGTCAAGATCTCTGTCAGGATGATCAGAATACCTTGACATGATGAGCTCTGCTGTGGCCCAGCCCATAGCTGCCACCATGATCTTATACTCGCCCTTCCCAGCATTCTTAGACATAACCAGATGAAGACCTAGAAGGTCGGCCATGTCCACTGTGGCCTTCATGAACTCCTGGGGTAAACAGGACAAAATGAATGGAGTGAAAGTCTGATGACTATATGATAAACATGGATTATTTGTACTGTCAGCAGGGCTGAAACAACAACACATGAACAAATTCCAAAAGCAAAGCCTTAAAGCAGAGGTCTTCAACACGGTTCCTGGAGACCCACTGTCCTGCAATGTTTATTTCCAACCTGCATCAGCACACCTACATGTGATTTTCAAGCGATCCTGAAAAGCTTGATTTGCTTTGCAGACACTCCCTTCCCTAGGAGAAGGGTTGAAGACCTCTGCCTTACAGGGATATTTTACCTAAAAATTTACATTTTCTCATTTACTCAACCTCAATAGCTATGTTTCCATCTAAAATTGCGAATTTAACCTATGAGCAAAATTAGCATATTGCACAAAACATTTGCGAATAAAGCACCTTTTGCATCAGTGAGTCGAAGAGAACAAAATCATCACTTCCTGATAAACTGGAAATTCGCTGATGCAGTAGGAGAAGCCACTGTATATAATAACTTTTGTATGTAATATATTACTCATTCGAGTGCGCAGACGAAACGCAATAAACACGGTCATGTTATCCTGCTTTCTGAGATAGATACCTGCTGTTTGGGAACGCAGTCGTGTAAGACAGTTCTGGGAGGTTATTATACCAAACCACTTTGCTCAGGCATTTCAGAATGACCAAATCAGCATTTCAGACGCTGTGCAAGAGATCGGTCCGCTGGTTGGTCCAGTTATACGTGTCTTTTTTGATGTGCATCAAGGAATTTGTTCGATAAATGCGTAGATTATGTGCATGTTTTCTTATCGGAAATTTTTTTTATCCGACTCACACGAGCGCATAAATGTGCATTTTTAGAATTTAAGCGCATCTTGATGTTTCCATCCAGCGGTTTTTATGCGATTTCCCAAAATATGCATACAAATAGGTGGATGGAAACATAGCTAATGCCATTCCTGATGCATATGACTTTCTTTCTTCAGATAAACACAAACGAAAATTTTAGTAAAATAATCAATCTCTACATTTCCATATAATGCCATTGAAAGGCTGCCACTCGGATGACACTTAAAAAAAAAAAAAAACACACACGCAGCGATCGTGGCGGTAATCCATACGACCCCAGTGGATGAATCAAATGCTTGTGAAGGGAAATGGTCTACTCGTACGAGCGGCACAAGTGTCGGTCCTCTGAGCTTCTCCGTAACTTCTCGCTCGTACTTCACGCGTCCCAAAATCCCTCTCATGAATACTCGTATGACAGTAGACCTGAAGCAATGATTTATAGTTAAAGTTAAAAATATGAGTAATTGTCTTGCACACACCTATCGTTTCGCAACATTGATTTACCCACTAGGGTATCAATTATCAATTACTGACACTATCGCTGTGTGTGGTTTTTCAAGCGTCAACTAAGCGGCAGCCATACAGTTTTTCAATTTTCTTCCTTTGTGTTTATCTGAAGAAAGTAAGTCATATGCCTCGGAATGGCATGAGGGTGAGTAAAATATATATATTTTTAAACAAACTATCTCTATAATTTTGGATATTTCGATTCAAAGCCCTCTGTTTATACTAATAATTGTCTGTAGAAAAATGCATAATGAAAATCTTAAAAATTAATGAAGAATGGGAAATTTAGTTCAGAGACCGCTTACCCCAACAAAATCATACACACCAGCTCCTCCCTCCCAGGTGGGGAAAAATGTGGCAAGAAACATCATCTGAAAGCGATATCACAGATTTACAGATAACATTCTCTTTCACGAAACATCTTTGTGAGGAGCAATAGACTCAATCACCTTGCACAGCTGCACGAAGAGGTATGTAGCACCTGCTTGGACACATCTCCAAAATGCATTATATTCCGATCTGCCAAAAAAAAAAGTGTGAAGATTAGAACAGTGATCACAGCTAGAAATATATATTTTTTATCTTTGTAGGATCCATCATCAACAGCTGAAAACAACTTGGATGATTGTACAGCAAGAAGAATCACAAGGAAGTCTCATATTGAACACATTAGTATGGCACATGACATATGAAGATTACACTGTACACTTACTTCAGCATATAAAACAAACATCACGTCTTAAATAATACATATAGTTAATATACGTCTTAAATAATACATAGTTATATATTACTCCATATACGAAAAAAAAACATGTTTAAATACTTACAATCCACTACATTTGTAGGTAATGAAATATGGAAAATAAGCCAAGGAAAAACAGTTTCCAAAATGAAATAGCGTCATGGTATGGCTTTTCCTCCTCAGATCCTGTTAATATAGAATATAAAACACCAGATTTATTCCAAATCAGGACTAAACAAACGTTTCTGAAATGTTTTAATAAGGCGAATATTCCTGGTATGACAAGTTTATAATTGTATCTACATAAATTACAGTATATATAAAGTTATAGATATATTACATCGATGTAAATCTTGATATTAAATGGTGCATTAAAACGTCTTGTTAAAGCTCCACATCTATTAACGTTACATCGTCTAAAGACAGCGTGCTCATATCGTGAGAAAATACTCGATATATAATTACACTAAAACTTTTTATAAAAAGTATTTGTTTCTAGATCTAATTTAATACTCCTGCCATTAATCAGTTAAAAGATTATTAGATTTTCTTACCAACAAAATCGCGATTTTAGAATGACAGGCGCAGGTCAAATAATCCTCCTGTGCATCACTGTTAAATGTCCGAGCGGAATCGCTCTCTATCTTACTGTAGTTCCGATACTCATTCTACAGCAAATTAAACAAAATAGCAACTAGCGTGACACAGAACTATTAAAATGGCTAGGTTTGATTCAATATTCTCATGGGACCCAGGAATAGACCTTTGTCAGTGGACATTATATTTTAGTGAATTTCTCTGACACCATACATGTCACAGTTTAAGTCTGGATATCCTGTAGCACACTCAGGGCTTTCGAGATATACCAAATGCTTGGGAGGTTTCACCAAAACAAAAGATTCGTAAAGGTTTTGAAGCTTGATGAAGCAGTGTTTCAAAATCGCCCATCACTACAACAAACACGACCAGTGTTCATTCAGACATTCATTTCATATGCGTTCTTCAGATCGTCAAACAATTTCGTTCACAATAAGAGAAAAAGGACAGGATATAATTACAAATATACAGGTCCTTCTCAAAAAATTAGCATATTGTGATAAAGTTCATTATTTTCCATAATGTGATGATAAAAATTAAACTTTCATATATTTTAAATTCATTGCACACCAACTGAAATATTTCAGGTCTTTTATTGTTTTAATACTGATGATTTTGGCATACAGCTCATGAAAACCAAAAATTCCTGTCTCAAAAAATTAGCATATCATGAAAAGGGTCTCTAAACGAGCTATTAACCTAATCATCTGAATCAACTAATTAACTCTGAACACCTGCAAAAGATTCCTGAGGCTTTTAAAAACTCCCAGCCTGTTTCATTACTCAAAACCGCAACCATGGGTAAGACTGCCGACCTGACTGCTGTCCAGAAGGCCATCATTGACACCCTCAAGCAAGAGGGTAAGACACAAAGAAATTTCTGAACAAATAGGCTGTTCCCAGAGTGCTGTATCAAGGCACCTCAGTGGGAAGTCTGTGGGAAGGAAAAAGTGTGGCAAAAAACGCTGCACAACGAGAAGAGGTGACCGGACCCTGAGGAAGATTGTGGAGAAGGACCGATTCAAGACCTTGGGGGACCTGCGGAAGCAGTGGACTGAGTCTGGAGTAGAAACATCCAGAGCCACCGTGCACAGGCGTGTGCAGGAAATGGGCTACAGGTGCCGCATTCCCCAGGTCAAGCCACTTTTGAACCAGAAACAGCGGCAGAAGCGCCTGAACTGGGCTACAGAGAAGCAGCACTGGACTGTTGCTCTGTTTTGCATGTCATTCGGAAATCAAGGTGCCAGAGTCTGGAGGAAGACTGGGGAGAAGGAAATGCCAAAATGCCTGAAGTCCAGTGTCAAGTACCCACAGTCAGTGATGGTCTGGGGTGCCATGTCAGCTGCTGGTGTTGGTCCACTGTTTTATCAAGGGCAGGGTCAATACAGTTAGCTATCAGGAGATTTTGGAGCACTTCATGCTTCCATCTGCTGAAAAGCTTTATGGAGATGAAGATTTCATTTTTCAGCACGACCTGGCACCTGCTCACAGTGCCAAAACCACTGGTAAATGGTTTACTGACAATGGTATTACTGTGCTCAATTGGCCTGCCAACTGTCCTGACCTGAACCCCATAGAGAATCTGTGGGATATTGTGAAGAGAAAGTTGAGAGACGCAAGACCCAACACTCTGGATGAGCTTAAGGCCGCTATCGAAGCATCCTGGGCCTCCATAACACCTCAGCAGTGCCACAGGCTGATTGCCTCCATGCCACACCACATTGAAGCAGTCATTTCTGCAAAAGGATTCCCGACCAAGTATTGACTATTGAGTGCATAACTGAACATAATTATTTGAAGGTTGACTCTTTTTTATTTATTTATTAAAAACACTTCTTTTATTGGTCGGATGAAATATGCTAATTTTCTGAGACAGGAATTTTGGGTTTTCATGAGCTGTATGCCAAAATCATCAGTATTAAAACAATAAAAGACCTGAAATATTTCAGTTGGTGTGCAATGAATCTAAAATATATGAAAGTTTAATTTTTATCAATACATTATGGAAAATAATGAACTTTATCACAATATGCTAATTTTTTGAGAAGGACCTGCATGTTAACATGACACAACACCATAAACGATTATAACTAAAATTCAGAATTTATTTACGCTATTGTTGTTGTCTTGATTCCCCAAAATCAGCCTTTTTATTTGTGGAGGAGTAAAAGGGAATACTGCTGTCTGCCAATTTAATTTTACGTTTTTAGGCTTTAAGCCATACCCCATGTTTAGTTACATTTGTAGTCTACAGCGATTCATCTCTCTGAGACGTCATGCACGCGGTGCAGGACGATTTCACAGAAAACAGTTACTCTATGGCGTTTTTATTTTTAAAATATGCAATTAGTATTTTAAATCTTTAAAATAAATTGCGTAAAAAAGTGTTTTATGCTTTAATGTATCAGGTATCACCCCAAACTGAGTACAAATATGCAATTTGGCGCAGTTGCTATATGGCAAAACAATAAGAAGAAATTCAGATAGCTTGTAATGTAAATCAATGATATATAGTATAACAGACAACTTAAAATGCACTGTATATCACCTGTATAAAGGCCTTGACCTTAGGCTAGTGAGCAAAAACCTAATGTCAAGCCCTGTATACAAGTGATATACAGTGCATTTTAAGTAAGTAGTCTGTAACAGTATGCTATATCTCATTGATTTACATTACAAATCTCCCCAATAATGTCTAATTAAAGTTGATATTTAAACGTTTTATGATAAAAGCTCAGTAGTTTTAATTGTGGAAGGCAAAGTATATAATGCAATAAAATACTATGATGAATGAGATTAACAAATAAACATTAATCAAAACCATGCTGTATCATATTTGACTTGATTTTAATATATATACACTTACAACATGCATATATATATATATATATATATATATATATATATATATATATATATATATATATATATATATATAATGGATAATCAAGTAACGCTAATTTGCTTCAGTCCAGTAAGTGTTCATCTTGACATATTACTAACAATATAAAAGTTATTGTTACATTTAATTAGTAATGTTTCACAGCAAAATAACAAAAACGTCACCCTTCAGGATGTGGTACAATTATACAAAAAGGACTTTTACTTACTAAAAAGTATGAACTATCAATCAGATGTATAAGATTGTGTGCAACAGGTTTTCAACATGTTGATAAATTGGAGGCCTTAGAATATCATGCATTAATTATGATACAGTAAACTATTACCATAATGGCAAATAAGTACACATCATAAGAGACAAAATGATTGAAACACATTTGTTTTTCCAAACAGTTTAATTAGTTTCTTTTTAAACTGTATTACAGTAGCCTCATGTAACATTTTTATCAGTTATTCACCAACACAACTTGATTACACCCAAAATGGCAACAACTACAGCAATGCCTGTGGAGTGACACTGACACAAATACTGTCAAAAGAAACTAACACGCACACACAGACATCAACAGAGACGAACGCGTCTCTTAGGTGAGAACAGGAATGCTAAGGCGTGTCAACTATGGCTTCAGCTATGAATCGAGTGCGTTGAAAAGAAGGAATGGTAGGGCCTTTCTGCTGTCGCAAAACTTGGTGAGTTACTCTTTGGAGTGCATGTACACTAACAGGTCAGCAACACGGTGGCTGTAGCCATATTCATTGTCATACCTGTGAGAAAGAAAGACAAAAGAATATTAGAGCACTGCTTTTTCTGCTGACTGGAATATAACATAGCTACACCTAAGTTATAACTTCATAGAAATAGCTTATAGAAATAGCATTGAAATTTCAATAGAATAGCAATCTTAAAAATCTCATTATGTTCCTGCCATTTGACAATGAATTTACCTCACTATTTGAATACTGTATTTTCTCTGGAACAACTTCAAATAATAATAATAAAACTGTTATAACTAATAATAATTTAGACCTAGCATTCATTGTAGCAAAATACATTCAAAATGTTTAACGCAAAAAAATAAAATACAGTAAAAGAGTCAAGGCATGTTTTTCACAGAATGAATAAAATGAATGAATAAAAAGTAATTATTTTTCACTTTAATGTATCAATACAAAACACTGTAAAAGCATTATTCAATATATAGCTTATGCCCAACTCTAGCTACATCTATTTAAAGCTATATTGTTTTTGAGCTTACCAGGAGATAAGTTTGACAAAGTTGTCATTGAGGGAGATACCGGCTCCAGCATCAAAGATTGAAGAGTGAGTGTCACCAATGAAGTCAGCAGAAACAACCTAAAAGAAAACAAAAATGAATGAACAAAACACCCAATTCTGTCCATTATGTGAAAATATGCATGTTGTTTTGGTATTCTAAAAGATTTTTTCTGTTAACACATACTGAATCCTCTGTGTATCCCAGAATTCCCTTCATTGGTCCATGAGCGGCCTTCTTGACAGACTCCTTGATGGCAGCGTAGCTGGCAGGTCTTGTGAGGCGGCAGGTGAGGTCAACAACGGACACATCGGCGACTGGCACACGGAACGCCATACCGGTCAGCTTGCTACAAAATAGAGAGAGGGTAAACTTCTCCAATCGATATCAAACTCAATCAATTGATCTTTCTTGTACTACTGACCCGTTAAGCTCAGGAATAACTTTGCCCACAGCCTTGGCGGCGCCAGTAGAAGCAGGGATGATGTTCTGGTGGGCACCACGTCCATCGCGCCAGGCCTTGGCAGAGGGCCCATCCACAGTCTTCTGTGTGGCGGTGTAGGCATGGACTGTGGTCTTTGAAGAGGTAACGAAAAGAAACAATGAGAAAGACATACAGTACACTACTGTTCAAAAGTTTGTGGTCAGTAAGTTTTTATTTTTGAAAGAAGTCTCTTTTGATCACCTACGCTGCATTTATTTGATCAAAAACACAGTAATATTGTAAAATTTTATTGCAATTTGAAAAAAAAAATTCTATTCTAATATATTCTAAAATGTAAATTATTCCTGTGACGGCAAAGCTGAATTTTCAGTATTACTCCAGTCTTCAGTGTCCTTCAGAAATCATTCTAATATGCTGATTTGCTGGTCAAGAAACATTTCCTATTATTATCAATGTTGAAAGCAGTTGTGCTGAAAAATGAAAATCTTTTGTAACATCATAAGTGTCTTTAATGTCACTTTTGATCACTTTAATGCAAAAAAAAAGAAGACTGATCACAAACTTCTGAAAGGAAGTAATGAGTAAATACACTAACGCTAAACAATTAAGCAAAATACAATCCTGATATGTCCTAGTGCGATTATTAAACCACAAATGGCTAAGTTTTAAGTACATTTAAAGTGAATAGGCAGGGCTTTAAGTCAAAATGTGAATTTTACACATTATGTTGCCCATAAGAACTGATGTCATGCTTTTTAGCCTTTATTTCTAAGCAGCAGCAAGTTTCATAATAGAAATCAATGTCATAATAGATGCAAAATTAGTTTTTGACAATTTTTCATGCAGCCCATTTTTTAAAATATATTTTAAAAAATCATCATGGACTCAAAAGGGACAGTTCTTTTTTTTATGGAATATTGCAGTATTTATTATAAATGTTTTGTCCATGCACATTTTATTTCATTTTATTCATATCCCCTCATAATCTTTAATCAGAATAAATTCCCCTCCCTCTTGCAGCGACATCTCTTCTCTTATGATGTTTACTGGCGTGAGAGCGGGACAACCTGTCACTAACATGAGATCAACCAATAGAAAACCACAACCTTCCAATAATCCATCCATTCCAGATGGACAAAATCAAAATCAAAATTCAAAATGCCGTTTCACTCGATTATAGAAGTCACAAAAGGAAAGAAAAGACTATCACAACTTCTGTCTCATGTCAACTCAAAGAAGGACTCACGTCACGCCAGGCATCAACTTACCATGAGGGCCTCCTCAATACCAAAGTTGTCATTAATAACTTTAGCCAGGGGAGCCAAGCAGTTAGTGGTGCAGGATGCATTGCTGTGATGTTTTCAACAAGAAAAACACACTTGTTACTTTTGTTATTTGCTAATGTTGCACCAAAACAGAAATAAGGTCATTACCTTAAACATGCATGCATTTAATAACTCATTTACATGCATAGTACTTAGTTTGCTTACCTGACAATGGTCATACTGGAGGGGTCATACTTGTCTTGGTTGACTCCCATCACAAACATGGGAGCATCAGGTGAGGGTGCGGACACAACCACGCGTTTGGCGCCGCCCTGGATGTGAAGCTATGGGGAACAAATTTCAGAAAATATCAGTATTATAATAACATTTGATGCAATAAATTATCATTCCAGATCTTGCAGAAAGGCAGACTTACTGAGGCCTTCTCAATGCTGAGGAAGACTCCGGTAGACTCAACGACATACAGGGCACCAGCATCACCCCATGGGATCTCAGCAGGCTTCATGCTAAGTGCAAATAAGACAGAGAATTAGTACAGCACTACAGGATATGCTTGAAATAGCATACTATCATGCTCCTTGTATTATTTCTGCAGTATGGATACTATTTTTTTGTATGCATAAAATAAGCGCGAGTTACGAGTTGCCGAAACAGTACGGTATCCCACAATGCACTACTTCCAGTGTGATGAATACCATATCAACTGCAAATTTTGTTTAAAATTGGATGAAAATTGCAAAATTACCATGTTTTTTCTGAGATGATAACTAGAGACTATGCAATGAATTAAACATGCAATGTTTGAAACTTTTATTGGTGCATTACTCCATACTGTTATTAATATTTTTTAATAGTATCCAGTATGCAGTATAAACTGTGTGCAGTATGATGTACAGTACATTGCCTAAGCTTCCTAATATGTCAGTACTTACTCTGGACTACAACATATTTGCTGTCTATGTGTCAAGGTTGTAGTTATAACCTAACATTCCTGAAGGGCGACTATGATAATATAAGACTAATAAAACTTACCACTGGAACACAGAGATGGACTGACCATCAACGATCAGCTTTCCATCCTCATGGTGCACTTCTCCCTTGTAACGGCCGTGAGTGGAGTCATACTTGAACATGTAGACCTGTAGGGCAAGATTTATTAATTTTCTTGACTTTTGAAGTCGTTGAAGATTACTGGATTATGATTCATTTTATAGAGTAAGGACTCACAGAGCAAATTTATTTTTGAGCTAAGCATAACTTAAAATGTATATTCACATAAGAAAATGAGTAATATTTACATATTTTTGCTAATACACTAATGTGATCAAAGCTGTATTTTCAGCATCATTACTCCAGTCTTCAGTGTCACATGATCCTTCAGAAATCATTCTTATGTGATGATTTGCTGCTCAATAAATATTTCTTATTATTATTATCAATGTTGAAAACAGTTGCTGCTTCATATTTATGGAAACCATGTTTTTTTCCCCCCAGGATTCTTTGATGAACAGAAAGTCGAAAAGAACAGCATTTATTTGAAATAGAAATCTTTAATCTTTAGTCTCTACTGTCACTTTTATACAATGCAACGCATCCTTGCTAAATAAAAGTATTTAATTATTTTAAGATAATCTTACTGACCCCAAACATTTGAATGGTGTATTTCCATGTTTAACTGGATATACAACAGGAAAATGCATTTTGGGAATTAATTTGGTCTACTGGGAATTGACGGGATCATGAAAATGGGTAGAAAAATAAGAGGGGTTTGTGACATCTTCCGAAAGTCATTTCAGAGGCAGAAATTATTTGATCAATATATTAGAATTTTTTTATATTTATGATATTTTTATACATTACACATTTTTTCTTTGAATTAATGTTGTGCACCAATAAAATGTACACAATAAGACCAGGTATATTCTTTAAAAAATTAACATAAGTCCAATTTCATGGTAGCTTTAAGAATAGATGCTGAAAAATCCCATTAAATTCACAGCAAAAGCTGCATGTTTGAAAGCATCTAAATTCTCACTCTAAAAACACTACATGCAGGTCTATATGTTTGTTTAACTTGGCTTATGCTTTACACAATGCCAATCATTTGTGCTTCAGCGAATCTCACCATGTACTGCAGGTCAATGAAGGGGTCGTTGATGGCGGTGACTTTAATTCCCTTCTGCAGGCAGGCCCTGAGGACCAGACGGCCAATGCGGCCAAATCTACACAAACAGAGAGCAGAGTTATTTAAGATGTTTCATAATCACACAATCTGTCTAGTATCTGAAGGACTGTGTGATTTATTAGAAGAAACAAGGGAATATCTACACAACTTTATTTAAATATATCAACATATGAAATGTAAGAGAAATAATTCATGTTTGTCAGTTGAAATCTGACTGGTAAGACACATTGCCTGCATGACTATACAGCAGATGTGTGTGTGTGTGTGTGTGTACTTCAGTGGATGGAGACTTTAAGCTCATCCTGGGTAATCCTGTCCTTGTAATCATTCTGAATCAGGCCATTTGCTCTCTCTCTCTCTCTCTTTCTCTCTCTCTCTCTCTCTGTCTGTTTATCTGTATTTTTACAATCTCTATTTATGGAATTATTAGCTCTGTTCCAACAACCTAGTGAGCTTCCTTGCAGTCTCCGGCCTTAAAGCAGTGTCCCAAGTGAAGTGCCAATGAGGTTCGTAAAAGTTGTGAAAGATTGTGATTCCCAATAGTATTACTTTATGAATACTTTATTGTAGAAAGAAAATTCCAAGTATATTTATTATAATGCAATCAATTTTTTATATTTAGTGCTTAATATTTTGTCATGTTGAATGTCATATGTTAAAGTCTTCAAATGTCATGACAGATCAGATCAGTGAACTTACCCATTGATTCCAACGCAAAGCTCAGACATTATTGCAAGAGTGTGGATTGTGGTCTTGAACCTGAAATAATAGAAAACAAAAACAAAGGAGGCTTTTAGAACAACGACATCAACTTTGCACTTACACTTTACACTGTCAGGCTGTTTTGGTATTGAATTGTCATTCGTTTTGAATAGTCTCATCTTGTGATTTGTGCCCATCAACTTCCACAGATAAAGAGAAAATATTCAAATAAGATGGAGTACATTTCATTTGTAAATACAGTATTTTAATAAAATAATAACTTCAACTAATTTAACTATTTCATGATTTATAGCATTACTCTGATATTGATTTACTTGGAATCTTTATTTGATTTCCTTAATATTAGATTTTAATCATATATTGTACAACTTTGTACCTTATTTATGACTAAAATATGCATATTAGTGCCTTAAAAGCAGTAGGGGTAAAAAAGTTACAAAGATCTCCTTTTTAGGGTACTGTCCCAGTGACAAACTGTTTGCACATTTTATCTTCATTTTAGGAGTGTTCTACCCACCCTTACTAGCAGCTTAGCGATCTGTCTATACACGCTTGTGGAATTCGTGAACTTTCTCTGAGCCAGTTTGGTGTTCTGAACGGTGGGTGGAGGCATGAACTGTTGTCTAGTTTGTATTGTTTTTGGGTCCATTAGGATTCTGTCTGGGAAATTTCCAAACCTCGTGCTCACTGGACCTGCATACTTTATTAGCCTGGTGGAGCAGAAGGTCCATTGTGTTTTGACAAGTCTTTTATTCTTCCTTTTCCATGCAGAACAAGGGGTGGCAAGTCATGCACACAATTTGTCCTCAAACTTCCTCATATGCACACAGGAAGCTCAAAAATCTGCTGAAATATTGGCAGTGCAGTGGAAGGGGGAATGTACATGCATTGCCAAACAATCTTCACTGTGGGTTTCAAAATGCAGCAAGTTGTCACATGCCTGATATCCTTTGCAGTTTTCTCTATTATTATAGTGAAAAGCATGGCACGGTGTGTGAGGGTGGGTCTTATGTAATCTGAGCCTGACGATTTGGCCAGAGTCAAATATTTTTTACATCATGCCATGTATGGAGAATGTCTGTTAAGCAAAAAGGGATAAGGAGGAGTTAAGCGCAACAGGGACTGGATATATTTGCATATGATGTGATTCACTCATTTAAAATACAACAAAAAAGACAGACAAACTGGAAATCTAAATCTGTAACAGTCTGTACTTTAGAAATGTTTAGAATAAGTTGATTTCTGCTGTCACTGTTTTTACAGCTAGACGTAAAGTAACATCCTAATGACTTACTTTATTGCTGTATAATAAGCACTATATGCCTGTTTACAAAATAACTCCAGAGAAATGGATTTGGCATTACACTTTGTTTGACATTTTAAGATTTATGTCTACTGTATATACTCACAACAAAATATAGCTCTCTAAAAGCCCATAGATGTGGATAGTTGATTTAAATGTCTGATCTGTTGGGTTTTAGTGAGCTATGGTTTGTTTTGAGTCCACATGTTTATACTGTCATCAAGACAAGTAGTGCACAACCATGCACACTGTCATTAATGAGACAAATGAACAGGTTTTCCATAGACACCATTGATTTGACCTCATGTACCCTTCTGATTTCTGTCTCTGTGCACCATTGAAATGGCCACAAATGACCTTCACAGTCTGCTTAAAAAGACAGTCTGGGTCTGGGATATGGTTCACATGAACTCTGTTACGGTTTGCAATGGATATAAAATCAATCCATCCTAAATTGCAATAAGTTGGAAAATTGACGTTTTTCATTGTATTAATGCGGAAGAATAATATAAATGCTGTTTCGTGCATGTAAAGTTTCATTGCTAAATCCAAAGGAACAAATGTCCATGAAATTATGAGGTTATGAGCTAGAGATGGACACTACAGCAGCAGCTTTTATAGAGGAGAACTGCCTGGGAAAATCATTCACAAGCGAGCACGAAGCAATTCATTTCCCAACGGCAATGGCATTTTCCATGAAAACTGAAAAATCCCCCTCAGGCTCAGAATACAGCAACCAATCAAAGCGACACCTAGACCGATCAACCTAAAGTGAACATCTGGCCAATTGCCTGAAACCACCTCACTCAGATGGATCAAACTCAGTTCAGTTAGTGTAAAATAATGATGTTTCCTTGTTTGTGTAACGCTGGCTGTACAAGATGAGCACTGACCTTAAACTCAAATGTGACTTAATGCACCACAACCAATGCCCCACATCGCCAGACTGGATGAAATCAGGACATTTTTCTCAAACCTTAAGGGCACTGTGAAATGAGACAAGGGCTGATGTTTATCTAGGAATAGGGTGACTTATTTTGATGCCAATGTCAGTCTTAAAAGCTTGCAGAAAATTTTGTTTATATATATATAATCATTATTCAAATTATTTTAGTATTTATTTAATTTTTCAGTGTATTATAGTCACATCTAGATTAGATCTCTACTCCATCTACAGAAATAAAAATAGGAAAAGTATTCAGGAAATGTGCTGTTGTTGGTGATGATGAAAGAAGGAAGCTCAGTCAGTCTATCATAGCATGCATAAAGACAGAGCGTCCTTGCATCTGGCTGTGTGAAACTGAAGACATCCCTGTAATCTCCTAATCTGCCCATGTGTGTGTGAACCATGTACTGCACCTGACCAGCCCGAGTAATCCTAATCCAAGTTCCCTATTCAATGCGGTTAAGGACTCCCAGGATGCACTAAAAGTCACACTCGGCCATCAAATCTAGTCCCGCGCCGCACTCTTTTGCGTTGGGAGTGCAGGTTTCTAGATCAAAGAATCTAAGCTCTAATGATCATGTTAACTATGTCTGAATTTCCACCACGTCTGTTTTTTTATCAACTGTTGAAATTTAGATTAGACTACTGCCGACGGTGTGCCTCCCTTCCAAACAATTTACTAGTGTTGCCATAGGAACGCTTCGGCTTTTGCCACCCAGAAGAACATCTATTACTGTTGTGACGTCATGGTGAATTGTCGTATAACCCTCCTTTGTCTTCTTAGAAAACTTGTATGACAAAAAGAACAGTGGAACGGATGAGAACTGGTTTCCTGCCAAAAGCCTGCTGTCTCAAATGACACATCCACCTCTGAACTGACCCTAAATTCAATTACCCCACTGTTCTGTTTAAAGTCTCTCAGTCTTACCAACGCTGTCACGTGCATATCATGTGTAACATGATGCTAAACATTAAATGCAAATTTTCTAATTATTATTAATTCTGGCTCCATAATATGATTGGATAAATACCCCATGCACACACCTGTGATCACACATCACCAGTCAAGTAAATATCCCATTCATTTTCAACATAGAAAAATCTATAAATCTATTAGACAGGCCTTCTATCATCATTGCTGCAGAACGCCTCTCACCCCTTGTATGTAACCGTTACATCACTGAGCAGCTCCTTTAGTCACAGACTGATACATCCTAAGTGTCTGAAGGAGCGTTACAGAAGGTCTTTTTTCCCTGCTGCTGTTAGACTTTATAACCAAAGCTGTTCCCAGTAGACCAGTCATCAAAATACACTGTTATTACTTTTGATCTAACAGTGCATTCACACAGGAGCTTCGGCGTTAACGTTTCTTATTTACTTTGAATGGGCGACGTCATGTGTTGCCGAACCGAATTATGGGTTCTGTTGCGTCGCATCACTGGCGTTGCTTGCGGCAGAATCGCCAACGCAGCCGTCAGCCAATTAGAACGTCTATGCAAATACTTTAGTGCAGACACTAGCCAATTGCGTTCATGCAACACCGGAAAAGTAATGTGATTAACTGTTGTCACCATGAGAGTCACGTCAGTGTAACGGAGGCCAGCTAGTAGTTGCTGTGCGAGTAAACCTCACTCCTCTGATCTCAATAGGCGCTCTAGCGACAGTTGCTAGAGGCTGCAGTCTTCAGCCTCCTTGTTAGAGCGCCTGACTGTCATGCCGGAGACCCGGGTTCGAGGCCCGCTCGGAGCGGGTCGAGTGGGACCCGGGTGAAGGGGGTTACATCAGCACCAAGCTTCAGACACAGCCTCCGTTAACAGTCGACGCCCCTGTGTGAATGCACCGTTATTGGGAATGATTTATCATCTTTACTTTTTTGTAATTGTAATTTTTAATCAAAATGTCACAACTCGATCATTCGGTGAAACAAACTCTCTGGTAATGTATGCCGGACTTCTCCAATCATTTAGTCCGCTTAAACCTTACCCCTTTCTTGCAATCGACTGCAAACCCGCCCTACATTTTTTTCTCATACGATAATTTGTTTCACTGTCACAATATGGAGGAAAAGATCTCTCCCTACTTCTGTAACATTACGACTTTAAGCAAAGGCATTAATAAATCAGTTAAAATAAACAATTTTTTAAATGTGTTTAATTGCTGAATGCATGGTGTAGAACTAAAGTACCCATAATGCTCTTGCCTACCATAAAAGGCCTACAATAAACTACGTTATTTGACTGAATTATGGTTTAAAGTTATTATTGTGATTAAATTACAATATTAAATGTATTGTTTATTTATAAGTGTCTTTTAGTTTGTTGTTTTAGTCTCTCTCTGTATTCATTTTTCTCTGTTTGACAGGATCGCTCAATCTCCGGATGCAGTAGGAAGCAAGTCTTGACTAACCACACTGTCACACCTTCTCTCTTAGAAACAAGAGGACAGCATTTTACTCTGACCCAGCATGTGGCCATTTCCTCTGACCAAAAACACCCTGAGTGACAGAACAAGGACATGGGGACGAGTGTAACCAGGACAGATTTCCTAGGACACACATACAGTCATTTAAGTGGAACTTCTAATGCTGTGTGGCACATACAGTAAGGAAACACGAACTTCGAAATGTCACTTCGTAAAAAATAGCAAGCAACTAATGACAAAAGAAAATGGTTTTGGGCACTCGTTTTTATTATTAAAATGACCAATATTAAGATTAAGAAGTAAAGCAGAATTGTATTCCTGGTGGTCTGCCTAAGGCATCCTGAGGAAGTGCTGTGTCATTCCAGCCAGACAATAGCAGCAGATGAAAACATGTTTTTAGAGAACAGATAAGCACTTTAACTAGTATAGTACATAAATGTCGAACATTAGGGCCATTATTTGTGTGTCAATGGTCACATTTGGCTTCAGTAGCAATTGGTATGATGTAAGAAAATTAAATTACCCAACCCACTGTTCCCCTTCTTGGCTCTGTTTTAGGACATGTTTGAGAAGGGAATGGTGTTTATACTGTAAACTCCAAGGCTGCTAATTAGAGCCTGTAAAACCCTAGAGGAAAAAAACAACCAATGCACAGTCTGCATGACTGTAGCGCATTCCTGTAATATTAAACATTCAGTATGCCATTTTCTAAAACTATTTTAGACTATTCATTGTATGACAATGCACAAATCAAGATTTTATTGTTAAATCATTGCTCATTGTACATTAGTCTGAGCTATGCGCCATCTGGACAATTTTGATGAGGCAGACACAAGTGTCAAACCAGTGAACATCAATGTCACTTGTGATGTCATGATGAATAAATCAGCGCAATGGGCCATCAAATGCCCAATTAAATTTCTATAGGCTTCTTTTTCACATCATAGTATGAACACCTATATTTGCCTGGTATAAGGCAACATCCACTATAAGTGACACTTAAATTGCCAGCTGAAGGCCCTTCTTGTTGGCAACTGCAGAATCAATACTGCAGACTGCAGAAGGTCAATAAGGAGGGATGGAGACTCCGCCTGCATGTCACTTCCTCGACTACACATAATACATTTTATCCTACAGTCTTCGAATTGCATGAGCAGTATGAGAAACATAATATATGATCAATTATCACAGCATGATAGTTTATAAAATGCATAACTTACTGAAACACATCTTAAACCAGCCTAAACCTAGTCAGATTGGTCTATTGGTTGGTTTAACAGCTGGGAAATCAACTTAAACCAGCAAAATCTAGCAAACCACCGTAGGCTGGTTTAATGTGTTTTATTCATCAGAGTATGCGCAGGAAATGACTATAAAAGCCAATAGTGAATTTCAGTTTTGCTCATGATAGGTTTTCAGATCTGAGTCATGTTTGCCACCGCAGCATCGAAACACGACTCCAGTCACGTACATGAGGGAGAAAATCTCCCATGATTCTCACCGCGACAACTGTGTCCTGTCCAAATTTACATTAAAATAATGGTAAAAGTCCTGGCATATTTATATTCTCGTAGTAAGCATTCACAACGCCATTGTTATTAGAAAGACATGTTGATTAATCGCAAGGCGTTATATCATATTTGACCTTGACGGCTCATGTAACCTTCACGATGCGAGTGATGTTCTTTAGGTCGGACATCATTTCTGTTTATCTGCTTTTATATGCACAAAAGTTACTTTTATGTTAAAAAAGGGGGAGTGCGTTTCCATCTTCATAAATTATTTGTCAATATCAGTATGTTGAATAAATATAACTCTTGACTCAAATAGGATCTCAAAAAAATGCGCCCGCACGACACCGTCGCGTTTCGAGAAGAAAAAACGAATTAAGTTATATTTCCTCCCTCTATTTCGCAGCATCTTTAGCAGATGGTACATTCTGGAACGATATGACGCAATGAGATCATCGCGAGCGCAAGGCACTGACGCTGCTTCATTCTTCAACATTCATTTGCTACAAAATATCCTAAAATGTCATATAAATGAAATTATTTGTTTTATATATTGTATTATAACTCTGGAATATGTGCATAATGGCGAATAAAATGGATGAATGAACCACGCCTCCGGCCTCCATATATTCGTGCATCACGCAGAAACTGAAGGATTATGTAACCGCTTTCGTACAAGCCCAAACGCAGTAAACAACATCCTGAAAAGCTAAACGTCATCTTGAAAAAGTTTAACAAGTGTAAGACATTTCACAATTAAATAATTCGATCAAATAATGGTGTAGACCTATGAGGAAGAACTCACCTCCTTTAGTGATGCTGCTGCGGCTTCTGCTCAGTTTCCGCGTATTGCCGCACCATTTTATACCAGACACGTCCCACCGGGGCTGGTCGCCATGGCAACCTGACGTCACGCAGTGTTCGTATGATCATTTTAAAGAAACGTATACGAGCTATCTATCACGAACGCTATTAAAATGGTTATGGGAGACTGGACAAGACGATACTATACAAGGACATAGAGCGGATATTTATAGCATGCCTGAAACATGTGCAATTCGGAGATGCATAGATCTGATAGACTTCCAAAATGCAAAATAAAACGGTAAAAAAAATGGATATGCGATGCAGAATGGTATTATCTGACCATCACACGATGCTACTTTCACAAGATGACATTAGCCATTTAATTGACGTTTTCCACTCTGAAAGCTCAGTAAAAGGAAAGACACAGAGATAGAAGTCATGATACAGATGCAGTATTAAAGAGCATAGACACTTGTTGATTCATATCTTTCAAAGCATTGCTAAATTAAATGTACGTTTATGTTGGGTTAAATCATTTTCATATCTTTTGATATGACTTGCCTACAGCAATTTGGTCAACCAATGTTGTTTTAAATATGCTATAGAAATAAATGTGAACTTGAACTTTTAGATACTAAGGAGAGATAGATAGATGGATGGATGGATAGAAAAAATATAGATAGATAGATAGATAGATAGATAGATAGATAGATAGATAGATATACTATGGAAAATTCTATGTTTCACTCTACTTACAGTCGTGACCAGGAATAAATCACATACTTTGACTAAGTTGACAAAAAAAAATTACATGCAGTTTGTTTTCATTTAACTAAATCCAAAAAAATGAAAAAACGTGCTCACATGTCATGCATTTGGGATTAATGTGTTCAACATAAACCTCATTGCCTCCTATTGGATATTATGGTGAACGTCCTAGTCACTATGAAAAAGCAGAAATGAGCGTGCTTGAATGTAACGTCGGGATGAGGAAAGTGTGGAATTCAGCACGCAGCAGCACGTGACCTTGACAGTGGCGAGCGGATGCAGAAGATACGTGAGAGTCGGCGCGTGCTGTAGAGAGATTGCATGGAGACTGCGCAGAGAGAAGGACGGTGGGCGGGGTGTCCATACAACTGACAAATATCAAATTAAACATCTAATTAAACAAAAATTGGTGGTCCATGTTTTCTTATTAACGCATTTGGTCTTTTATGGTTGAAAGAGAACACAACTTGCGTTATTTTCCATATTAGAACGAACGCCCCAGCGACCTCGTGTGGTGAACATGTGAAATACAGTTGGATTTCAGGTTTGAGCTAGGGTTGCCACCTTCAATACAAAAAAATAAGGGACGCCTGCCACAGCAGCTGGGGCCTAAGCCCTCGGGGCCACAATGACCACAGGCCCGACGGTATGCCAATGGTGGTATATCATAACTCAAAACATATTTTCAGGAAAGTATAAGATCATTACCAATGGCCACAGAGCCGGCCCTGGCCAATTTGCTGCCCTAGGCAAGATTTTACCTGGTGCCCCATGCATCACAGCCCATTTCGCCCTGTCATTGTGTTCATGATTATTTATCCTATATATATATATATATATATATATATATATATATATATATATATATATATATATATATACATATATATATATACACACACACACACACACATTACAGCCTAAAAACAAATAGCAAGAGCATTACATCTAGCATTCAAGTCAAGTCCCATTTATTTTTATAGCGCTTTTTACAATATAGATTATTTCAAGGCAGATTTACAGCTTTACAGTTTTGTTGCGTTTATAATTTTGTTCAGTATATATAGCCGCTCTGGATAAAACAGTGATGTCATCGTCCAAATGTCATTCATGCACAAACTATTCATTGAGCGCTAGCAAAAGTGTTTGTTTTGCAGTTGATGGCAGCAATCTTCCACTAAACTATGGCACGTTTCATGTTTTCACCATGAATGAAACTGCGAAATGCCTTCTTTAATGTTAATTTTACTTTAAAACGTTGCTACTTTTAATAAACCTGTAGCCTATATAAATATCATTAATAATTTTGGCAAATAAATTTAAAAAATGCCATATATCCCCCTCAAAACTGCACAACTGTAGAGTAAAACATTAATAAAAGTGATAGTGAATGCGTCTAAAAAAACTGACGTGATTGTTACAAATCACACTGTCTGGGGCCTCTGGAGAACTCAGAACAACTGTTAGCATAAAGTTTAAGGTAAAAGAACTGCCATTAAATTATATATCTTACTACTATGGGGGACGCGTATTTGACGCTCTATTCGCGTTCGGTGTGAACACACCATAAGCGTTTCTCTTCCTCCGGTGAAAATGTTGTTGCAAATGTAGCCGCCGTGTGTGTGTCGCTGTGTTTGGCAAGTGCTAGTCTGGGCGGAATTGAGAGAGAGATAGGCAGACAGCCAGATAGCATAACGCTAGCATAGATAGCTAGCAGCTAGATAGTTAAATAGATAGAAATATATAGTAGGTAGATTGACAACGTAGAGTTGGTCGCAGGTCAGAGGCGCCCGCGCCATTGGATGTGCAGTTGCTGCATATACTAGCCTATCTATCTACAGTATATATATATATATCTGTCTGTCTATCTATATAGTCTATCTATCTAGCTATATATATATTTGTCTGTCTGTCTGTCTGTCTGTCTGTCTGTCTATCTATCTATATCTATGTATTTATCTATAATCTGCTATCTGAATATCTCGTCTACTACTCGTCTTTCTCTAGTCACTCTCAATGCTCTCAAAGCGGGCTTCGGTAAATTCTCTCTCCAAGGTGACGTAATGCAATGCATTGTGGGGGAAAGGAGAATCGTTGCAAACCGCTGTAAGATAGTACCTACTTTTTGGTATTATATTCCTATTTGTGATACCCAACAACATTAAATACAGTGTATAACAGTTTAAATGTTTATTACCAACAAGCAAATTGCACAATTCGTCGAAAAATTAACCCTGCAACACGGCCTTTAAAGGGTAACTAAACACTAAAACAACTTTTTTAAGTTTATGATCTGTAGGAATGGAGCTTCATAAATGCTGTTCATTGATTCCAGTAAATTTTTTGACATTTTGGTTTAATGTGTTTTAATTCTACAATATATGTAAAAACGTCTGAGTGCTGACCTCTTCAGGTTGAACGGTGGCTACTGCAGTTGAATTTTCCTATTGGATGTTTGCGGTGGTTTGTGACACAGCGGTTGTTGGTGACGTTGGCAGGTTCCATACAAAGATATGCATCTCAGGTGCACGTTTTCCAGCATTTTCAAATATTGCCAGTGGGTGGAGTCAGGCTCTGACCAGGGGTTTAGTTCATAGACATAATAAATACATAGACGCCCTATTGGCCGCTTTGGAACGTTGCTGCGATACGTCAACGCGTCCACCATTTTGCGGAGGGCAAGACTGCGCTGTAAACAAATACAAGTAAACGGGTGAGCTGCGGTTTTTCTGGATAAAAACAATTTTTTTTTTTACATTTATCAGCCGATTTCAGTGGTTTGTATGTGGTGTACAAAAAGTTTAATCTCCAGTTATTTCAAATCTCGATAGACTTATAAAAAAAATTTATTAAGAATTGTCAAAGCTCAGGCTTGTCATGTAGGCTATTTGGCTTTTTATTCTTGGATAAGAATTGTGAAGACCCCCATACTGAGATTTAATTTAATGTTCACATTAAATGAAATAAAGTTGTCTTATTGTGGAAAAAAACATTTTCTGTGATTGACCCGATTTTAGCAATAACAAAGATAACGGATGGATCCTTTATGGTAATACATATGATATGGTACAACTACAGTGAAATGCAAATAGTAAATATAAGATAAAGTGAAAAGTAATAGTAAATAGTTTAGTCAATAAAATAAACAAACAGTATACAGCAAATAAAATAGTAATGGATAGTATAGTTATATAATATCATAAGTACAATAAAACAATCATACAAATATTGATAATAGCATATAGTTTTTGTATAATACTATAATAATAGCAATATAAAAAGAAATATCAATTACAGTATATAGACAGTAAAAATAATAAGTTAGTGACTATGATAGCATAACTATAATAGATTGATAATCGCAAGTGGTATAATATTATAATAACAATAATAATAATAACAGTAAATACAATGTAATATCAATTGCAGAATAATATAGACAATATGAAAAAAATATGAAACATTATAATATTGATCATTAAACTGACATTTGATTTGTCATTTTATTTTATGTAGGCCTACTGTCACGGGTGGTGTATGGCAGGAAGCACGAGGAGACGAGGAATTCAAATAAACAATAAACTTTACTACAAATCAAAACAACAAACAGGTACAGGCAGACAGAGCGGATGCAAACACCAGTTAACATAGACGAGAACCGACCAAGACAGACTGAACAGAAGAAACTAAATACAGAGACAAATGAACCATAATGATGTGAAGACAGGTGACACAGATGATGATAACGAGGAACAGGCTGGTAAGTGAGGGAGTGAGTTCAGGTGTGGAGACAAGGAGGATTCTGGGAAGTGTAGTGCAGACAAGGACAGACAGGTGCAGACGAGGACTGTGACATTACTCCCCCCTCCCGGTAGGCGTGTCCTCACGCCTTAAAACAGGGGTGGGAGGGTGGGCATCCTGGAGTCTGTAACGGGAAGGCGGACCGGGTACAGGAGGATGGACTCCAGGATGGACCAGGCGGCCATGGCGGAGCAGGACGTGGGCGTGGCCATGGCGGAGCAGGACGTGGGCGTGGCCATGGCGGAGCAGGACGTGGGCGTGGCCATGGCGGAGCAGGACGTGGGCGTGGCCATGGCGGAGCAGGACGTGGGCGTGGCCATGGCGGAGCAGGACGTGGGCGTGGCCATGGCGGAGCAGGACTTGGGCGTGGCCATGGCGGAGCAGGACTCGGGCGTGGCCAGGGCGGAGCAGGACGTGGGCGTGGCCAGGGCGGAGCAGGACGTGGGCGTGGCTGAGCAGACGAAACCTCGGGCGTCCAGGGTGGAGCTGTCGGACCCTCGGGCATCCAGGGCGGTGGGGACCCTTCGGGCGGCCATGGCGGTGCGGACCCTTCGGGCGGCCATGGCGGTGAGGACCCTTTGGAGCGGCCACGGCGAGGGCCTATGCCCCCCCCAAAAAAAATTAAAGGGGAGAGTGACAGAGTCATTACCAGTCTCTGGGCTGGACGGAACCAGCGGTGAAGGGGTCTCTGGGCTGGACGGGACCAGCGGTGAAGGGGTCTCTGGGCTGGACGGGACCAGCGGTGAAGGGGTCTCTGGGCTGGACGGGACCAGCGGTGAAGGGGTCTCTGGGCTGGACGGGACCAGCGGCAAAGGGGTCTCTGGGCTGGACGGGACCAGCGGCAAAGGGGTCTCTGGGCTGGACGGGACCAGCGGCGAAGAGGTCTCTGTGCTGGACGGGACCAGCGGCGAAGGAAGCTCAGGGCTGGACTGGACCAGCGGCAAAGGAAGCTCAGGGCTGGACTGGACAGGCGGCAAAGGAAGCTCTGGGCTGGACTGGACCGGCGGCAAAGGAAGCTCAGGGCTGGACGGGACCGGCGGCGAAGGAAGCTCAGGGCTGGACGGGACCAGCGGCGAAGGAAGCTCAGGGCTGGACGGGACCAGCGGCGAAGGAAGCTCAGGGCTGGACGGGACCAGCGGCGAAGGAAGCTCAGGGCTGGACGGGACCAGCGGCGAAGGAAGCTCAGGGCTGGACGGGACCAGCGGCGAAGGAAGCTCAGGGCTGGACGGGACCAGCGGCGAAGGAAGCTCAGGGCTGGACGGGACCAGCGGCGAAGGAAGCTCAGGGCTGGACGGGACCAGCGGCGAAGGAAGCTCAGGGCTGGACGGGACCAGCGGCGAAGGAAGCTCAGGGCTGGACGGGACCAGCGGCGAAGAAAGCTCAGGGCTGGGTTCATGGGCTGAAATGAATGTGTGTGCTGCCCACACACACACAACAGCCATGGATCCCACAAGTAGCACTGCGTCATCCAGAGCTGGCTGGACGGTCTCTGGCTGGACGGTCTCTGGCTGGACGGTCTCTGGCTGGACGGTCTCTGGCTGGACGGTCTCTGGCTGGACGGTCTCTGGCTGGACGGTCTCTGGCTGGACGGTCTCTGGCTGGACGGTCTCTGGCTGGACGGTCTCTGGCTGGACGGTCTCTGGCTGGACGGTCTCTGGGACTATGGCCTTCCTGACAGCACGTGCTGATATAAGTGGGGGATCGGCGATGCAGGAAACCAGTCCTGGACGTCCATATACTGATCCGGAGGCTGGTTTGATGGTAGGCGTGGTGGAGATGGCTGGAGACGGGGATTGAGTGGCGATGTCATCAACCTCGCCTACGGTGAGGGTTGAGCCACTCAACCACAGCACAAGATCCAGGTACCACTCAATGGTCTCTCCGGGATTTCTGGGCGGGATCCACGAGTAGAAGTGTGAATCGAGTCCACTCCAAAATAGATCCCCCAACTGCTGATCAGAGAGCGAGGTTTGATGGCTGTACTTAATGAACTCCTCTACGTAAGATTCTATCCCACGGCCATTCTGGGTAATAGAACACAAAATTGATCCAGCTTCGTCCATCTTTTGTCTTGGTCGGTTCTTCTGTCACGGGTGGTGTATGGCAGGAAGCACGAGGAGACGAGGAATTCAAATAAACAATAAACTTTACTACAAATCAAAACAACAAACAGGTACAGGCAGACAGAGCGGATGCAAACACCAGTTAACATAGACGAGAACCGACCAAGACAGACTGAACAGAAGAAACTAAATACAGAGACAAATGAACCATAATGATGTGAAGACAGGTGACACAGATGATGATAACGAGGAACAGGCTGGTAAGTGAGGGAGTGAGTTCAGGTGTGGAGACAAGGAGGATTCTGGGAAGTGTAGTGCAGACAAGGACAGACAGGTGCAGACGAGGACTGTGACACCTACATACAGTGAAGATAATATATAAATATGCAAATATAATTTATATATTTTAAAATATTCCTACATAGGCTATATAAAATAAAATGACACAACCCTGTCTCTTTTTTGTTAAATTTCAGTTTTATTGTTCAGTAATAACCATCATAACAGTATAAGTAGCCTAAAAGGTATAAAAAGCTATACAAGACAAGAAATAAAGTAAACGATTCAGTCAAACACACAGCAGGATACAACGTTAAATAGCCTAAATGTAAAGTTATGAAACTTTAGAACGTCAGAAGCACTAGCCGAGGTAAGGCTGTTCCAGGCGGGGTACATGAGCGCTGAGCGCCCGGTGATCGCCTGTATCTCACAACTCCGAAAACGTCCGATTAAATTTTTAAATAGGCGCTATATTTTGAAATAAACCACAGATTTGAGCTTTAAACAACTACATTGTCGACTGAAAAACTATTAAGACCACATTTCGTGACACAATAACAGTAGAATTTTTTAATTTCGCGGCTTTTCTCCTCTGAACGTTACTATTACTAATTATATCATGACCAAATACAACCAGAAACAAATGTTCAGTCTTGCTTGTGAAAGGTAATTCCTCGAGACCTGTTTTCAGTTGTTTGGTGATTTGTGCAGCACACGAAAAGTGCATTTTTCTCTATTCCCGGTATGAGAGGTATGGGAAAGTTGCCCTCCGCAATATGGCGGCGCCATTGACGTACGCTCCAGTGGCCAATAGGGGGTCTATGTATTTATTTTGTCTATGGTTTAGTTACCCCTTAAGAACTGTGAGACGGTGCTTTGATTTCTCTGAGCTCTAGCATTGCTATCAACTCTCTGCCAAAAGACCCGCCCTCCTCTGACTCTGATTGGCCCTGAACCTGATGGTATTAAACAAACCAATCAAACCAACAATGGCAGCGAGAATTACCCAATCAAGGGTAGAATAGGACGAGTCTCCACAGAATGCGGGTGGAATGATATGCAGGGGATGATGCGTTTAAGACAACTCGGAAATACGGGACAAACCGCGTCAAAACGGGACGCGCTGTTTTTTTCACAAATACGGGACGATTACGTATTTTAAGGGACGGGTGGCAACATAAACATCACATAGATAGACGCCCTATCCACCGCTACTGCCTATTGGCGCGGACGAGCCGTGGGGCCGCCATCTTAAACCGGTCACCCACTCCGCTCAGTGTAATCTGTTTGGCAGGTGCAATGAGCTGTCAGCGCATTTAATGAATCATATGTCACGAGGTGACGAATGAGAGACGGAACTAAAAAGTCCGTGGAGGGATGTTTCCACCCGGAGTGTTTTTAACTGAACACCAAACCGGTTTCGGTTGCGTCGCTACCATAGCAACAGCAGCCGCTGATGGCAAAGTGACAGCAGGTGCGGCGCATTAAGTGGCTGTGTGACGATTGGGACAGGCCGCTTTTAGGAACAGATAAAAGCGAAACTTGGAGAGATGGTGTGCGTTGGGTGGGATTTCTGCGGCGTTCTAACTTTTCTTCTTGCTGAGAGAGACTATGAGACTTCTGTGGGACAAATCGGCTGGCGAGATCGATCCGTGTGCAGGGAATCCGTTACGAAGAACTGGGTGACGGAGAACAGAGAGGCAGAGGGCGAAGTCATCTATGAAATATTATCGAGTTCACTTACTGGGGTGAAGATAAGTACCAACCTTCTACTGGCTGTATTATATGTGGTTTATACACGAAAAGATTATATATGAGGAGAGGTGACACGAGAAGCGGAGTCCAGACGCCTGAATGAGAAGACAGCTGTTTAGGATTTGTGATTGCAGTCGCTGAATTCTTCCGTTTTTCTACCCCTGCTGTCCAGAGCGAGGAGGTTGGCCTTGACCTTAATTTTCACGGAGTGGATGAGAGTGCCGTGAGTTCATGCTGTGTCCCACTGTGTGTAGTTGAAGTGAAGTTATCGAATGCTTATTGTACAGAATTCTGTCACGTGTCCATCGGTCTTGCCTTGTGTTACAGTCGGGAGTTTTCTGAGGAAGAGATCAAGTGGAAACGGACTTTAAGACCGCTGTATTCTGATTCATTATTGATGCTGTTCTGGAGAACGGAAGAAATCCAGTTACCCGCTGTTCTGAGTGTGTCCCATCTGAAGCCCGCTGCATTTCGCCTCATCCTTGCTGTTGGGGAAAACGGAGGAAACTCAGGTATCAGTTGTTCTGAGTGTTGTATATCAAAAGCCGTCGTATTCTGATTCGTCACTGAGGCTGTCCTGGAGAACGGAGGGAATCCAGTTGTCTGCTGCCCTGAGTGTTTCCTATCTGACGCCCGCTGCATTCTGTTTCATCATCGCTGTCGTGGAGCATGGAGGAAGCCCAGGTATTTGTTGTCCTGAGTGTTGCACATCTAAAGCCTGCTGTATTCTGATTCATCATTGCGGTTGTGGAGAATGGAGGAAACCCAGGCATCTGTTGTTCTGAGTGCTGTATGTCCAAAGCCTGTTGTATTCCGATTCATCATTGATGCTGTTCCTTAGCGTTGTGTATCTAAAGCCTGTTGTATTCTGATTCATCATTGATGCTGTTCTGGAGAACGGGGAAAATCCAGTTACTTGCTGTTCTGAGTGTTGAATACCCACAGCCTGTTGTAGTCTGATTCATCATTGATGCTGTTCTGGAGAACGGGGAAAATCCAGTTACCCGCTGTTCTGAGTGTGTCCCATCTGGAGTCCGCTGCATTGGTCTCATTATTGCTGCTGTGGAGAATGGAGGAAACTGAGGTACCCGTCGTTCTGAGTGTTGTGTATCTAAAGCCTGTTGTACTCTGATTCATTACTGATGCTGTTCTGGGGGACGGAGACAATCCAGTTACCTGCTGTTTGGAGTGGGTTCCATCTGAGGCCGCTGCATTCTCGTTTCATCCTCGCTGTTCTGGGGAGTGGGAATAAACCCAGTTACCTGCTGCCTAGTCGACGCCCTTTTACAGCCCTAAGCCTTCTGCACCGACGTATTGGGAAGACCAAACGTACGTGGAGTACCTACTTTCTGTCCAGTCGACGCTCCTTCGCAGCCGTAAGCTTCCTACACCTGTTGTACTGAGAAGTACCAACCGTACCGAGAGTACCTACTTGCTGTCCAGTTGACGCTCCTTCGCAGCCGTAAGCTTCCTACACCTGTTGTACTGAGAAGAACCAACCGTACCGAGAGTACTTACCTGCTGTCCAGTCGACGCCCTGTCACAGCCCTAAGCCTTCTGCACTGACGTATTGGGGAGACCAAACGTACGTGGAGTACCTACTTGCTGTCCAGTCGACGCTCCTTCACAGCCGTAAGCTTCCTGCACTTGTTGTATTGAGAGCACCAACCGTACCGAGAGTACTTACCTGCTGGTCTAGTCGACGCCCCTTCAATAGCCGACTGCACTGATCACTTACCTGCTGCCCCGCCGACGTCCCCTGCAGCCATTGGATGCTGAGAAAGAAGAAGTTTTAGATTAGGATTTACCAATTATTTTAAGTCAATAAAGTCTGTTCAATTTTTACCTCATTGCTCTGCTTGGTTTCTGGTCTGCTCCTCAGTGGTACTGGCAAAAGGGAGGGGGTAGACTGAGTCAGCCCTCCCGACCTGTGACAGATTATTGGCGTAGTCGGCAGGGTACCATTTGGGTTGAGCCACCAGAAACCGGAATGGCAGATGAGGAAGCACCGGGAGCAGGCCCGACAAGCTATGCCCATATTCAAGGGAGCCCCGTGGGCTCAGAAGTACAAAGGTCCGGGCTCGGAGACGAGTCTGTCGACATGGAGGGCCCAGGTCGAATACCTAGCAGGGCTCCAAGGTCTGAATGCCCCTCAGGAAGTGCAGTTTATCTTAAATTCCTTGGAAGGCGAAGCACTGAGGGAAGTATGGGCAGCACCAGAAGCGACCCGGACCACGGCTCAAGCTATCTTTGACTTCGTTTCGGGGCAATACGGTGATACTACTACCGTAGCTGTTCTACGAACACAGTTCTTTAACTACAAGCAAGGGCAGCAACAGACCATCCGGGCATTTACGCTACAACTGAGGGAGCAGTTCGCTAGGCTAAGAGGAAGGCAAGACCATGGTCTAGGAGGTGAAGAGAGGAGTTGCCAATCCACCTTCAGGGAGGATCCCTACGCGGTGAAGGACTGGGAGAGGGACAGACTGGGCGGCTCCAGGACTTCCTGCTCAAATGGCAGCACTTGTTCTCGACCCACGAAGAGGATTATGGTCGGACGGATATTGTAACACACCAGATTCCGACAGGAGACACCGCCCCGAGTAGAGAGCGCTATCGATCAGTGCCACCGACCTTATATTTGGAGGTTCGCACCCTCCTGCGGGGGATGCTGGACAAGGGGATTATCCGGGAAAGTAGTAGCCCTTGGGCAGCCCCTATTGTACTGGTACGCAAGAAGAATGGTTCCTGGAGATTCTGTGTGGATTACCGTAAGCTGAACCTGGTGACTAAGCGGGATGCTTTCCCCTTGCCCCGAGTAGAGGACTCACTCACCAGCCTTACACACTCGGCATGGTATTCCACTCTTGACTTGGCCAGCGGGTATTGGCAGGTGCAGGTGGACGAGCGGGATAGGGAGAAGACGGCCTTCACGACCCCTTTCGGCCTATATGAGTGGGAACGGATGCCGTTTGGCCTTTGCAACGCCCCAGCCACGTTCCAGCGGCTTATGCAGCGGTGTCTGGGGGGTCAGTTGACGGAAACCACGCTGGTCTACCTCAATGATGTCATTGTCTACTCACCGGATTTTGAGTCCCACCTCCAACATTTGGAGCAAACTTTCCGCGCCCTGGATAAGTATGGGCTAAAACTGCAACCAGACAAGTGTCAGCTTCTACGGAAAGAGGTGAAGTTTCTGGCCCATGTTGTGAGTGCAGCCGGGATTGCTGTGGACCCAGAGAAGGTGTCGGCTGTACAAGGGTGGGAGGCGCCGAAGACTGTGCGACAGGTTAGATCCTTCCTGGGTTTCGTCGGGTATTACCGGCGGTTCATCCAGGACTTTTTAAAAATCGCCAAGCCCATTAACCAGCTGCTCGAGGGCACGGGACGTTCGAGGGTTCGAGGGTCTCCCACGGTTCAGTGGGACCAGGGATGTGAGGCCGCATTCCGGAGGCTTAAACAGGAACTACTGCAGGCCCCGATCCTGGCCTACGCAGACTTCTCCCAGCCTTTCATCTTGTACACTGACGCCAGCCATCTCGGCCTTGGTGCCATGCTAGCCCAGAAACAGCAAGGGAAGGAGAGGGTGATTGCATACGCCAGCCGAAGTCTACATCCGGCAGAGAGGAACGATGCTAACTACGGCTCCTTTAAACTAGAGCTGCTGGCCATGAAGTGGGCAATGAGCGAAAAGTTTAAGGACTACCTGTGGGGAACCAAGGTTCTGGTGGTAACTGACAATAACCCTCTGGTACATCTCTAGACGGCCAGGCTGGGGGCTGTTGAACAGAGATGGGTGGCACAACTGGCGAATTTCGATTACCAGCTGAAATACCGGCCTGGGAAGGAACACACAAACGCTGATGTGCTGTCGAGGTTCCAGGTGGGGGGTCCAGGAGGCCAGGGGCCCAACTCCAGTTGCGAGGAGGAAGAAAAAGCGATGGTGGGGATTGTGGAAGTGCCTGGATCACCGCAGGAAGAGGCCCCCACTGGTTGGGGCTGGGACCCACGGCGTTGGAGGTCGAGACAAGGGGAGGACGAAGGGTTGAGGACGGTACGAGAGTGGGTCCAGTCTGAGAGATGGCTGGAGGCCAGAGAACGCCGGGCTCAGACTCAGGCAGTCCGAAAGCTGCTAGGACAATGGGAGAGGTTGGCCTTAAGGGAGGGGGTGCTCTGTCGCTCCATTTGGGACCCTACATTGGGCGAGAAGACCTGGCAAGTGGTAGTTCCGGAGGGGCAACATCAGTCCCTGCTACAGGCCTATCACACACAGTTGGGCCATAAGGGCCTGGAGAGCGAATCGGCCAGTTCACGGCGCCAGTTTTACTGGCCTGGGATGGAGAGAATTACCAAGTCCTACCTTCAAGGATGCCCACGGTGCACCCTGTTTAAGACCAGGAAGGAGAGGCGAGCCCCATAGGTCCCAATTCAGGCAAAGGCTCTGATGCATATGGTCGCTATGAACTATTTGACGCTGGGGAGGCCGATTGACCGTATTCAGAACATCTTGGTGGTGACCGACCTATTCACCAAATACGCCTGGGCCATTCCCACTTTGGACCAAACTGCTATCACCACCGCGAATGCCCTATGGAGGGCTGTTATTCAGCCCTTTGGGTGTCCTGAAATATTCCACTCAGACCAGGGGCCAAACTTCGAGTCCAGGGTGGTCCATGAGGTATGCCAACTGTACGGGGGTAGGAAGATGACGCCATATGACGCCGTACCATCCCCAAGGGAATGGGGGATGCGAGAGGTTTAATCAAACAGTGCTGAGCCTATTGGGAACGTTGGAGATGGATCAGCAGGACCATTGGGCGGATGCGCTCCCGGCTCTGATCCAAGCATATAACAACACCACTGGGTATGCTCTAACTTATCTAATGTTCGGAAGACACATACGGCTACCAGCCGACTTAGTGACGGGAGCTGTTACCCAAACGGAGGAAGGGAGCTTGTCAGACTGGGTGGCAAGACACCATCAGCGACTCCGCTGGGCGTATGGTCAGGTCTCGCACCGGATTAACCAGGCGGGGGTAAAGAGCAAGAGATTGTACGACCGAACGGCCCGAGAGGCCCCACTGCTCCCAGGAGAGAGAGTCTTGGTGAGGGATAACCGTCGTCAAGGGAAGGGTAAGCTGAGCGATCGGTGGGAGCCCCGGCCCTATGTGGTCTTACGACAACCACGCCCAGACCAACCTGTGTATGCTATCAGGCCCGAAGGGAGAGCGGGCCCGGAGCGAGTGCTCCACCGGAATCTGATTCGCCCCTGCCCGAGTTACCCAAATCCCAGAGAAGAACCACCCCCGGTCGTGGCAGAGCCAGCACCGTTACTGGTAGGATGGGGAGTGGTCCCAAGGGGGTTGGGCTTAGCACCGGGACCGGGGGAACCCGAGTCCCTGCCGAGGCGGTCCCAGAGGGAGAACCGAGGTCAACCCCCGGTGAGGTACGGAGACTTACACATAACATTATAGAATTCATTAACGTATTGTTAAGGTCAATATAGACTAAAAACTTCAATATTATCCTATTAATTTCCTGATTCCTCAGCTTCTGGGAATGTCCCCACCAATCTCAAAACCAAACCTACGCCCAGATTTGTCAAGAGTTCACTTGTGTGACCACCAATGCTAACACTCGTGTCACCACCAGATGCTAACACTCGTGTTAGCTTCTGCGTTTCTCGCGGCAAAGTATTTTTGGTTAAATTCAATACATTTTGTCTTATGTACAGGTCCTTCTCAAAAAATTTGCATATTGTGATAAAGTTCATTATTTTCCATAATGTAATGATAAAAATTCAACTTTCATATATTTTAGATTCATTGCACACCAACTGAAATATTTCAGGTCTTTTATTGTTTTAATACTGATGATTTTGGCATACAGCTCATGAAAACCCAAAATTCCTATCTCAAAAAATTAGCATATTATGAAAAGGTTCTCTAAACGAGCTATTAACCTAGTCATCTGAATCAACTAATTAACTCTAAACACCTGCAAAAGATTCCTGAGGCTTTTAAAAACTCCCAGCCTGTTTCATTACTCAAAACCGCAATCATGGGTAAGACTGGCGACCTGACTGCTGTCCAGAAGGCCATCATTGACACCCTCAAGCAAGAGGGTAAGACACAGAAAGAAATTTCTGCAAAAATAGGCTGTTCCCAGAGTGCTGTATCAAGGCACCTCAGTGGGAAGTCCGTGGGAAGGAAAAAGTGTGGCAAAAAACGCTGCACAACGAGAAGAGGTGACCGGACCCTGAGGAAGATTGTGGAGAAGGACCGATTCCAGACCTTGGGGGACCTGCGGAAGCAGTGGACTGAGTCTGGAGTAGAAACATCCAGAGCCACCGTGCACAGGCGTGTGCAGGAAATGGGTTACAGGTGCCGCATTCCCCAGGTCAAGCCACTTTTGAACCAGAATCAGCGGCAGAAGCGCCTGACCTGGGCTACAGAGAAGCAGCACTGGACTGTTGCTCAGTGGTCCAAAGTACTTTTTTCGGATGAAAGCAAATTTTGCATGTCATTCGGAAATCAAGGTGCCAGAGTCTGGAGGAAGACTGGGGAGAAGGAAATGCCAAAATGCCTGAAGTCCAGTGTCAAGTACCCACAGTCAGTGATGGTCTGGGGTGCCATGTCAGCTGCTGGTGTTGGTCCACTGTGTTTTATCAAGGGCAGGGTCAGCTATCAGGAGATTTTGGAGCACTTCATGCTTCCATCTGCTGAAAAGCTTTATGGAGATGAAGATTTCATTTTTCAGCACGACCTGGCACCTGCTCACAGTGCCAAAACCACTGGTAAATGGTTTACTGACCATGGTATTACTGTGCTCAATTGGCCTGCCAACTCTCCTGACCTGAACCCCATAGAGAATCTGTGGGATATTGTGAAGAGAAAGTTGAGAGACGCAAGACCCAACACTCTGGATGAGCTTAAGGCCGCTATCGAAGCATCCTGGGCCTCCATAACACCTCAGCAGTGCCACAGGCTGATTGCCTCCATGCCATGCCGCATTTAAGCAGTCATTTCTGCAAAAGGATTCCAGACCAAGTATTGAGTGCATAACTGAACATAATTATTTGAAGGTTGACTTTTTTTGTATTAAAAAAACACTTCTTTTATTGGTCGGATGAAATATGCTAATTTTTTGAGATAGGAATTTTGGGTTTTCATGAGCTGTATGCCAAAATCATCAGTATTAAAACAATAAAAGACCTGAAATATTTCAGTTGGTGTGCAATGAATCTAAAATATATGAAAGTTTAATTTTTATCATTACATTATGGAAAATAATGAACTTTATCACAATATGCTAATTTTTTGAGAAGGACCTGTATTTACTCGTTATTTCATCTGACTCCATAAATGAAAAGGCTTTAATGATATCTGTGCATCATTAAATGTGAGCGCATGTTTTACTATACTTTCAAACTCTTGAATGAAAATAATGTCAAAGTCAATTAGAATAATCAAATATCATAATTTAATATGTCAGGTAAATGTATCATTACAATTTCATAATCAATTCAAAGATAATCAATGCAAAACATCAAATGCTCTAGAACAAATAGGAAAAAGTTTACCCGACAAGAAATGCATGAGGCTGAGAGTCTCGACACTCTCAGCCTCACGGGCCGATCTCAGATACAGAAAAGGCCCCGAGCTCTCGCTGCGTTTCATTATATACCCAGACCTCATTTCAAATCTAAGCATCATCCACAGTAGAAATTTACCTGTAAGTCACCATTTGCTAGCAGTGGAAAATTAGCATTCAGTCAAATGGTCAGAAGGTGTTAACTCAAAGACACACCCTACAGTGTGGAAGATATTTCTCAACTTCCTTAGAACTTTATTACCTTGTGGTTTACTTATTTGTTTGTCTTTATATTCTTCCAAAACAGACATCTGACATCACAAGTCATCGCAGACAGGCAGCTGTGGAAGGTCTTCCCATATTTCTGCGGGAGAATACTGGGAAGCTTTTCTCTAGATGCCTGATGAGTGCAGCTTGGAAGACCTTCAGCTTTTAGTAGTGTTGTATAGCAAAGAGGCCATAAACAAATAGACATCACTCTTTATTGACTAGTTTTCTAGAGGACATTATTTCAGTGGTGTTTTTGTTTTGTCAGGCAACTGATGCAGATGACAAACAGACAAAAGGCAACAAGATGGGGGTGCTCACAGTGCTTGATGATGATGACGACGCAGTCATTAATATTGCCCTTGTGTTGGAGGAAACCATTGTCCAAACCATTATTTGTAAGGTCTCAACAAGAGTCGGAAAGAAAGAAAAACTGCCCATATTACGGTTCTGAAACCTGATGTATTTGCTTTGGGTATAAGATTACTTGTTTACATTGCCCATATTATGGTACTGAAACCTGATGTATTTGCTTTGGGTATAAGATTAGTTGTTTACATTGCCCATATTATGGTTCTGAAACCTGATGTATTTGCTTTGGGCTTAAGATTACTTGTTTACATTGTGGAATTGTAAAGCTGTTTTTGCCAAAGTCGTTCAAATAAACATGCATAAATTAACTGGTTTACTGTCAGTGAATGATTTAATGTGGGGGGTTAATTTAAACTCTAAATAGTAAGTTATTACAGGGGATGGTAATCTGAACTCAAAATAGTAAGCTTTTACAGACTTGAAAGTTCCAGTGACTTGAATTAAAAAAACGTTGTTGTCAGAACTTGAAAAACTTAGCTGACGCAACTTAATAATTGTAGTTCTTCAAAACTTAAAAAATTAAGTTGATATCTTCAACTAAAAAATTCTGTGCAGTCGGTTGGCATGAAAATTTAAGTTGAACTAACTTTTTCTTTTTTACGGGTGCGAGAGCCGCGTCCATGCACTTCGTAAATTTACGGGGTGCTAAGAACAGGCCGAACGGCAGGACTGTGTATTGACATGCCTGGCCCTCGAAGGCGAATCTCAAGAATTGCCTGTGACGCGACGCTATTTGTATCTGGATATCGGCGTCTTTCAGATCTATTGACATAAACCAGTCTTCCTGGCGAACTTGCGCGAGGATTATCCTGGTTGTCAGCATTCTGAACTAGCGCTTCACAAGTACTCTGTCCAGCTGTCGCAGATCTATAATGGGTCTGAGACCCCCGTCTTTTTTCGGTACCAGAAAATATCTACTGTATAGCCCCCCTTTGCTCTGAGCCTGAGATAAAGGTTCTATGGCCCCTTTGCTCAGTAGTTTTGCTATTTCGGCTCGAAGTAGATGAGATACTTCGTTGCTTACCGTCGTTTCGACTCGCGCCGTGTGACGGCGGGGACGTCGAGCGAACTGTATCGAATAGCCTCTTTTTATAGTGTTCAACACTTATTCTGATACCCCGGGAAGCTTTGCCCACGCACCTGCATGAATAGCTAGAGATAGAATGAGATCCGGGCTCTGGCCGCCGCATAGCGGAGCTCTGGCCACAGAGCTTCGGTGTGCTGAGACATGAACACTGTGTTTACAGTGTGCGAGGCGGGGGGCGCGCCGATCACGGCGGGCAGCCTGGTCGCACTCGATTTTTCTATGACAGATTGTGGAGAGAGAGTGAGCAGGACAAACCCCGTGGGGTTGAGCGTGTCTGTGAGGGAATGTGGGCGCGGGACAGCGGGCACACTCACTGCACTGGGAACACCGTCGGCTTGTGCTGACTGAATGTGTGTTGGTTTCGTTTTTACAGAAACCGTGGGACACGCATCGTGTAGTGTTTGTGGGCACTGTGTCGTGGGAACATTCACTACATTTTTTGCACAATCAACATGAGTCGATTTTATTTGTGCTAGCCCTGAACTGTGGCGGGCTGTGTTTTTGTGTGGGAATGAGCACTGAGACGTGGGCATTCTTACAACACTCATAACACCATCGGCCGTGGCCGGAACACCAGAAAATACACTCTTTATTGGTTTATCTGGGTAGCTGTAAAAACGGCTTTTGTGTGCAGGCAAGCGGGCAAGTGAACCGACTTGTTGGCTGCTAATTACGCTGGAACAGTCACATCGCATGGAACTGGACGAGTGAAACGTTTCGGTGAAAATCCGGCCGCAGCGGGATTTGAACACCATAGCTTTCCTAGGAAGGCTAGGAAGGCTTTGGGACCTCGGGCTTGATCTCGATCCTCGGCCGGGGCCCGCGCTGAGGGGGGCGGCGTCTGGCAGAGCGAGAGCGTGCTCTCTGTTCTCGGGCCTGGCGGCGCTGAGAAGTGGCGGCGGGTGGTGCAGGCTGTGGCTGTGAGCTCCGGGCAGACGGCTGTTTCGAGCGACCTGCTGCGGAGCTAGAGCGCTTCGGGAGGAAGTGCTTCATCGCCTGTGATGTCTTTTGAACCTCCTGGAATCTGTTCGCGAAGTCTTTGACGGCAGATCCGAAGAGGCCAGCTGACGAAGCAGGAAAGGCAGGAAACGCAGATGACATGACGGTCCCCGTCGCTGAGTGTGGCTCGGCACGCAGCGGCGAACACACACTCTTAGCAGTGAAAAGGATATAACGCCGGAAAGCGTAGCAGGTACGGCGGCTGAAGGCCAACGGTTTCAGCCTCGAAGGCTCGTCCCGCAGAAGGCTTACTCTCTCGAAAGGCTGCTGCTGTTGCCACAGGTCAGCCAATAGGCACGTGAGCCGCCTTTCCTATGTCTGCATGCTGTCGCAACGCGTTTTACATTAATTCAAAATTAAGGATAATTTTTGGCTTCAATATCTCGTGGAAAAGAGGTTTTAGATATTACGCAGTACGAGAGATACTCTCGTAAGAGAACTTACTGATTATCCTTGTACTTTCAGATACTTTTTACAATTTGATAAATTACGACATCAGACTCATAATGTTAAATACATTTATTATTGATTATCAAAGTTTTATGACAAAGATAAGATGAAAATCAAATGTTTTAATTGATGATACATTTACAGTCAAAGCTTTCATTGTTTTAAAAATACAATAATAAACTTTAAAAAAACATGTTTTTTTAATTATGTAAATAATAATAAGGCAGATGAGTTGCATGAAATATACTAATCATTCCTCACTGGCCCTATAGATTGAGCTCCTTACAGATTTGGAGTCTTACAGCTCTCATACCAATAACTTGAACAACACTAACATTTAAAAGCAGACCACCAAATGACTGTGTATAATGTGTTCATTTTTTTATAACTTTCTTTTGTCCTACCATAATATTTCTTACACTTATGGTATATATTTCTGGAATTTTGAAATTGCAATGACAACAACAATGATATAGATGACTATGATCAACCAGAAGAAAAGGCCAATACCAACACTGACATGGTTAAGGATGCGAGCCATTCTGGAGTTTCTGCTTGCTATTGGTTGGTGTCCAAACATGTTAGCATCCCGAGTCTGTGAAATTAAATTACAATAATATTACAAATATTGGTATAGAACCTTTCTTATATGACATGTATAAAATCAAATAAAAGGTCTTCACAGGTCAGAATATCAACACAATAAGAAAACACAAAAGCAACTCTAACAGTAAACAACTAAGAATAAAATGAGAAACCAAATATATTATTGAATATTTTATTTAAACTGGCCGGTAAAAAAAGGATTAATAAAGTTAATAAATAAACTAAATAAAGTTAATAAATAAATAAAATAACTGCTATGTGAAAAAAATCTCTGAAATCATTTTTTAATTTATTTTTTTATCCTCACATTGTTAAATTCAATGGGGGTTTCTAAAAAAGATATTTTATCTTAAAGACACATTAAACACATGCAGTAGCCTATATGGGTAGTAGCCTACCACGGGCGTCAGTTTGGTTTGAAATGTGCTGGGGACAGAGACGCATTCGTAAGTGCGTTTTCAGAAGTGCTGGGTACAAACTGTGCAGCCTCTCTGCTCAACCCTTAAATAAATCCATCGATCCGCAAATTTAGTTTGAGTTCTTAAATGGTCTGGTGGTAAATTTGCCAAGTGTGTCAGAGGTTTACTGGTTCTAATCCGCACTCGTAAAGTTTTTTTTTTCTCTCATCAAAACTGGTTATGTATATCAGTGGTTACAGTCTATATCAAGCAGGGACACATTTGTGTGCATTTTATTTTGTGATTTCACCGGAATGAACAGAGAGTCTCCACTACGGCGATAGATTGAAGAGCACGCGAGCCACAAGAGAACACTGTGTCCATGACACTGATAGCAGCGGCAACGAGCGTTCAGCTTGATTTAAAAAACAACACATTTTAGCGCTAGATCTCTTATTTAATAGCTAATTAAATGAATGCTCTGCTAGTTAACTGGAGATGTTTTATTTATTTGTATTAGGTAGCCTACATCCGTGCCTCAACGTTTCAAAAAGTGGTGGGTACAAAATGACTCATGACGGAAATCGACGCCTATGTGCGTTAGGATTATATTAAATTAATAAATATCTAAAGTTATGTGCAAACACCTGTCTGTTCTACTCAGTTCAACTGACCTGTGAAAACTGCTCAAAAAATCCAAATTCTTTGACATATAGCAACTTTTTTAAAACAGTAACGCAAATAGTTAGGTACTTTTCCAGGGAACAAGTTACTTTTATTATAGAGTAGGGGAGAGCGGGGCACAACCTAACACATTTTGGTTTTGGCTCAATTATTAAAAAAATAATTAAGTTAGATTCAACTTTTTTTTACACAAGCAACATACACATCTCTGCTACAAATGAACACTTAAAGTTTTTTTCTAGGGCCTACCATTTTCGTACAGTTGCACTGAGTGACAGAAGTGCAAATGTTACAACTTACCCCCTATGCGGGTTTAATTGTAACAGACAGAGGGTTAGTTGTAACACTTGTGTGTAACACATAATTCAGTACTATTTTATCTGTATAGTTTGATATTGTTTGTACATCTGTATAGATAGATATCCATAAATCCATCCCTCATCCAATCATCCTTCTATTATGGATCAATATCATGGATAGAGATATAGGAAAGGGCTGCACAGTTTTGCAATAAATAAATAAATAAATAAAATAAAATAAAATATTGTAAGTTGAATTACATTTGTGTGTGGCAGCTGCATGTAAAAAAATATTATTATTAATAATAACAGTAATAATAATAAAAATGAGCTTAAAATCTAATTTTAAAGGGTTTATTGCATTAAAAACAGGCTATATTTGTAATAAATAAACAAGTGATCAATGCATAGTAAACTAAATAAAAAAAATGTAATTCCAAAATTGTTTGTGAAAGTCCAACAAAGTTAAATATATAAATAAATACTCAAACCTGAAAAGTTGTGTGGCTCCCTGATTTCATTTGATTATCATTGTACACTTGGCGGCTTAGTTGTAACACTGCGCTACAACTAACCCCGCTGTGTAAAAAATATTTTAAGCTTAGCTAACAGTTTCTATGAGTTGCTGACATGTTTCAAAACGGTGCTATGTTTTAGCCCACAAGACAGTGATTAAGGCAATATAAAGTTAGATTTGGAAACGTACACACCCACGTCAGAAACCGAAAAAAACCTATGATGAAAAAATGTACTTGCATGGTGTCAAAACACTCTTTGTCCAGAATCTTTACGAAATATTATCAAAATTTTCCACAAATTCGCGGGAGACCGTCTTCTGGCAGCGAGAGAAAAAGGGCGGGAACACAACCGGCTTGATCCTGACTAACTATGTAAAAGGTCCGTGTTACATTTAACCCCGCGTTATGTTGTGCCCCGCGCTCCCCTAATTCAGTTACTAACTCAGTTACTTTTTAGAACAAGTAGTGAGTAACTATAACTAATTATTTTTTTAAAGTAATGTTCCCAACACTGGCATTAAGTGCTGTTACTCCCGGCGCGTAGTCTGTTGGCCCTCCTGTGTCAGCGAGTGTGGAGAAAATATCCTGCACCTCTATACCGGCATGATGTAAAAGCAAGGCTCTCCATCTTTGATTTGTAGTGTCGAGTGCATCGTCATTCACGATCAAACCCTTTCCGTCGGCAAAGAGTAATGCTTTCTGTACACCTGAAGACTTTAAAAAGATTTAGAAAAGACTTTATAAGATTATCAGCTCACATCTAAAGACTTGGGTTCACAGTTTTTAGTCTCAGACTAAAGACTTGCGATAATATCAAACATGTTTGATATGAAAGACTAGAGAAAGACTGGCATAAATCGAGTCGCCGACTGCAGATTATCACCTCACATTTAACGATCGAGATGACAGGAGCGCGCCGAGACTCCAGTAAGATTCCTAAAGACTGCTGGTCTTTAGTCTGGGACTGTGAAAATCCTTTGGTGTACGCCCGGCATTAGAAAGCATTTAGCCATCTTGTCCACCGCGGACCCAACAAGGCTGGATCGCTGTAGCAATCAAACTTTGGAGTCTACCATCCATCTTTAATGTGTGCCACCTATCTCGAGGCTAAACTTTTTTTTTTAATTGGCCACAAAACACTCGTCAGAGTAGTGCATGACAAACTCACTTTCAGATTTAACTAACTTGTGAGTCTTTGTTGCACCATCCTCGTCGCCAATGTTATAACCTAGTTATTTTGGATCGAACCACGCAGACACCAGGTTTAGTGCAGGTTTATTGTAGTGCAGCCACAGCGTCGTTATTTTGACTGTTTCTATTGTCTAAGTCCCACTTTGATTAATTTAGGCTATACTGACATGAACCGTGATCCTGTGTAGTCTTGTTTAATCCTTGATATAAAGTGATTTTAACTGAGCTCTGTAAACACTTTCAAAACAATATGTAGGGTATGTCCTATAATATTACGCTAAAATAAAGGTAATATGATTTAGGGTATTTATTTAGAAGAGTAGGCATTTGTAAATGCCATAAGGGAGGTGAGATAGGTGTATTAACCAAATACTTACTGTGATGGAGTAAACAAGAGCAGCGGATCCCAGAGGTAAGCAGCAGCACAGCATGGTAAAGATGGAATAGCACAGGTAATCTGACTCTGGATTAGTCAGTGGAGTGAAGGACACATTAGCTGGAGGCTGCACAGTGACCACAGTCTGCACCGGATATGACCCTTGTATGTACTGGCCAGATGCTGCCGGAGCTCCATAATGCTGCGCAGGCTGACCTGAAGTGCTGGGATAACTCTCAGAGGGAGGGAATCTAATGGAGTATTCTGGAGGCTGCTGCTGAAGTGGAAGTAAAGTCTGCTCAACTTCCATCGGAGACTTTTTGGGATCCATGTTTTGTGTTTTTTTCCAGCAATAAAAAAGATCTGTACGTCTGTCTCTGGTGTGTAGTCAAGTGAAGATTGATCTGTTGCATGCATCGCATTCCTCTTTTTGTACTGGTAGTGTGAGGCTGCTCACTGCAGAGCAAATGGGTGGAGCTTACGTCTAGTGAGACAGTGCAACATGTTTTTATATCTTGTAGAAAGTATGACAACCAAAGACAAGATCTACTCCGAGAAATGAGAGTAATCGACTTGGCAGAAGTATCTCTTAAAAATATTTTAGAAGTAGGGTCAAGCACAAGGGGAAAGCGGTGTCTTTTCAAATTTCTAAAAGATACTGGATTGTATAATAGGATATAGTGCACTTAGGTGCTAGTAGCATAGATGCCAGCAATGCAACTTATTGGAACTGTTTGAATACTCACCATATCTCCGCCTGTTTCTACAATCCTGTAAATAAACACTATTTCACTTACCAACTGTCTGACTCCTGTTCCATCCGTGACAGTTATATTTTGCCATGTTTATCTATCAATAAATTGTCAATAAATGTACATTTCAAACATTTAATTAAAATATTTATGAGTATTTAAATGTTATTGACTTTTGTTTAGATATTTTTTACACATGATCAGTATAAATGCTTCACAAATTAATTGTACTGATGTTTAAAAAGACCTCAGGAATTTAAAAACTATATTTGCATTAAAATTATAATAATTACTACAATTATAATGATTATAATAAGTATTACTTAAAGTCTTATAAAGTGTGAGGAAACTTTACTTAATTGTGTGTAGCCTTTTGAAAACATGCTGTTACATTGTTTTCAATTTCTGAAATTTGTTTTCAAACTTAATTTTATTTTTCAGTGAAATTTTTTATATTGGACAGTACGCTTGCCATACACACACAGTCAATGTTAACCCGGCCCTGTCACTTTTCTTTCACACGTTACAAGTCTCGTCACGCGGGTTCCGTCGTCAAAACCGGGACAACCACAGAGACAGTCTCAAAAAATAACCTGAAGATGCGAGATGCCTCCTTGGTTCAGGAGTTTGTCAGTTAGTAAGTGAAGACTAGGTCTGAAAAGTTCGCCTCTTTTTTTTTACAACAGTAAAAATAACTAATATTATATATAAAAAAAGGTGTTGCTGTTGAGGGTGTCTCCAGTGCCACACCTCTTTCTTTAGAACTGAAAGTCATTTACAGGAAGCCAAAAATCTTGACCAAAGACCACACGTACCCAGCTAGAAATATTTTGTTCTAAAAATGTTCTGAGAACATTACCATGCAGTGTTCTAATAATGATTTCAGCGGGTAGTTTTACTTTTGTTCCCAGAATGTTCTCCTAAAAGCTAGGATAACATTCTCTAAAAGCATATGTTTAATGCTAACATTGTTAGAACATTATTCCCTAATGTTCTTATAACATTTTCAGCAGGTAGTTTTCTTTTTGTTCCCAGAATGTTCTTAAAAGATCGGATAACATTCTCTAAAAACATTCTAAAAATGTTTAATGCTAACATTGTTAGAACATTATTCCCTAATGTTCTTATAACATTTTCAGCAGGTAGTTTTCTTTTTGTTCCCAGAATGTTCCTTAAAGATCGGATAACATTCTCTAAAAACATTCTAAAAATGTTTAATGCTAACATTGTTAGAACATTATTCCCTAATGTTCTTATAACATATTCAGCGGTAGTTTTATTTTTGTTCCCAGAATGTTCTCTTAAACGATGGCATAACATTCTTTAAGAACACTCTAAAAATGTTTTGTGATGACCCTATATAAAGGTTTAATCATAACATTTTTAGAACATTACATCCCCTAACATTCTTATAAAGTTTTTAGCGGGAAGTTTTATTTTTGTTCCCAAAATGTTCTCTTAAACAAAACAAAAATGCTTAGCTATAACATTGTAAAAACATACAATTTTATTAAACTCAAAACTAAAACATCAAAATCTAACAGGTTTATAAAATGGCATCCACATAAATTATTAGAAGTTCTGCGTACAGTAAATGCCCAACATTAAATGAAGAACTCAGTAAAGTCCAATGTGCAATCATGCGTATTGACTGCTGTGTTTGCTCAGAGCGCTTATCATCAGTCTTTGCTTGTCTTGGTTCTTGCAGAAGAATAAAACAGTCATCTGTATTAATATGTGTTCTATACTGTTCTCTCTTCTAGTTGTCCAGCTGCTCTCCCAGTTAGCAGCATTGAACTCTATTCTCTGTGTGCATGGTAGAGTTTTTCCTCATAGCCTATAAAAGAAGATCATGCAACAATGCAAACAGAAATAATACAAATACATACATATTAAGATCACAAGCAATATTGACATTGAAAACTTTCAAAATTAGCCAGCCTAATTAGTAATCAGAAATTATGTAAAGACTAATTTATTGAAAGTATAAATATGATACCTTATGAGTATCTTTTTTGTTTCTGTAATTTAAAACATTTACTTAATCCATTATATACATATTAATAACACAACTAGAGGCTAAATTATGTGAACAAACGTTGATGTTGGCTTGAGAAGCCTGAACCTCGAACCAGGACTGCCCACAAGGCTATTGCTCTGACTTAACAGCGGTTATATTGTCTACTATGGATCGTTACATTTCTTAAAGATTTCTGCTTGTTTTAAATCAGAAACAGATAAAGTAGCACTGGATTTTTTTTTTTTTTTCAGATGATATTCCAATCACAAGTGAGGTCACATACATGCGATGGAGCTGAGGAAAGGCATTCTTATACCCGTGTAGATATGTGCAAATGGTGGAGAGGTCTACAAACTCTACGTTCTCATCATCATTAGTCTTTTTGAATTCTTTTTCCAACATTATTTTTGCGACAAGAATCTCATTGGAAAGTTTGTCACGGTCACTTTTTGCCATTTTTTGCAGAGGACTTAACATGGCAACATCCAGAAAAGAGGGAGATTGTGGTAGAATGCAATTAACTGCTTTCATGAGATCCAGATTGCTTTTGGAGAATCTTGTCTCCATCTATACAATGGCGATGTCCAAAATGTTGAGAAGAGCTCTTTTCAGAGCCTGGCTAGGAGTCATGGAGTCTTCTGCATGGCCTACAGTGGACGTAACAACGCTACCTACGAGCAGTGAGCTCATTGTTCTTTTTATTTTAGCAGCTGGTGCAGGCATGCTGGTTAATGTCTCACTCTCCTCATCTCTCATCTGCTTCAGGGTCGCAGAGATGCACTGACTACTTCTGAAGGTCAACAGAATGAGCCCGCAGCATAGCATTTGCAGACTTCAACGAACCCAGAACTTAAGGAGGAATTTTCCTATTTCAAAGAAATGATGCCTCCTTAACATCATCAACAGCCCTGATGACTCTGTACAGATATCAACAGCAGTGGCTCTGTCCTCTGTAACCTCTGACAGGATACTCAGAATAGCATCCTGATTCACCACAAGACACTTGGTCACATCATGGTGGCTTGTCCACCTGATCTCCAACAGTCGTTTAAGGGAGGGAACATTATAGTTCTGTGACACATAATGACGGTGAAAAAAAGAGTGTAGTGATCCTGATAGATCAAAAAAGATTTTTGCACACGGCTCTGCTTGCATTGCATGGACCACGGCCAAGTGCAGCTGGTGGTTATAGCAGTGGATACAAGGAATATCCTTCCCTACCTTCTTTTGCAATAAGGCCTGAACCCCACCCCTGACAGAAGCTCCATCATAGCACTGACTGATAATTTCAGCTGCACTATAGCCTGAGTCAGAAAGATGCTCAAGAATTTGTGTGGTAATAAATTCAGCATTTAACTGACTGAGGTCAAGCAGGCCAATCAGGTGTTCCTCTGGAATGCCTTTACAGACAAATCTAACCATGATTGACAGATTCTCCACATCTGTCCCTCGTTCCGTCACTTTTGATGCAAAACCCAGCATAATCTGCTTTGTCATAATTACCTTTTATCTGATTTAATACCATTTTGGCCAGTGTTTCAATAATTTCATTTTGTATGTTGTGAGAGGTGTATTTTGCATTTGGTGGGATGTGTTTGTTAATTTCATTAAATTTGGGGTCCTTTGCCAGTGTGTAGTCAACCATTTTTAAGAACAGTCCTGCAGAGAAATCATCATCATTTGAACTTTCCACACTGCCACGAAGTGGAAGTTCATTTACTGCTAGGAACTGAACTACTTCTCCAATTGTTTTAATATAATAACTTTTTTTTTCCATTTGTGTGGGCCCTATTAAATTACAAATGGTCTCCCCTGTGGCCTCTCTCTGGGACATTTCAGACCAGGCTTTTGCATTTTTTATGTGGCATTGATTTGATGCGTGCTTTGAGAGTCCCTTGTCCTTTTCCAATGCAGTTTTCCAATTAGTAAATCCTTGTTTTGTGAAAACCAAATCCCTATCATTGTTCCCCCCAAATTTCTGACAAGGGAAACAAAAGCACGCATCAAGCTTTGCGGAATATTCGAGCCATGGTCTCCCACGATACCAACCTGGGCAGAATGAGCGGGAGCTCTTGCCAAAATTACGTTTGGGGAAAACCAGAGCTATGGGTTGTGACGGTGCTTCAGTGTTTAAGCCTATGTTGTATTCATCCGCAACAGCCACGGATGGGCTGGGAACGACGGGGGATTCGGTCTCTGCTGCAGCTAATGCCCTAGCAGCCTCGTTGCTGCTGCCAGTGCTAGCTTTAGCAACCAGAAATCGGCGCATACTCGACTCGTCACTCGGTGCAAATTACAAGAGAAAGCGATAGAGAGATATGGAGGGAATGAGAACACGCTTACAGAAAGAATAACCAAATAATTTCAGTGACTGACGGCGAAGGAAACTCAAAACAGGGGCTGAGCTCAGCTGATGACAGTGTGTCTGCGTGCTCCGCTCTGCAGTGACTGACTGAGAAGTGAAGCTCAGCAGGTTCACCACAAGCCGGTGAAGCGGCCACGCCCTGCCTATGCATCTACCAATCAGTAGCTACTTTGAATGAGGGATAGAGAGCAGAGAGCGCTCACTCTGACCATTATTCTTGAAATATTTTTTAAATTTGGGATCTTTGCATGCCATCACATTTGGGGGGGCAGTCACGGCATTTGGGGGGGCATTGCCCCTCCTTGCCCATGCCCCGTTGAGAAGCACCCTTCTTCTGAACAGTTGCACTTGCCTTACTTATCGCATTAGTGCCCCCTAGTGGCACTCATCAGTACATCTCCCTTTTTTTATATATACACACACATATATATCTATCTATATATCTATATATATATAGATATATATATATATATATTCAAATGTAGCAGTCAAATAACAAAAATAAACAAAACTTCTTTCAGAAATCTTCCTGTTGTTGTTTTTTTTCTTTCTCTACAACATTTTAACTATTTAACAATGTGTCACATATCAACACTCAACACTCTTCAATAAGTCTTTTGGGCTTAACAATTATTCTCCTTGGCCTCACTGGTATTTCTGCATTTTTTGCTCCCATCCTCCACATTGAATTCTGTTTTTGGGATTTTCAGCAAATCCCTCCTATTTCTGCGAAGAGTATTGCCATAACTCTGTGAATACTTCGTAAGATCTAGGCGTAATCTCTTTCAGAACTTTTGCTTTTGGTCCCCATTTACCTTCACATCTTACTCGCACCAAATCTTTACATTCCAATGGGCGCAAAGGTTTTGCAGTTTTGTTGTAGGTGACCTCAGAGCTGCATTTCCTTGGCACAGATTGGTCTTTGCTTTGTAGCAAATGTTCAGCTGAGGGTAGCTTTGTCCTCAGCTTCATACCCATCAGTAGTTCCTCCTGGAGATTTCCCATCTTCTAAAGGTGTTGACCTGTAGTTCAGGATAGCAAGGTGAGGATCCTCCCCAGCTTCAGCTGCTTTCTTCAGCAAACGTTTCACAATCTGCACCGCCTTTTCGGGCTAACCCATTTGACTGTGGGTAATATGGACTTGTTGTTATGTGCTTGAATCCATACTGCTTTGCAAACTCTTTGAATGTCAGCCCACTGAATTGAGGTCCGTTGTCACTGACTAAAGTGACCGGGATTACATGTGTCGCAAAAATTGTTTTCAAATGCAAGATCACATGCTTTGCGGAGGTGTCTGTCAACAATGCAAACTCTGGATAGTTGGAGTAGTAATCCATGACAACTATATAATCTTTCCCATTCAGTTGGAACAAATCAACTCCTACTTTCCTCCAAGGCTCGCATGGTTTAAAGTGAGGTAACAGCGGCTCTATTTGCTGTTTGTATCTGTGTTGCTGACAAATCTCACAGCGTTGTACACATGTTTCTACATATCTGTTATAGGGCCAATAAATTACGTCTCGGGCACGGCGTTTGCATTCTTCGATGCCCATATGACCTTTGTGTACAAGCTCTGTCATTTGTTGTCTCATCGTACTAGGGATTACTATCCTACTTCCTTTCAGAAGTACTCCATCAATGCTAGAAAGCTCATCCCTGAAATGCTGATACGGGCTTGGTAGCATCTCGCCTTCTGGTGAGTTGATTTTACAATTTTACAGTGATTTTACACCACTTCTTGCAATACGCTGTTGCGTCTGCAAACATTTTACCATGCATGTTCAGAATGAGGCCTGACATTGTTTTGGTTCCCAGAAAAGATGTCATCTTGATGGCAGTCTCTGTACAATCCCAATTCATGCCTCTACATCAATGGTACCTTCATACACAAGTCACCCATGCCCTTTGCAATGATGCACCCTATGACAGATATTTGTTTTTGTACCGGTTGCTGATGAAAGTCTGGATGGTCCCTGGATGGTCTCAGTTCGTCTTTGGGACTGACCACTCGGATATCAGTTTTTTGCCAAAAACATGCTGAAATGTGGACTCATATGACCACAGCACAGATTTCTACTGTCTTTTAGACCACCTAAGATGAGCTCGGGCCCAGAGAACTCAGCAGCATCTCTGCATTGAACAGATGTATAGCTTTCTCTTTGCATAACAGAGATTCAAGTTGCATTTCTTGATGCAGCGTCAGACTGTGTTCAGTGAAAACGGTTTTCTAAAGTACTCCTGAGCCCATGTGGCTGTATTTAACACAGTAGCATGACGGTTTCTCATGCAGTGCCATCTGAGGGCTCAAAGGTCATGCAGCAGAGGTTTCCTGCCTTGCCCTACATGTACTGAGATTTCTCTGGATTCCCTGAATATTTTCACAATATTATGTACGGCAAATGCTGAAAGAACTAAATACTTTGCAATCTTGCATTGAGATATTAGAATTGTTTGACAATTCTCTGATGAAATTTGGCACAAAGTTTGTTTATATATACAAAATACAATTAATGTGGTCAGTGAAAACATTGGAAATCTTCTTAAAGTCTAGAGAGAATTAACAAATCACAGATTTTTGATGTTATTGTATTTTACATAATGTCCCAACTTTTCTAGAAATGGGGTTGTATTTATGCTAGATATTATCTTGAACTCTCCTGTCCAAGCAGTTATAGGTATTAGCAACAAATAGTCTAGGAAACGAGGTGATACTTATCAGTTCAAGTTAATGTAATCTTAACTGGACTAATTTGTCCAGTTTTTTTTTTTAGAGAAATTGCTGTATTACACTTTTGAATACAAGTATTGAGTTTTAACTTACTCAAATATCTAATGATACAAATGTAAAAATAATAATAAAAAAACTTTAAAGTGGTTCAAATGTTGACATATCTTACTAAGATGTGACTATGTATAGTTTATATACTCTTTATTATATACAGAAATGGACCATGGTACACATATTTATACAGTTTGTGAACCATGTTTTAGTTTTAGACAGTTTAATATAACTTTCAAAAAAGTCTAGTACAAATGTTACTGTCACTCATCAACGGCAGCTGTTACAGTTGCTAGGCGAAAAGAATAGTCCTCCGTAGGCTAGCTAGACCGTCCCATTTAACAATGCTCAGTCTGACCTTCGAAGGATGCAGCCTTTGAATTGGGACACAGTCTGTGAGCCGTTCATTAATTTAGGGTATTTCCCCGACCTGTGCAACCCCCCACCCCAACAATCGACTCCTAAGGTGGGAGTCGACAAATCGGAGTCGACTCTGTTGGTCAAAACTATTGTTTGAAATGTTGGTACCTTAACTTGTACATTCTGCTTTTTATGAACAAATATTTGGTTATTATTAAAGTATTTTATGCTTGCACTTTTATTGTAAAGACTACTCTTGGATTAAAAAAGTTTATAATTGTAATAAGAACAAGAAGTGGAAGAAGAATATAAAACTGAACTAAAGACAGTAGAAAATGTAAGTGTGGAAAACGTACTGATTATCCTTGTACTTTCAGATACTTTTTAAAGTTTGATAAATTACGACATCAGACTCATAATGTTAAATACATTTATTATTGATTACCCAAGTTTTATGACAAAGATAAGATGAAAAACTTTTTTTTAAATTGATGATACATTTACAGTCAAAGCTTTCATTGTTTTAAAAATACAATAATAAACTTTGAAAAAAAACATGTTTTTATAATTATGTAAATAATAATAAGGCAGTTGAGTTGCATGAAATATATGAATCATTCCTCACTGGCCCTATAGATTAAGCTCCTAGCAGATTTGGAGTCTTACAGCTCTCATACCAATTTAAAAGCAGACCACCAGATGCCTGTGTATAATGTGTTCATGTTTTTATAACTTTCTTTTGTCCTACCATAATATTTCTTACACTTATGGTCTATAGTTATGGAGTTATGAAATTGTGATGACAAGAACAATGATATTGATGACACAGATCAACCAGAAGAAGAGGCCAATACCAACACTGACATGGTTAAGGATGCGAGCCATTCTGGAGTTTCTGCTTGCTATCGGTTGGTGTCCAAACATGTTAGCATCCCGAGTCTGTGAAATTAAATGATAATAATATTAGAAATATTGGTATAGAACCTTTCTTAAATGACATGTATAAAATCAAATCAAAGGTCTTCAGAGGTCAGAATATCAACACAATAAGAAAACACAAAAGCAACTCTAACAGTAAACAACTAAGAATAAAATGAGAAACCAAATATATTATTGAATATTTTATTTAAACTGGGTGTAAAAAAAGTATTATCACAAAACATATGACAGAGTTTTTAAACATCAGTGATTGGTGTGCATTATAGTATTTCCACTATATTTTGCTATCTTCAAATCTGTTTTTAATATTTTCTACAAATAGATTAAATAGCCAAGATAATAAAATAACTAAAACCAAGATAATAAATATAGCTGCAAGCAGCGATGACAGGCCCAAACCCCAGTGCCTCCGCCACCCCGGTGGCTTTAGGAAAACTGTGCATGATGGGCAATGTGCATTTAAAGAGGGTAAATCTAAAAGAACTATGTGAAAATATTTTGAATATCTCACCTTTACTGCAGTGAGCTGGTGCAACTATATGACCATGAACCACAACAGCAACATTCATGAGATCATTTAAATTTAGATGAATTTCATGTCATAATTTTGAGCTGCAAATGATAACTTCACACTCACTTGAAAGTGACCAATGACATAGGTCTTGTAATGATCAAGCAAAACCACACAGCAACGAAAGGGTTAAACTCTAAAATATCAAGAGTGTACTCTCACGCACGCACGTACACCGAGAGAGACAGAATGAGATCAATGGATCAGTTGGATACTGTTTCCCATAGTTGAGCTAGATTCAACAACATTTTAAACAAAAGTAGATTTTGATGATGTCTAATACATATCCAAATGCAATACCTAATAAAAGCAAGTCATTATGTCTGAAAACATTGCAACATATGGTCAACAATTTCAAATGAGTTATCATTTGCAGCTCAAAATTTTGTAAGTCCAGAAGTATTTATCTTAAGTCTTTGTCTTTTTATATTTATATTAACCTAATTATTAAAATAAATATATACAACTATGTTGTCAGTGCACTTCAAATGAACTGGATCTATGCCTTTATTTTGTCGATCAAATTGATAGAAAAAGACAATTTCTCATCCATTAATGCAGGCAAAAGCACACAGAAATGACTCTAAACAATCAACAGTATAAAGTAGACTGACACACACACAAAGGCAGAGTGAGATCAAAGGATAAGTTGGATACTGATTACCAGTTAACACTTTTCTCAGGAACCAGGCTTTTCTCAACCCTGTTTAAAAATAGGCATGCGCTGCCATCAAGTGGTTATACTGTGTATATTACATTTAATTTTATTTATTTATTTCAACTAGATAGCATGAAATTTGCATATTTTTAACTTGGACATAATACATTAATTATTAAAAAATATGTGTTTTTTTACTTTTTATTTGTATAATTTTATATAAGAATCAATTGTAGCCTATATAATTTGAGAAGATATGAGAAACTCCCAGTTTCCCTTTTTGTCATTCATTTAATCCCTTGCCATGGCAACAGTGTTTAAGATATCCAATACCCATTCGCCATTTAGCATCTTCAATATATTGGAATCATGTTGAGAAAGTTTGGTGTGACTCGTATGACACCTATTGGAGCATGCAGTAGTTAAACATAGCCACGGCCACACCATTCGCGATATCAATTTTTTTTGCAATTTACAATATAGCTATGTCCTTATATTGGTGATGGCGCAGTGGATAAGACACATGCCTTTGGTGTGAGAGACCTGGGTTCGAATCTACTGTGAGACACCAATGTGTCCCTGAGCAAGACACTTAACCCCTAGTTGCTCCAGAATCGTGGGACCTCTGACATATATATAGCAATTGTATTCGCTTTGGATAAAAAGCGTCAGCTAAATGAATAAATGTAATGTAAATAATATTTATTTTAAATTAGTATTTATTTATTTAGAAGAGTAGGCCTATCATTTGTAAATGTGCTAAGCAAGGTGAGATAACTGTATGAACCAATACTTACTGTGATGGAGTAAACAAGAGCAGCCACTCCCAGAGGTAAGCAGCAGCACAGCATGGTAAAGATGGAATAACACAGGTAATCTGACTCTGGATTAGTCAGTGGAGTGAAGGACACATTAGCTGGAGGCTGCACAGTGACCACAGTCTGCACCGGATATGACCCTTGTATGTACTGGCCAGATGCAACATAATGCTGCGCAAGTTGACCCGAATTGCTGGAATAACTCTCAGAGGGAGGGAATCCAATGGAGTATTCCGGAGGCTGCTGCTGAAGTGGAAGCAAAGTCTGCCCTACTTCTGGATTCTGAGATGACTTTTTGTAATCCATGTAATCCAACTGGTAGATGGGTTGTGTAAGGGTAGGAGTTAGCCTAGAAATCTAGACGCAACCTAGTGTTTCATAACATTGTTGCACAGACCACACACAGATGCATAGTTTCCACCATAGACATCATGATATCTATGGTTTCCACACGCAATGTGCGTTCTTTTATTCTTCGTCTGAACAGTTGCACTTGCCTTACTCATCGCATTAGTGCCCCCTAGTGGCACTCATCAGTACATCTCCCTATATATATATATGAAGATGATTATTTGCAATTACTCTGTCTTGTTTAATGTCTGTTTTGCTTAGTAATACCTTTATGTAACCCAAGTAGCAATGCTACATAAAAAATGTATTGAAAAAATAATATATTAAGTAATTTAGAGTAGAGAGCATTAGATAAAAATTGCTTTTAAGAAAAATGTAATGCTGTAGATAAGGTATATTTTACAGACGAAGAAAAATGGCCAAGAAGAGAGAGGGCAGGCTACGTCGGAAACACCTTAAAAGGGTCATGGAAGACTTGGCAGCTCTCCAGTTGATGACAGCAGAAGAGAGTCTGACTTCGGCAGTGAACTGTTTGAGTATAAAAGACTGATGAGAAGAATGAACAGGCAGATACTGATTTAGCGGTATCTCTCGACGCCAGAAACCCAGCTGATTGTACCTTTGATTTAGACCTTGCTTTATATTGTAACTTTGCTATTAGTTTTTGGTTTAACTTTTAATTTGGAATATTAATATTAATAAATAACTATTATACTAATTGCAAGCAATTGTCCACCAGTATTGTTGTTAGTATTGTTGTTAATAAACCTTGAGCAAGAAGGTTAGGTCGGGCACGGCGTTTGCATTTTTCCTTTCAGAAGGACTCCATCAATGATGGAAAGCTCATCCCTGAAATGCTGACACGGGCTTGGTAGCGTCTCGCCTTCTGGTGAGTTTATTTTACAAATCATTTCTTGCAATACGCCGTCGCTTGCTGTTGCGTCTGCAAACTCCACCCACTTCTTTTTCGACACAGGTATCTGGCCCACAACACAATCCACATGAATTTGTACATCATTTTCCGTGTTACTTTTACCGGTGTGTTGCAGGCTGGCTCTGCTAAGAGCATCGGCCACTATCAAAAGTTTACCTGGAGTAAACTCAAATGTCAAATGGTACTTCTACAAATGCAACAGAAGACGTTGGATGCTTGGTGGCGCATCACCCAGGGCCTTCGTTGATATTGCGATCAGAGGTTTGTGGTCAGTCTCCACCATCACTTCCCTGCCATACACATGAAACTTCTCGCAGCCGAAAACTACGCCTAATGTTTCTTTTTCAATCTGTGCGTAATTTCTCTCTGCTGCTGTCATTGTGGGTGATGCATAAGCAATAGGAAACCGCTCTGTTCCATGTTTTTGGAGTAATACTGCTCCAAGTCCATCTTTCGATGCATCGGTCGACACTTTGACCGTTTTTTCTGGGTCATAGTATTTCAGCACTGGCTCTTTGAGGCTGTTCTTAAGCACTTCCCATTCTCGTGCATGATGGTACTCCCATTGCCCTTCACTCTTTTTCTCAAGCAGACTACTTATTGCTGTTGTGTTGGCAGAATGTTTGGGTATAAATTTACTCATGTAATTGACTAACCCCAATGCTCTCTGTAACTCTGTTTTGTCTTTAGGTGCTGGCATGTCAACAACAGCTCGCGTTTTTTCTGGGTCTGGCTGTATTCCTGCTGCGGATAGCTTATCTCCGAGGTAAGTGATCTCAGCCACTCCAAACTCACACTTTTGTCTGTTTAATTTCAGTCCTGACTTCAGTGCTTGTTTTAACACTTCACTGAGTCTTTTGTCATGTTCACTTTGCGTTTTTCCCCATATTATTATGTCGTCCAGGAAAACTCCCACACCTTCCATGCCATCAAACAGCTGTTGCACTGTTCTATGAAATACCTCTGGCGTTGAATAGATACCAAAAGGTAAGCGAAGGAAACAGTGTCGCCCAAAGGGTGTGTTGAAAGTACACAGTTTAGCACTTTCATCATCCAGGACAATTTTGTAAAATCCTGATGATGCATCGAGTTTGGAGAAATAATGTGCACCTGACATTGTACTTGTTTTGTCAGTCTTTGTTGTCAACTTGTAATGCTCTCTTTTGATCCACTTATTTAAATCTCTTGGATCTATCCAAAGTCTGAGATCACAATTTTTCCCCCCACTATTACCAAAGAATTTACCCACTCTGTTGGTTCCTCTATTTTTCTTATTATATTCTTTTTAACCAAGGATTGCAATTCAGATCTCAGCCTTTCTTTGAGAGCTACTGGCACCTTCCTGGCTGCATGTATGACTGTTTGAGGATTTTCCTTCAGCTGTATTTTGTGTTTGCCTGGTAAACAGCCCACTCCATCAAACACATCTTGGTACTGTTTAACTATCTCGTTAACAGTAGTTACCATCTCATTCTGTTTCTCAACTGTGTCACCCTGTGTAACTGCTTTATGAACTCTCTTTATGAGCCCCAAATTTTCACAGGCCTCCAGCCCAAGTATAGGCTGTCTGTTACCCTCTACCAGTACACACATTACATTCACAGTCTGTCCTGTCTTTGCTTTAAGTGTGATCCTACATACCCCTTTTGTGGGAATCAGCTCATCATTGTAAGTTCGTATATTTATCTTTTTGTCTTGAACTTTCGGCTTTTTCCTCAATCTGTAGAAATCTTTTGTTGGCAGAAGGTTCACCTGTGTGCCGGTGTCCAGTTTAAAGGGTACAGTCACTCCATTGACATCTAGATGAGCTATCCACTCGTCCTTGGTGCTCACTTCATCCACCACAGCCTCCACAAAGAACTGCTTGTCCTCATCGCTGTCACTGGTGTCCTTAGCTAATACTCAAACTTTCTTTTTAGTCAAGCAGCATCTTGCAAAATGATTTCCCCCACACACTCGTGACAGCGATTCCTATATTGGGGTCAGAAGAAGATGTTTAGAGCACATTTGAGTTCTAAACCCCGCCCCCAGCCCCCGACGTAAGCATGATGAACGGTTTTAGTCCAGCAAAGAGTTGGTGCCGCTTTGGAACCAATTTTCCTGACCGAGTTTCCAAAAAGATATTTTATCTTGAAGACACATTAAACACATGCAGTATATGAGGGTAGTACAATCTGATGAACAGCATCCTCTCCTGTGACTTTTCCCCATTCATTCTCAACTACCCCCCCCCCCCCGATCCCACACTTTCAAACTCAATGGGCTCAGGGAGGCAAGAGAGACTCTGCAATCCGCTATAACTTTAACCACTGGTGGCAAACAGTGTCACTTTAGAAAATGAGTGATTTACACACTTTTTAATGTCATATTTTTCCATTGTTTTATTATTGTACTGTGGATTCTTTTCTCATCCAATTCTTCTGAGGAGGCAATGAAAGCTTTAGCTTAAGTTCTGTCAGGAAGACTCAATCAGCGCGTCATGCATTACCTCATTCCTATCCAATCAGGTGTTAACAGTCACAGTATAAAAGATTGGTACTTACACTTGTCTGAGTTTGCAGATGCTGACGCTGCCATTCACCTCCATCCTCCCCAACCACCACCAAGATGGTACCTTCCCCTCCATCCTCCCCATCACCACCACCAGGATGGTCCCTTCCTTACCTCCAGGGGGTCGGCTGCGCCCCCGCCTTCATCTCAGGCGGGACATGCAGATTCGGCTAACCTCGCTTTGCTCGCTAAGGACGGGGCCTACGCCAAAGAACTTATAAATTTATGCTTGCTGAGCTGTCAATAAATGTATACAGCTTTTCAATTAATCTCCCGAGTCTTTCTGGTAGAACTGCCTTGTCTCCTCAGATGAAAGGCCCCTGATAGATAGATCAACCTGGTCTCATTAATACGTAGGTATTAATGCGTAACATTTACAGGTACAAAACTTACATTTTTGTACGTTTGGATAGATTTGAAATGTACATATTGACGTATTGACAACATTTTAACGTAAACATTAGGTATTTACAGCAACAACAAAAAAAGTAAAATAAATCAAAATAAATCAATTTTAGATCCCTTAACCCTACCCCTACTCCAAACCCAAACATAACCATTTTATAGAGGATTTAAAAATAATATGAAATGTAATGGACAGAATGTGTAAGAAAAATTAAAATTTTAGTAACATTTTAGAATTAAAAATATATTTTGTGCCGCTAATCACACTCTTACCTCTAAATAACAGTTTCTTAAAAAATATGCACAGTAGTAAAGAAAAACATAACAGACGTTTAAAAAGTACTGTTTTTCATGATAAAATTTAATTGGCCAATCAAAGCTTACATTGTATTAAACCATAATCGGCATATGTTTTAAGTACAATGATTCATTGAGCAAATAAAATGAGAGCTCTAATAGTTGTTATTCTTAATAACCACAACCTGGTAGACAATCACCGATACAGTGAGAACAAGCCCAATAGCAACGCCGACATGATTCAGGGTGCGTGCCATTTTGGAATTCTTTTTTGCTAATGCTTGTTGTCCTGAGTAGTTGGCATCTCGTGTCTGTAAAAACAATAGTAAAACATAACAAGTTTCCTATAGTGAAACACTATAATAAGCAAACAAAATTATGTTTATTTATTAACCAAGTCACACCAACATGATGTCATCAAATGTATACATTTTAAACATTTCATTTTTTATTATTAATAATGTAATTTGATGTTAATGTTGATGCAAATCCTAAAGGTTGCCAAAAACCTTTCATTAAACTCATCTGAGTGCTCAAAAAATTGGTTTACTTATGGATCTTCATCCTAAATTGTCATGTAGCCTAAACAAGTGATTGGGACAGGCACGATTTAGGAGATTTCACTTAAAGGCATAGTTCACACAAAATTTTAAATTATAGAATAATTTACTCACCCTCGAGCATCACCCTATTTTTGAAGCCCAAAAAAGTGCATCCATCCATCATAAAAGTAATCCATACGGCTCCAGGAGGTTAGTAAAGTCCTTCTAAAGTGAAGTGTGTTTTTGTAAGACCCATGTTTATAACTTTATTAACTATAAACACTGCTACCTCTGACCCGATGCATGACGTATTGATGAACGTGGAAGTGCCGAGGATAGAGCAAAACAAAACACCGGTCACGAATTAGAAGTATAAAACGAGAATTTTTAAAGAGAAATGTCAGAGGAGCTTAATCTATTTGTTTGAAATGACTCTCTCGGATGGCACGGATGGCCATTATCGCAAGCACGTAATTGCAGTTTATAAAGTTATAATTATTAGAAGAAAGAAGAAATTATGTTTACTTAATTATTCAGTAAAACCATATGTTATTGCGAATATTATTGTTAGTTGTTCATCATTGTGTCAGTGTTTTATTCGCTGAACTAAGCTTGCTTCCTTGCACGAAGAGCAACATAGTAACAAAACGCGTTTGTCCGTTTAGGGCTACTGTAGAAACATGTCGGCGTATTTTAATGTAAGGGGCTGTGCGCAGCTGTGTATGTAGATAGAAACTGCTCATTCTAAGGTAATACAAATATAACGGTTCATAAAGTAAGGTCTTTATACTCCACTGAAAACTTCTTTTTCAAGGTAGTGATGAAACGCGCTCTGTTGCGCTGTTTGTTCGCTGTCGGCTACGGTAGAAACATGACGACACAATATGTCGACCTATAACATTTTCTCCATAGAAGGGGGTGCCCGCGGTTATGGAGATATAAATGTCTCATTCAAGGTAATAAAAACATAACGGTTCATTATGCAAGGTCCTTATACACCACTAAAAACATAGTTATGGATTTTATATTGCATTTCTGTCAATAGATCCTCAGAAATATTAAACAATGCACCTTTAACAAACCTTGCTGTATTTTCGTGTAATTCATTAAAAGAAGGTACACCGCCATCTTGCTCCGATGAAACTGACTTGAACGCACCTCACGTAGTAAACATAACTTCCCACCTCGTACGTACGAACTTCCCAGGAGGACTTGAATGCACCATTACTCATTTAAATAATCCGTGCCCACAGAATACGCAAAAAAGGGAAGAGGCCTGGCTGAGCTGATTCGAGAAGACAGGTTGTCGCTTTCATAGAGACCAAACATTTCCAAAACCCATTTGTTTGACCTTCCTAAGGCTGACAAACTTAAGAGTGGTTATTAAAACTACAACATTTATCTATGCGTTGCACATTTTATGGAGAACAGCGAACGGTCACTTCGTATTGCGTAGCTATACGCAGTGGGGGAAACTCCTTTTCCTCGATTTACTGAAGCCTTTATGTAAAGCGCATTTGCAGCAGCACAGCTAGAACATGAGCGTCTGGCTCGCACATAGGCTGCGCTGCGGCAACTGCACATCCAATGGCGCGGGCGCCTCTGACATGCGACCAATGAGATCACTCTGCGTCATACACGTCAGAGCCTGCCAAGGGGGCGTGACCTCAGTCTATAATAGTCCCCGAATTCGCCATTATAACAGATTTTACTCCTTCAGCGACAAACTTCACGTCTCTGAACATTTATTGAGCCTTCGCCGTCGAACAAGCCTTCAGCCTGAGCGAGCTACAGTTCAGCAGACGACACATTTCAACCGTGTTTCTCCTGACGCCATCTCTCCTGTGGCTATCCGGCAATATCCTTTTCATTATTTATTGTATTTCACGAACTCGCTAGCTGCATTCCATGCTTGGGACTTCACAACGCAGAGAATGCGCTGTCTGCCGGCGGATGTGCGGCCTGCGAGAGCATGCCTATCTCCGTGCTGCGAACTCGGCTAGCCCTCTCCCGTGACGGCGCCGCCGCCTCTCCCGCGCTTCCCTCTCCGGCACTACTTCAGCTGAGGAAGAAGAAGCGCCGCAGCCAACGGCAACCGGAGAGCATGGATGTTAGTGAACGCACGCCGGCCACTTCCCCGCGTGCCTCACTCTCTCCAGCTCGTTCATCTCCGGTCCTGTTCGAAGGAAATCAGCACCCCCGGAACACAGCTGCTAGCTGACGAACTAGAGCTGTTCATCCCAACAAGCCATGCCGTAGCACTTCAGCCCTCGCTGGACGCGCATATTCCGCCTCCGGTCAGGCTGCATCGGCCCTGCACACGATGGCCGTGCTGCGGGTTTACCAGGCCAAACTTCTCCGGTCTATGGACAAGGCTGGCCCGGACCCTGAGGCCTTTCGGGACCTTCGAAGCGCCACGGACCTGGCCTTGAGAGTAGTGATCGACCGATATTGATTTTTTTAACCGATACCGATACCGATTATTTGCCTATTTATGTGCCCGATAACCGATATGCAGAACCGATATTTATTTACTGTTATACTTCTTTTTTTGACACAATTATTACAACACAAATGAACTGAACAAACCATTTTATTTATAACAATCACTCCCTCCTCTTGCATACAAAAGAAATAAACTTTATATTTATACACAAATAAATAGAAGGGTCTGATTCCAAAAAATAAAGTGCACTGTTACTAAGTGTCTTTGTTTAAAAATAAAAGCTTTGAGGTAAAAAATAAAGCACAAAAATTATTCAAACATATTGGGCAGAAAAAATCTAAATTACCTGAGGGTTTTTTTGCAAAATGTAACTTAATACTCCCAGTTAAGCAGAACTAGGTTGTAATGTAGAAAACAGAGTCTTTCAGCATTCTGCCCTGTAAGCCTGCTTCGTTTGTTTTCATAAATGGCTCCCACTTCACTGAAGACTCGCTCACTGGGCACCGAAGACGGTGGGGGGCAAAGGAACTTTCTTGACAGACGAGCAAGAATGGGGAACCTTCTCTCATTTTGTTTCCACCATTCAAGTGGCTTGCCCATCCTCCTATCAATCACTGGTTCTGAAACGTACTGCTGAAGCTCTCCTTCAAGGCTAGACCCACCAACTTCAGAACTAGTAGCACCAAGCAGAGTGTCATACATCTCATCAATAAGTTTCTTCTGGGTTTCTTCTGTCCGGGGCCTTTTTGAAACTGTGCTGGAATCATCTGACTGTGTTTCTTCACCTTGTGTGTTGTCTTGCTCTAAGGTTTTTGTCTCCGCCTTAAGCCAATCTTTTGCATGCAACAGTGTGGTGTCAGATGAAAAGGCATGTGCCTTGTACCTTGGATCCAGAAGACAGGCAAGGACTGCACATTTCACCTCCTCCACTTTTGCAAACCGTCGGGTGAGACTCTCCAGCATCTCCTGTCTCATTGTTTTAATCCCACGAGAGGAGGGACCTTGACTGCTAAGCAACATCTTCAGAACTTTGACAGATGGGATGATGCATGACGCTGAACTCTCATAGTGGCTCATCTCAAGAGTGACCTCCTCCACTGGAGAAAGTGTCTCAATAAGATTGGTGACAATACTCCACTGATCAGCACTCAGGCTAGTGAACCCACTATGCTCACTGGCATACATGTTCAGAGCCCTTCTCTGCTCTTGCATCCTGACCAGCATGTGCAGGGTGGAATTCCATCGGGTCGGGACAGCCTGAATGATGGCATGTGCAGGTAGCCCAAGATCCTGCTGGATCACTGCTAAACGCTGTTTAGCTAGTACTGAATGATTAAAATGTGTAGCACAGCTTTTCAGCACTGACAGAATATTTTGGACAGCTCTTTGTGAGTTGAGGCCGTCATTGACAACAAGCTGTAATATGTGGGCACTGCAGCTCATGTCAGGCAGTTCAGCAATTCTCATACCTTTAACAATGTTGGCACCACTGTCCCTGAGAACAAGAACCACTCTATCTTTGTCAATGTCCCATTCTTCCAGCATGCCCAAAAACATCTCGCTAATGTACTCTCCAGTGTGTGATCCAATCATTGCTTTTGTGTTTAGAATGACTTGTCTGCGAATCCACTGATCATCAATGAAATGGCATGTTAAGCTCATTAGGGATTCAGTTGTGCCGGACCAGCAGTCTGTGGTAAAAGCCAAGTTATAACCTGCGTTATCAGGCTTTAGCAGTGCTTTAACCTTCTCAACGATACTGTTGTGAATACTGGGGAACATCTCTGTGCGGTAGAACTTCTCACTCTTCAGAGTATATCTGGGTTCTGCAGTTGCCATGAGTCTCTGGAAGCCTTTATTTTGAACCATGGTGAAAGGCTGATTGTCTGTAGCTATCATTTCTGTAATCATCCTGTCCAGTGTTTTTGAGCGGACATCGGGCGTCTTCCACTTTGTCTGCTTTTCAAACATCATAGGAATAGAAGCTTGAATGTGGCTTGATGTCTTTGCCTCTTCAGCATCTCTTTTTTTCTTAGCATCTTTTTTTTTCTTTGCCTCTTCAAATATAGTTGAGTGATGTATCTTTAAGTGATTCCACATGTTGGAGGTATTTTTTGTTGTAGTAGATTTAGACCCCATGCGTACGTTCATTTGGCATTCTTTGCAAACTGCCACCCCTGCTATTATTGACTGAGTGAAGTAAGTCCATACTTCACTTTGATTTTTCCTCCTTTCAGTCATCTTAAACAACAACACAAAAAGTGTGGAAAGTTAGCAGTCTTTCATGTTAAATTAAATCTTCAAATTACAATAAAAACATTTATATTACTACATTATATAATTTATATCTAAATTATACATATAATTTATAAGCATCAGCAGCAACAATGTTAACAATAGGCTAAATAAATGTTAAGTCTAATGTTTTCATATGGAGAAAATAATTGACAGGGGAGTCATATCACCTTTGCAGAAATGTAATTCATTTTAAACCGTTTTAGAAAGTTTATGTGCCGTTTAATAGGTTTAAAGAGTGAGGAACAATTCCCTGGGTAATTTTTAATTCACTGAATAATATTAGCTGGAATATAACATTGTCAGGAAAGTAACAAACAAAACAGCATATACATCATTGCATTTTCCAACTAGTATGTTATTAATTATTAATTATATTTTTGTCGGTCTAGATCATGAAATGCTTTCTGACAAAGTGTTGTTTATCTATGTATTTACACAGAACTATAACTTAGGCTAATGTATGTTACTAAACCGCGATCGCGCGTGCAGATAATAAATAATTAATTTCCACAAAGCGGTATATTTAGATGTATATTAGCGAAATAATTGCTATGTAGTAAATGATAATATAATCTAGGGTGTTTAAACAAGATAATCTTGTCAAAAGTTTCATTCAGTGGACGGGTTGAGCATTCCTGATCATCAACCCAGTGAGTGCTCAGCAATATGAACGAACTTTTTTTCCGAGACTAATGGTGAGCAAATACAACAGATAGAGAATTAAATTCAGCGCTTTTATTTTCAACATATACTTGTTGAATTTTATTTTATTTAATTCATGTAAAGTTACGTCTTTATTGGGGCAGGACACAACGATTAAGCTAATTTACGTGACTCCATGAGACGAGTTCGTCTCAATTTTTTAGAACCAAGCTGCATAAATAAACTAGGCCTATATCAGGCATTTATGTCTCAAATCTCATTTCTGCATGTCTGTTATGTTAAATAAAGTTGAATAATTAAAGGAAAGCAAGTAGAACATATACTTTACCTGTGCACAGAGTTGCTGTTGACTGATCTCCTCAGACGCGGGCTGCAATGGCGTAATTCTCGAAACGGCCACAAGATGGCGCCGTATATCGGCGAATCCGATATTACAAAACCGATACCCGATTATGGGAAAATGCTTAAATATCGGGAAAAATATCGGTAAACCGATACATCGGTCGATCTCTACTTGAGAGCTACCAAGGCCACAGCGCAGGCTATCGGGAGGAATATGGCGAGTTTGGTCGTGCTTGAGTGCCACCTCTGGCTTACCCTCACTGGCATTGAGGACGCGGAGAGAACGAGGTTCCTCGACGCCCCAGTATCCAGCTCTGGCCTCTTCGGCCCGGCGGTGAAGGGGTTCTCAGAGAGATACACCGAGGCACAGAAAGCGTCCCAGGACATGCATCACTTCCTGCCTAAGCGTTTGAGCTCGGCGTCGAGTGTTCACAAGCCAGCCCCGTCGACGCCTCGACCAACAAAGCCCGCGAAACATGCCTCTCAGCCCCGCCCTGCGGCAGATGCCCAGTGCCAGCCAAGAGCAGCCAAGCACTTCCCGCTACCCCAACGCAAGGCCCGAGACCAAGCGCCGCGCCCCACACAGCACCGCCAAAGTCGCCCTAGCACGCAGGGGAAAGAGTGAGGGCATTGGTCTCCCCTTCATCAGGCGGCCCCTCCCCCGTTGTAACACTGACTTCCCCACAAAAAATCAGACTGACCCAGAGTCATGGGAGATATCTGTGGTTCTCTCATTCTTACTGGAGCTGCTGGACGCGTATGTATATATGCATATTCTGACGGCTGGCCAGTCACTGGGAAGAAACAACCTGGTCATAAGATTCCTGAAAGGTGCTAGGAGAATGAACACCTCCAGACCTCCGTCTGTGCCGCCTTGGGACCTCTCCACAGTCCTGGGGGCTCTGAAAGGTCCGCCTTTCGAACCGCTCCAATCGGTTGATCTAAAACCCCTCTCGCTGAAGACCGCTCTCCTTATGGCGTTGGCATCTATCAAGCGAGTGGGAGATCGGCAGGCGCTCTCTGTGAGCCCTGCATGTTTGGAGTTGGGTCCAGATGACTCCAGAGTCATCCACAAGCCCAGACATGGTTACGTTCCTAAAGTGCTCTCAACACCGTTCAGAGCACAGGTGGTGACATTATCAGCCCTCCCTCCTTCTGCAGAGGATGGAGAGGTTAAAGGAGAACTCCGGGCAATTTTTAAGTTAATCTTGATCGTTATACCTTTGTGAGTAATGTCTATGGAAAAAAAACGAACCGGATTGGTGCTTGCAAGACGGAGCTGTTCCCGCAAATGGAACTCCTACTCAGCTAAAACGGCAGTTATGGGGGCATATACATAAAGAGTGTCTTTGTGCCTCATAACAGACACAAAATGCAATTAAAATGTCTGTCCAACATGAACAGGGCACTTGTGTGGGACTAGGTGTGATGTATTAACCGACCAGGACAGGTCAGATGAAATATGGACTCCCAGGAACTTAATACTATCCACACGCTCCACTGCGTCCCCCCGTATACAAAGAGGAGCATGCTCTGTCTTCCTGGACCTTCTGAAGTCCACTATGACCTCCTTGGTCTTGTTGGTGTTCAAAATAAGATTATTTGTTGAACACCAATATATCAGGTGCTGGATCTCCTCTCTGTATTGAGTCTCATCATTGTCAGATATGAGACCCACCACGGTGGTGTCGTCCGCAAACTTCACAAGCGTATTTGTGGAATGAATAGCAAGAAAGTCATGAGTAAAAAGGCTGAAGAGGGCCGGGCTGAGCACACAGCCCTGCGGTGTTCATGATCAGAGTGGAAGATGTAAAGTTCCCTATCCTCACCAACTGTGGACGATTCGTGAGAAAATCCCTGATCGAGGAACACAGTGAAACTGATAGTCCCAGGTTGTGGAGCTTCAGCACCAGCTTGTCTGGGAGAACTTTGTTAAAAGCTGAGCTGAAGTCCACAAATAACATCCTAACATAAGTGTTGGGGTGCTGCAGGTGTGTCATGGCTATATGGAGTGCTAGCAAGACAGCATCCTCCGTAGAGCGGTTCCTCCTGTAGGCGAACTGAAGGCTATCGAGACCATCAGGGATAACATCTCTGATGTGATTAAGAATGATCCTCTCAAAACACTTCATGATTACCGGGTTAGGGCGACTGGACGGTAATCATTGAGGAATGTGCCGACTGATTTTTTGGCACAGGCACAGTGTTAGAGGTTTTGAGGCAGACGGGGACCATAGCAAGCTGCAGGGACAGGTTAAAAATGTCCAGGAAAACTCCTGCAAGCTGGTCAGCACATGATTTCAGAGCCCAGTCCGACACCCTATCTGGTCCTGCAGCCTTGTTGATTTTGATGTTCTTTAGGGTATAACACACTTGGTGCCTCTGTAGGACGAGGGGCTGGTGCTGCTCCTCTAGTTGGGGGAGGTGCACAGTCTCTCTGCTGCTCACTGAATCAAAGCGTGCAAAGAAGCTTTTCAGGGTATCTGGCAGAGTGGGTTCATGACTGACCTGCCGGTCACTGTGCTTATAGTCCGTAAAGGTCCTTATACCTCTCCACATATTACGTGGGTTGTTGTTATTGAAGTGCTTCTCAATGCGCTGTTTGTACTTCAGTTTTGCCAGTTGGATACCCTTTTTCAGTTCTTTCCGGGCCCTACTGTAAGCCGGCCTGTCTCCTGACCCGTAAGCTGCATCCCGGGCTTTGAGCAGATGCCGCACTGTACCATCCAACCATGGCTTCTGATTGGGAAAAACCATGATGGTCTTTGTGGGCAGGACAACGTCAGTGTAGAAATGAACATAGGGCAGAACAGCAGAAGTATATTCCTCATGATTAACACCCTGTTTGAACACATCCCAAGAGCTCGAAACAGTCTTGTAGTGCTGAGGAGGCCTCCTCAGTCCAGATCTGCACGGTTCTAGTTGTAGGTTTAGTCCTGCAGATCAGAGGTTTATAAGCCGGGATCAGCTTCACTGTAATGTGATCTGACATGCCCCGGCGTGGAGCTGCATAAGCTTTATATGCTCCCGGAATGTTACAATAAACCTGATCCAGTATGTTATTTTCTCTGGTTGGAAAATCAACGAATCTATGAACTTAGAAAGCACTGATTTCAGCTCTACATGGTTAAAGTCCCCAGCTACAATCACAGCTGCCTCTGGATTTGTGTTCATCTGCGTGCTAATCAGACAATACAGTTCCTCCAGTGCTTATTTAGCATTTGCTCTCGGTGGTAAATAAGCTGCTATGATTATAACAGAGCCGAGTTCTCTGACCAGTTTGAACGGTCTGCACTTCACTGCCAGATATTCCAGATCAGGGGAGCAGAATGTCCCGATAAGATTAGTAGCAGTACACCACAAGTTATTAATGTAAAGCACCAAACCTCCGCTTTTGTTCTTCCCTGAAGCTGTGGTCCTGTCGGCTCGGAACAGAGAGCGCCCCGCTAGCTCTACCGCAGCGTCGGGTATGTTATTATCCAGCCAGGTCTCTGTGACGATCGCCACAGAGGGGGGGGGTGGTGAAAGCCCCAATAAGCCGCTGCAGCTCCGGTGGTATAGAATCCAGCTTGGGGGGTGCATAAAGTCCTGATTTTTTTCCCAGCTCCAACATTTCAGCCCTACCGTATTGTATTTTTTCGCAAGTCCTTGAATAAGCGACGAAGACACATACAAAAACATAGAAAGAAGTAAAAAAAGCAGAGAGCTCCGAGCCGCTGCGTACACACGGGCCGCCATGTTTAACAGTCTATTGTACTGCCATATTTATTTGTCATATATTTGTCATATTTAAACAATGGCTAAGTTGCTAAACGCATCTTGTTCACATGTAAGGGCCCTGTTCATGTTGGACAGACATTTTAATTGCATTTGGTGTCTGTTATGAGGCACAAAGACACACTTTATGTATATGCCCCCATAACTGCCGTTTTAGCTGAGTGGGATCTCTGGGCATTTGCGGGAACAGCTCCGTGTTGCAAGCACCAATCCGGTTCGTTTTTTTTTCTATAGACATTACTCACAAAGGTATAACGATCAAGATTAACTTAAAAATTGCCCGGAGTTCTCCTTTAATCTTCTCTGCCCTGTCAGAGCGCTAATAATCTATCTGGAGCTTTCTGCGTCTTTTAGACAATCAGAACAGCTTTTTGTCTGCTTTGGTGGTAGATCCAAGGGGGATCCAGTCACTAAGCAAAGACTGTCTAGATGGATAGTGGATGCTATTTCTATGGCTTATACCGCAGCAGGTCAAGTTTGCCCTATAGGCATCAAGGCCCATTCGACCAGAGGTATGGCCTCGTCATGGGCTTGGTCATCTGGCATTCCCATTAGTGATATTTGTGATGCGGCTGGCTGGTCCTCGCCTTCCACATTTATGAGTTTCTATAATATGGAAGTGCCTTCCTTGCAGGCGAAGGTGCTTTCGTATGATTAAGACCCGTCGGTGGCCGTTCTTGTCATATATTACTGTGCACAATCACATTCACATATATATAAAACCCGCTGCTGGCCGGTTGTATTTCATGCATAAACCCGCTGTTGCCGGTTATATTGACATATATATATAAAACCCGCTTTTGGCCGGTTATATGACATATATAAAACCCGCTTTGCCAGTTATATTCCATACATATATAAAACCCGCTTTGGCCGGTTATAATTTCATATATAAACCCACTTGACTGGTTATATGTTCATATACAAATAACCCCGAGAGTGTCTGGGTTCATTGGTGTAATATGTTGGGTTATTTCTAACTGATGTGCACTATTTTAGACCTGACGGTGTCTGGTCTATTTATACATAATTATGCGGTTATGGCTTGTTCTGTATGTTCAGGGGTCCTGAGTTGCAGTGGCAGCCCGTTACTCAGTGCGGCGTTTTGCATGGCGTCCCAACTGCGTATAGCTACGCAATACGAAGTGACCGTTTGAAAGGGAACTACTTGGTTACTCACGTAACCTCAGTTCCCTGAGTTAGGGAACGAGTATTGCCTAGCCAGCCGCACTATAGTAACATGGCAAGTTGTCGCTTCAGTCGTTAAACCTGCTATAATGGCGAATTCGGGGACTATTATAGACTGAGGTCACGCCCCCTTGGCGGGCTCTGACGTGTATGACGCAGAGTGATCTCATTGGTCACACGCCCGCGTCATTGGATGTGCAGTTGCCGCAGCGCAGCCTATGAGCGAGCCAGACACTCATATTCTAGTTGTGCAGCTGCAAATGCGCTTTACAAAAAAGGCTTTAGTAAATCGAGGAAAAGGAGTTTCCCCCACTGCGTATAGCTATGCAATACTTGTTCCCTAACTCAGGAAACTGAGGTTACGTGAGTAACCGAGTAGTTTTCTGCTGCTTTTGTAAGCTCTCGCTTTTGTAAGACGGTTCATCGCTCCCTAGGAAAATTGCTTTGCTGTTTGTATTACCTTAGTTCTCCAACAAATATTATGATTAAATGGTGGAGAACATCGTATCTATAATGTATAAGGTAATTAAAAAAACATCCCACTCTGAAACGTCTGTGCTTACAAAGTCCGTGCATGAAATCACAGCATATTTTGTATTTCGAAAGGAAGGGGTTCATCGAAATCGGCGTGTTTGAGCCAGACTGAGGAGAGAGGAGCTATAATAATGTAGCCTATGTTTTTGAACAATCAAGCACGAAAACATATTCTAGTACACCCCAAAAACGAAATCAAGTCTTCGTAACCTCCTGGGGCCGGATGGATTACTTTTATAATGGATGGATGCTTTTTTGGGCTTCAAAATCTAAGGTACCATTTACTCTCATTATAAAGCTAGGAAGGGCCGGGATAGTTTTTAATAACTCAGAATGTGTTTGGCTGAAAGAAGAAAGTCATTTACACCTGATGGAAATAATTTTCATTTTTGGGTGAACTAAAACTTTAAGGAAGGAGTTTAAACTAAGGTAAGTGATACAATAGCCTATTTAATTATTAAGCCATTTAGTTGCAAACAATTAAATGGATAAAGACTTCATGTGTTTCTGCCCTTCAAAAACTTGGTAACTTCATAAAGTGAATTTAACAAGTTTCCACTTGATTTATATTATAGCTCTCTTGAATGCAATTAGGTTTTTGGATAACATTTGTTAATGTACTTTTATTATGCACATTGATAACCAAGTTATCCAAATAGAATAGAATAGTAAGCGTTAGTTTTAATGGATTAATTGTTGACAAAAAAGTATCTTTAGTAGTTTCTTGAATTAAATATTTAAGCTTAGCTATTGCGGTCAACCAAAATCGCAGTTGTTAGCGAAGTACATCTGTGTTAAAAATGATTGGCTTGTACGTAGTTTTTCACATATTAACATATGACTATAGGCATGTTTAATGTAAATTAATTGGACGAATTAATTGGACTTTCCAGTACTATGTGTGTTGGCAATGTTACCTTATCTAACCCCGTTCTTTTGCTTTTGCAGAGTAAGAGAATTGTGGATAAGACAGAATTATTAGTATAGAAAAAAGTCTGAAAAAAGAGAACGCGATTATCCCTTCCTCTTTAATGCTGTAAAGACATTTGAAATAACAAATTATTTGGCGAAGTGATATGGAACTATAATGCGGTCAAGACCTACCTGGAAGTACTTTAGCAAGGTACGTACTGAACTGTAATTTTTGTGTACTGTTACACCCCTACTTAAATGTAAACATGGTAAAGACATGCCTAAATATTTTGACTTCTCTATCACAAAAACATAATTTTTGTGTTTTTTTTAATGTGATGTAATCTTTAATTATGCTTATATAAAGACTTAAATAATTGAATAAATAGTTTATAATTTAAGGAAATAACATGGACTAATACTTACGGAGCAGGAGAAAACCAGTGCAGCAAAGCCCAGAGGTAAGCAGCAGCACAGCATGGTAAAGATGGAATAACACAGGTAATCTGGCTCTGGATTGGCCAGTGGAGCGGCGGTCACAAGAACTGCAGGCTGCACGGAGACCATGGATTGCCCTGGATATGGCCCTTGGGCATAGGGGCCCTGGGGCACTGGCTGGCTTGGAAAGGATGGAGGGTATCCAGCAGGAATGTCCTGGTATGCTGGTGGTGGTGGTGTAGGCTGCAGCATTCCTGATTTCTCAGATGAATTCCAGGCACCTTGGGGCTGATTGCTGGGATCCATTTTTCTGATTATTGACTTTTGATTTTATATGTAATTTGCTTTGCCTTGTGCTCTGCAGAGACTTATTGCTGTACTCCGGTTCAGACTCATATACCTCGGCAATGAATGGCCGCAGCAAATGGGAGGCGAGTTGTAGGTTATTGGCTGTAAGGGAGTGTCAAGAACTTTGGCACTGTTCCCATCATACTGTGTGACTGCAGGATCCATTTTTTGGTCTCACATTGACCCTGATGAGAGACATAAAATATAAGGAGGTTCAGCTGGATTATTTCATAACAACTGAGCATATTTTTTTGGACCTAGTGACAGTGAATCTGTCAGCAGTCAGTCTAGATTCAAAACAAGGTTATAAACTCAACCTTCCACTGTTTTAGAAGAAAAAGCACTTAATAAATTGAGAAACACCTTTTAAATGAATAATACACTTTAAATAAAAAGCGTTGAAAACCTTATGAATAGAAAAGCAAATTTACAGAACTAAACATTTTTTCTTTTATTCAAAATGTGTATTTTACAAAATAATTTAAACACTAAACTACACTAAAATTGCTAGAAATAAAAAACAAAGCCATCTGTCTAACCAAGTTGTGTTCTAAATTTAAAGTTGATATCACACAAATTAAGCCATTAATTTAGCCACAAACAGGATTCAAATCACCTTTTCCAGGGTGAGGCAATGTTTGATTTCATAATTGTTTTCACTGGATGATTTTGATGATGATTTTGAGTGTTTAGTTCACCCAAAATGTTTAATTCTGTCATTAATTACTCACCCTCATGTCGTTCCAAACCCGTAAGACTTCGTTCATCTTTGGAACAGTTCAGAGCTTTCTGAACCAACCATAGACTACTACGTCATTGCAACTTTCAAGGCCCAGAAAGGTAATAAAGACCTATTTAAAATAGTCCATGTGACTACAGTGGTTCAAATGAAATGTTATAAAGTGACAAGAATAGTTTTTGTGCACAAAAAACAAGCAAAAATAACAACTTTATTCAACAATTTATTCTCTTCTGCAGTGGCGTGCACAGACCTCCTCTGGGGCAGGGGCGGAAGGACCAAAAAGTGAAAAAAAAAAAAAAAATAAGAGTTCCTTGTTTTTTATCCTTTATTTCCTTGGCATTCTATGAAAAGATGTTGATACAAATTAGAATGCATAACACATCAAACGAAAATAGGGATATTATTATAATATTACTAAATATTTTTTAGAACACAACTTTTATGAATTTTGAAGCATATGAGCAACCCCACGGTTGCATGACTTTGACGTCACCATCACTATGCTTCCGACAACTCTTTCAGGGTACGTTTATATGACAACGATGTACTAAGAACAGGAGTTTTCGCAAACAGACAACAACATAAAAAAATCCCCTTTCACAAGGATTTGCAAAAACGACTAAAAACGCTAGACTGAACACGTAATACGCCTGCGCATAACGTCACAGTTTTCGAAATCTTGCACCTTGAAACTCGTTTTCAAAAGCTAGCATTTTCAGGGCCACAAAATGCCATTGTCATGTAAATGAACGGCCAAAATGTTTTAGTTGAAAACGGTGCATGTAAACGGCCCCTCAGTCTTTGTTTAAAAACATTTTCCCTGAAAGTTAAAGTTAATGTTTTCAAGAGCGCTATTACTAGCCTATATGAATACTTTTATATGCATATAGTGTTAGCTATCATGAAATCAGTATCCCTTTACAATAAGGTTTCATTAGTTACATTTGTTAACATGAACTAATAATGAACTGCACTTCTACAGCATTTATTAATCTTAGTTAATATTAATTTCGGCATTTACTAAAACATTATTAAAATCAAAAGTTGTTTTTGTTAACATTAGTTAATGCACTGACTGTGACATAACATGAACAAACAATTAACAGGTGTATTATTATTAACTATATTAACAAATACAGTAACAAATGTGTTGCTCATGGTTATTTCATGTTAGTTAATACATGAATAATAAACAAATGAACCTTATTGTAAAGTGTTATTATGAAATCAAAGATATAAATTCCTTACAATTTAGAGTTGGACATGGACTTAAGATTTCATTTCACTATGTATTTCCCCTTGGATAAAAACGAATGACATTTTTTTAGACTCAGAATCCGGCTGAAATCGAGTTATACTTTTATTTTAGTTAAGCATAACTCGCATGCTGCAGCAACTTTTACAGTGGCATGGTAGGATTAGGATAAATGTAACTTTTCCATATTAGCTTAAAGGGATAGTTCACCCAAAAATGAAAATTCTGTCAGTATTTACTCACCCTCATGTTGTTCCAATCCCGTAAGACCTTCGTTCATCTTCGGAACACAAATTAAGATATTTTTGACGAAATCTGAGAGCTGGATCACTCCTCCATACTCCTCCATAGGCTTCTTGAGGGATTGAACTTGCAGGCCCCGAAAAGTTATTACAGACATCGTTAAAATAGTCCAAGTGACTACAGTGGCTCAATCTTAAGTTTATCAAGTGACGAGAATACTTTTTGTGTGCAAAAACAAACAAAAATAACAACTTTATTTCAACTATTCGTTTCCTTCTCTGTTGGCCTCTAGTCAGTTAAACTAGTGTAATGGCGTAGATCTACATCACACGTAGGCTCACTATTGGCCGACGCTGGTCATGTGGGTGATGCGTGTGACGTACAACAACAGAAGCGCTACACTATTACACTAGTGAACTGACTGCGGCTGCCAGCTTAAACCGGTCATACTCCTATTTGCGTTGCATAGCAGCAGTAGATGCCAGAGCACTGTGCAGCGTATTCCTGCTCAAATCGGCGGACCATCACTCGGGGATTACTTTACACAAGTAAGATTTAACATTTAACATTACCGTACTATTAGTTGTATTTTGTGAACAAAATATTCAATGTGTCCTGTATCGTAGCTACGTGTATGACATTTGCAGCAAAAAAACCAGAGTGAAAATCAGTTCGGTATTCAGTGAGATATGATTAATTAAATGCGCTGGCAGCTCATTGCACCTGCCAAACAGATTACACTGAGCGGAGCGGGTGACCGGTTTAAGATGGCGGCCCCACGGCTCGTCCGCGCCAATAGGCAGTAACGGTCGATAGGGCGTCTATCTATAGCAGGGGTGTCCAAACTCGGTCCTGGAGGGCCACTGTCCTGCAGAGTTTAGCTCCAACCCCAATTAAACACACCTGAAACAGCTAATCAAGGTCTTGATTAGCTGTTGAAGGTCATTAGGCATGCTAAAAACTTACAAGCAGGTGTGTTGAGGCAAGTTGGAACTAAACTCTGCAGGACAGTGGCCCTCCAGGACCGAGTTTGGACACCCCTAATCTATAGGGATCTCCCAGTCACGTGACCCCTAGCCGCGTGTCAGCCATTTTGACGGAATACATCCGTCAGCTACTCAGTGGCATTTGATCTATTATTAGGGGTGGACCACCCCTAATAATAGATCCATTGCCGTGGTGGGTAATATATATTATTAGTATATTATTATACTAATAATATAATTACATAAAAACGTTTTGACATGGGCTACAGTGTGTTAGGTAAATGCATACCAGTAACGTTACTGACTCTGAAGCTAACTGAGCAGTTCCACGGCTCTCTTATCTACTCTTTACTACTACTTTAATACTGTTTCTAGCTAATGTTGGTAGTTTTTTTTCACTCAATGTCAATGTCAATGTCAATGTCACATTTATTTATATAGCACATTTCCAAGGCCAAGGCCTACCAAAGTACTTCACAATAAAAACACAAAGATATTATTCACAGACTGATACAATAAAAACACAATAAAATAACAAATGCTAAAAATAAAAGTACACATAGAATATAACATTCATCAAGGCAGCTCCCCTGTGCCAAAAGCTACTTCAAACAAATGAGTCTTCAGCAATGATTTAAAAGTGGACAAGCTACTAGCAGTCCGCACAGCTACAGGCAGTGAGTTCCAGAGAGTGGGACCTGCCACTGAAAAAGCTCGATCACCACTGGATCTCCGTTTCGATCTAGGAACCTCCAGGACCATCAGACTGGCTGAACGAAGGTCTCTGGAGGGCCTATGCAACGTGACAAGGTCTGTAAGGTACTCTGGGGCTAACCCATTGATACATTTAAAAACAAATAGAATAACCTTAAAATCAATCCGATATTTTACTGGAAGCCAGTGAAGGGATGAGAGCACTGGAGTAATGTGCTCCCGCTTCTTCCTGCCACTTAAAAGACGAGCTGCTGCATTCTGTACAAGCTGCAGACGATAAAGCTCAGACTTCCCAATGCCTGTATACAAGGAGTTACAGTAATCCAGGCGTGAGGTAATAAAAGCATGAATGACTTTTTCTAGGTCAGCCTGTCTCAGATACGGTTTGACTTTAGCTATCAGTCTAAGCTGAAAAAAGCTAGCCTTAACCACAGCACTGACCTGCTTATCCAGTTTAAAAGCACTATCAACAATCACTCCAAGATTCCTGGCATGGGATCTTAAGTGAGGTGCTAGTTGGCCAAGGGCACTGGTAAGAACCTGAACCAACTCTGGACGACCAAACAAGACAACCTCCGTTTTATTCTCATTAAGTTTTAAAAAGTTTAGGTCCATCCATTTCTTAATATCGCTCATGCAGTTTATCACGGCCTGCAAAGATTCTTTAGCTGGAACCTTTAGCGGAAGATACACCTGCACATCATCAGCGAAGCAGTGGAAGGAGATGCCATGCTTCCTGAAAATTAATCCCAATGGTAGCATATACAGGGTAAATAGGAGTGGACCCAGAACTGACCCCTGCGGTACCCCACAGGTCAGAGGGGCCACTGAGGATGAAAACTGTCTCATTTGTACTGAGATTGATCTGTCTGTTAAGTACGACTCAAACCACTTTAGGACAGTGCCTTTTAAGCCAACACAGTGCTCTAAGCGCCACAGAAGAATTTTATGATCAACTGTGTCGAAGGCTGCAGTCAAATCAAGCAGAATTAAAATGGCACAGTTGCCAGTATCAAGGTGTAAGAACAGATCATTAAAAACTTTTAATAGAGCAGTCTCCGTACTGTGACGAGACCTAAAACCAGACTGAAACTGTTCGTAAACATCAGCTGTTTTTAAAAATTCTTGGACCTGCATTAACACAACTCTTTCCAAAACCTTTGAAATAAACGGGAGCTTAGAAATGGGTCTAAAATTAGACAAAACCATAGGGTCTAAGTTCTTCTTCTTCAGGAGAGGCTGAACTATGGCATGTTTAAAAGAAGATGGAACGCAGCCAGAACTAAGACACAAATTAATAAATTTCAAAATAAAAGACTCCACTGAACAGAAGACCTCCTTAAACAGACATGATGGAATACTATCCGTTTGACAGTTAGCAGGGCGTAAATGTGCAACTATCTCATTCAGTTCAGTAGGGGTGACCGGTTCAAAGCTGTCAAAGACAGCTGTGCTTGCTATAGGAGCTGAGGGGACCTGAGCAGACCGAGATAGTGGGATTCTAATAGCAGAGATCTTGTCTGTAAAAAACTGCAGAAAAGCCTCACACAAACTAGAAGAAGGCTCCAAACAGACAGCATCACCACAGTTCACCAGTGAATCAAATACATTAAAAAGAACCTGAGGCTTATGAGCATTTTTTGACACCAGTGAGGAGAAATAATCAATTTTTGCAGTTTTTACAGCCTGCTGATAATTAATAAGACTGTCCTGAAGGAGTTCCCTAGAAATTTGAAGATTGTCCTTTTTCCATTTTCTCTCCGCCTGTCTACATGTGCGCCTGAGCGTACGAGTGGACTCATTCAGCCAGGGCTCCTTCTGAGGCTTTATGCGCTTTAAAGTCATGGGTGCAATCGAATCTAAAATCTTAGTACAGAAAGAATCAAACATTGCTATGCATTCATCCACACTGCGGTCATTAAGATCATCCAAAGAATATAAAAAAGAGTCTTTAAAAATAGCACAAAACAACTGTGGAGTTCCAGAATTAAAAACACGAAGACGGCGCAGAGGAGCTGCGCTTAGAGAGGGAGCAGGCACAGAGATGGAAAATAAAACAGGTAAATGGTCAGATAAAAGTGTGTGGCCGATCTCAGTTATCTGTATGTCCAGCCCATATGACAGCACAAGATCCAAAATATGACCCTTTTCATGCGTGGGCTCCCGAACAGACTGCATAAGGTTGAAAGAGTCAATTACATTCATAAAGTCTTTGACCAGAGGTCTGTTCTCACAACACACATGTATATTGAAATCGCCAACAATCAAAAAGTGGTCATATTTAAGAGTGACACCCGATACAAAGTCTGCAAAGTCCCGAACAAAGTCTTTGTTGAATTTTGGTGGCCGATAGACCACCACACAGAAAAAAGTTTCCGAAAGCTTTACCTCAAAGAGTTGCAGCTCAAAGCTGGAGTAGCCTGCAGTTGAAGATTGTTGACAGCAAAAAGTAGATTTAAAAATGGATGTCAGTCCTCCACCTTTACCGGTAATACGAGGGGAGTTAAAATAATTGCATCCAGGGGGAAGAAGCTCCGATAAAGGAGTCAGATCACCTTCACGCAGCCAGGTTTCCGTCAGGAACATAAAATCCAAATTACGTGCGATAAAGAAATCGTTCAGTAAAAACGTTTTGTTTGTGACAGATCTCACATTCAGCAGAGCCAGATTTAAAGTAACAGTGTCAGATGCGGACAGGACATGCTTCAGGGATCGAAGGCTCAGACGATCCACACCTCTTCTCCTAGTCGGTACACGCCAGCTGGCAGGGGGAAGCACCAGCCGATCGGGGTCCACCGAGCGGACGACACCGCCTAAGCCACCAGCGTCAGGGAACACCGGCCGAATCCATCGGTCCCTGAACACCCCCGAGTGCAGAACAGCGTCGTCCAACAGATACAGCTCAGTCCAGCGACCAAACACACGAATAGTCCTCAGAATAGCCTTTAACCTTACCCGGACACCTCCGCGTTTACCACGTCTTCTGCACCGTCTCTTGGAAGCATGATAGAGAGGAGGGCGCCTCAGGAAGACCGGAATTTCCTCGAGGCATGGAGGTGGAGGTGAGCTTTTCAGCAGGTCAGGTTTAAACTGATTGCAGAAGACTCCAATCTCAAGCAGAGTTTGGCGATCATAAGTGAGAAACGATAGTACGCCTTGGCAACATAGGTAAAATAATAATAGATATAAAACAAAGACAAAGTGGAGGGACAGACGGCCAGCCAAACATCTCAGCGCCATCTTTTCAGGTGGGTGCAGCGATCATTTCCTTTATATCACTGCTACAAAAAAACGTAGAAAATGTAGTCAACCCATACACCGTTAGAACCGTGTAAATTTTTTCATTCGTTGTTGTGTTAAATCTTACCCAGATACAATAGTGCTGTTTTCTGATTGGCTATTGTGTAGCTCGAGGAACAAAACCAGAGGAGACGCGCTTGATTCCTACCGGTTCCACAGTGAGAGCGGCGCGGCCAGAGTTTTTGGTGCTGCGGCATATTAAATATATTACAAATAGTTTTTCAGCGTGAGAAATACAATGTGTGGCGGCGGGAGAGCGTGACAAAAGACCGAAATGAGTGACTTTCACGCTCAATTCGTGACACTTGAGAGAGCCCTGTTATGTTATGCTGAATGGTAGTGTGCACATGGTGCACACACACATTGCGGATTTCTATGGCAACAGTGGATTTATAACATTTGATAACGAACTCCGACAAATCATTCATTAGCCTTCGAGGGGACAACTTACCTGATCCAAAATGAAGACTGCAAAGCTGTGTTGAGTTGGACGCCAAACAGTAACACCGCCATCAGCGTTTTGCCTGTTTATTGCCACCAACCACTTGTTTCTCCGTTTTGTTTATTTTGGGATACGGTATAAAGATATTTCTTTTGTATGATCACGTATCTGATCGCATCCAACTGCACAGCATCGCTCGGGCATGATAGAAATATTTCGCGACGAGCTGTATTATCACTGGCGGTATAGCATTTTCTATTCCGTCAAAATGGCTGCTCCAAATGGCGTGACGTCACGCGGGACGTCCCTATATGATGTCTATGGTCATAATGAGTGATTTATTGATTGTTCATTCAAACGATTCGTTCAAACGGCTGATTCATTCAAGAATGAGACAGATGTTTGTGAATGGGTCATTGAATCTTTGATTCAACCGATTCGTTCAAAATGCTGAATCATTCAGTAATGAAAACAGGTTGAGTGTAAGTGTCTAAAATGTAAGTGACTTAATTTTAACTGTTTATTGAACTGTTGTAGGAAATCAATGTCACATTTTCAATCGTGATAGTATTCAGGAAAAATAATTGAGGTTGCTTAACATATGTTAAACATATAAAAACTCCACATTTAGATTTTTATAGGCAGTTTGTCGTTAAAAAGACAGTTTGACTTGTTCTCAAGATATAGGCATTTTGTTGAGGAATGACCAGACCAGGCAAATAAGAACAAGATAAATAAATAAACAAATTAACAAATCATTTGGACAATTCAACTCTTCACAATTTTGGGCTATTTTTATTTATTTATTTATTTATTTTGCCATGAAGGTCTGTGGATTATATATAGGCTATGCCAAATTATGTGCGAATTTCAAGAACAGGATGACTTCATAAAGATTTGGCTTTACTGAGAACAATAACTGACAAACACTAAAAACGAAATATAACCTTGTCGATGCTTAGGCTACTGCAATGATTCAAAAGGAACAATTTCTATTATATTATGCATTCCCGTGGAGTTATTAGCAAAATACAAGGTGACTTATTACTGCGCCACCTTGTGGCTGTTCACCAAATTCAGTACACTTGATTTGACACAACACATGACTGTACTGGCTCTCATAATGGTAAACCGTTCGGATTACACGTCTTAGGGGTTGAGATCTGAGTAGCATAATATTTTGGTTTCTACAAAACTGTTAAGATAAGTGGGACTGAGACAATACTGATAATATTTTTTGGATCTTCAAACTAACTGATAGAGCAATGTGAGGGGTGGTTATAATGAAAAATAAAGTTCAAACTTAATGTTATGAAAAGAAGGGTATTGAAGAATTAATAAAATACCATGATTTCCCTAAAGACGGAACTTTAGGTATCACTAGGCTGACAGTGGTGAGAGACTCGGTGGAAGAGGGAAGTGAAAAACAAAAAGGTTGTTGTGTGAGATGTGTGTGTGGATTGTAAGCAAACAATCATGTACTGGTTAGATGAGGCAGAGAAAAGAAAGGAAAGTGATGCAGAAGGAACTGGCATGTAGGGAAAGATGAGAAGAAATATAGTAGAAATATTTATGTTATGAAAATAACATTTCTGATAGAATTTATAGGAGTATTTATGAATGCCTGTTAAGTCAAATTAAGTTGAAATGGTAAGAAAAGTGAGTTTCAAATAAAAAAATAATTAAGGCATGAGGATGATTAACAGGGATTAACATGATATAAAGATAAGGAATTAACAAAAGTTTTATTTAGCAGAATGGGGAACAATTCTATAATTTAGTGGTAAAATTATTGAAATGATGTGAATTTGTTTTTCTTTTCATTTTTTTGGAAGATGTTATACAATTAAAATGGTACATGCTATGTATGTGTCTGTAAACTGAAGGATGAATTCAGTAGAGACTTAAAGTGCTTAGATGGATTATTATGGGTCTTAATTATATGTTTGTTGTTGTTTATTTTCAGTTTGACAACCACTGTGTTTTGAACCTTTTTGGGTCTATAAAGGGGAGTAGTGAAAATAATGGATTCACTATCTTAGTTTATTATAAAAATGATTGGAAATTATAGTTTTATAAAAACTAATGCATATATCCTGGTATTTATGATTATAGACAATGTCTGTATTTGGGATCTCTGAAGTGACTGCGGGTCTAGCCCATACTAGGAATACAACAACAGTGCTTGTGTCAGGAATCAATCAGACCCATTCACATCCACAACACAAAGATCACACTCACCCAATACTAATCACCTGCACCTGTTATCAATCCCAGCAATCACTGAGCACTATAAAGGAACACACTTCACCTCCAGTCCCTGTCAAACCTTGAACTAGGAAAGACCCACTAACCTGCTCTCTGTGCAATTTCAGACGATCGATCCCGAACTGTTCCAGTTTGTTTCCACAGAATACCCGTTTGTTACTGACCTGTTTCCAGCAACCTGAGACCCATCATCCTCGTATTCCTGTACTGCCTCCCTTGGATGGTTTTCCTGACAGTCTGAAGTCTGCCGTTATCTGCGAGATTAAAAGACGGACGCTTTTCAGGGTCATTCTCTCAGTACCCGTTTTGAACCTCTGAACGTTTCTGCTGTGCTCCAAAACATTCATTAAAAGTTATTTTGAACACTACTAACCTTGTTCTCCGAGAGTGTATCCTGACAGCTTGCTTATCAAGCCCGGCTTCCAGAGAATAAATATTTACTTGTTTTGTATCAGTTAAGTTGATGATAATACCAAATTAGCCAAGATGAATAACAGCTGTGTAAGACATGTAAAGACAGCTATGTCCAAAGGTTCTGGAGATCAATATTGTAGTATATTTTGTTGATATTAAGTCATTGAAGGAAAAAGATATTGTTTGTTTTATAAAAATGTTAACCTGACAGAGGAGCATGGGTCAGAAACTTAACATTTTGAAGCAGCCTCTTTATGGATAGACCAGATGTGGTGTTTAGGACTCCACATTGGTCTAAAACGGGGGACTGAAGGGGGTGGATTGGAATCCACTGCTGCTTCAATGTATATGTAACGAGTGATTATAAGTGAGGTATTAATCAATATCTTTCCTTCCAAATATCAAATTAGTTGAATGACTTCTCTGGAAATTTTATTTTGTTATAGAAGTTACCGGTGTGATTACTGAAATGTTCTTTTCATGTATTCTTTAATGTTGATATCTGAATGCAGTAACAGTGTTAGCTGATTTAGCCCAGATTCCAGAAATTATATGGACTTGTTTTATGATTGAAAAAATTCTTCAACGTGTTAAAACATTTAGGGGTCATTGAAGCCAATAGTTTAAGGGACCATTTCTTTGTTAAAGCCTTTCTTTCCAGTTAGACTAAAGTATAGCTCTCCTTGAGAGAAAGAACGCATTATCTTGATGTTTTGAGAAGACTCTCCTGTTTATAGTTAGAGCCTGGCCAAATCCAACCTTGGAAAAGCTGTGTGTCGGTGTGTGTGTGTGTTAGTCTTCTTGGTTACAGGTTAAGGAAACACTGGCATTATTGGAGATTGACTGAGTTGTTGTTCTGCAAAATATCTTCAGTAAATCTTTTCTTTAATTTATTATAATTCTGACTCCGGGTCTTCATTCTTCAAATTTGGTTCTGGGTCTTTGACTGTATACCCCTTACAAGATCACTGGATTGCTGTCGGTCGTTTAACATTTCTTTCGTAAAACAGTTGATATTATGTTTAGCTAACCTATACCTCACCTTGAACTCTTTTACCGTTAAAGCCTCACGCTGGAGTTCGCACTGTGAATTCTTCGAAGCGGACTAGCCTAAAAATGTAACATTTCTTTTTTTGTCATCCTAACAACATACAGAGCAAGAGTTCAACAGAGCAACATCAAGAAAATCATTGGTGACGTTTGTTAAAAGAATAAAGAATAGCCTACAGTTCAAAAAGAATTGCCAACATTGTGTAATAACGACAAAATCTTGTATTTTTATTGCTGATCCTATTTTGATTTAAAGAAAATGGAGTAAATGCAGGCATTGGCTCAGTGGTAGCACTGTCCCCTCACAGCAAGAAGGTCTCTGGTTTGAGTCGCGGTTTAGCCAGGAGGCCTCTCTTTGTGGAGTTTGCATGTTCTTCCTGTGTCTGCGTGGGTTTTCTCCAGGTGCTCCGGTTTCGTAAATTGGTGCTAAATTGTCTGTGCCTGTGGTCCAAGATGCTGGAATAGGCTCCAGCCTCCCACGGCCCTAATAAGGATAAAGCGGTTTGGATAATGGATGGAGCTGCAGCAAATGTCGAAGTTTGATTTCCCATTTTTATTTAGTTTAACTTGATGTAGCCTACTAAAACTAAATAATAGCAGCTACATAGGCCTATACATATTTAAAAACAAACTAATAAAATTAAATTTTTTTTTACTGTTTTTACTGAACTGAAAAATAAAATAATTAAAAATAATAAAAACTACAATAGTATCTCAATGATCCTGGAATAACACGGCGATTAATGCCTTGTCACCCATATGCATACATTTAAATAATAGTTTTGTGAGTATTTGTAGTGTGTTTCTGTATATGTTTGCATTGTGAGCATTTGCAGGACATGTGTTGTCAAACTGGTACATTTTTGGTTACATTTTATTTCGATAGTCAACTTCAGACATTCTACTAACTACAAGTAACTTTTCAACTACATGTTCACTAACTCTCATTAGAGTATTAGTAGAATGTCAGTAGACTGTTAGGTTAGGGTTCGGGTTAGGAGAATAAGTTGACTTGTAGTTGCCAATACTTTAGTCAGTAGAATATATGTTGGGGGACCAACAAAATAAAGTGTTAGCAGATATTAAGCAGACAGTCTACTAATACTCTGACAGTTAGTTGACATGTAGCTGCAAAGTAACTTATAGTTAGTAGAATGTCTAAAGTGACATTTTTTTTCAAGCCGTTGTATTTCATGTCGCATTTTTATTAATCTTGAAAACTTTTTCTCTGTGATTTAGAATGAACTGTGGCGCACGTCGCACAGCTGTGCACAGAAGACCAATGGCCAAGGTCAGAATTTTCTTTAAATAATAATACATTCAATTGTATTTTTTTTTTTTTTACCAAACTCTATCGTATTGGCTTACCCCCAGAAAGCATGGAATATATAACACATGTCACATGGGACCATTCTGTGATGCTATTGCTTCTTTTTTTAAAAAGCTTGATGCTGGTCGCTTGCACACAACAAAAATAAAGGTGTGGGTGGTCGTCCTCATTGAATGTGCAAGACCCCTTTTATCATGCCAGTGTGCACAACCACCTGTGGCCAGGGGAGTGAGGTTTACTCGCACAGCTCTAACTAGCTGACCTCCTTTACACTTAACCTAAACCTCCCTCCCATCCGGGTCACGGCACCAAATGTAACCCCTCAGATTCTAATCACCCCACTCCGAGCGGGATTTGAACACGTGTTTCCGGCATGGGAGGCCAAACATTAGAAAATGTAAGTATGGAAAACAGACAATTGTCTTTGTGCTTTCAGATACTTTGTAAAAGTTTGATAAAAGAAAACATCAGACTCATAATGTTAAATACATTTCTTATTGATTACCAAAGTTTTATGATATAACATAAAGATAAGAAGAACAATAAATGTTTTAATTGATGATACATGTACAGTCAAAGCTTTCATTGTTTTAAAAAAAATCATGTTTAATTATGTAAATAATAATAAGGCAGATGAGTTGCATGAAATAAGAATCATTCCTCACTGGCCCAATAGATTGAGCTCCTTACACATTTGGAGTCTTACAGCTCTCATACCAATAACTTGAGCAACACTAACATTTAGACAAAAAATGTGTTTAATATTCCCTTGCCATCTATAGCTTTCTGGTGTCCTACCATGTTATTTCTTACATTTATGGTCAATAATATCGTCTATTATAGTTTGTATTTTGGATGACAACAACAATGACATAGATGACAGTGATCAACCAGAAGAGAAGGCCAATAGCAAAACTGACATGGTTAAGGATGCGAGCCATTCTGGAGTTTCTGCTTGCGATCGGTTGGTGTCCAAACATGTTAGCATCCCGAGCCTGTAAAAGTAAATTACAATAATATTACAAATATTGGCCTTAAACCCTTTTTAAATGACATGCATAAAATCAAATCAAAGGTCTTCACAGGTCAGAATATAAACAAAGACAAAATGCACCTCTAAACTCAGAAGAAAATGAGAAATAACATTATTACATATTTGATTTATAGTAACTATAAAAAAAATAACAAAACATATCACAGAGTTTGTAAACATCAGTGATTTGTGTGCATTAGGCTATATTTGCAGTTTTGCACTAGTTTTTGCTATCTTTAAATCTGTTTTTAAAAGTTAGGCTACTACAACTAGATTAGCCTAACTAGTTTGGCATTTTCTATTCTTGCCTGTTCCTTTAAGGAAAACAAGAGATGAATATGTCGTATGTCATCAAAGTACCGCAAGAGTGATTGAGAGCAGCCGGAGGACTCAGCCAGCGCAGCTTCTCCAGAGCTGCTGCACAAGCTCTGATGACGACACAGCTGTTTCACGATTGGCTGAATTCACCACGTCAACGATATCGTGTGATCATCGAACACCTTCAGTTCCACTAATGCTCACAAATCAGCATTGTTATAACAGTAAAATCTCTTTTCATGTAGTCATGATATTATACTGTCATATTTAGCTAAATAAAACTGTAAAAAAAAAACATAGACCCCACTACATAGTAGGCTTTAGGCTTATGTTGAACTTATTCTTGCAATCAGACGCTGTATTAAGCAGTAGAGTTCTCAACGGGCCGGGTCGGCCCAACAAACCCGACGGGACCCGCGGGTTCGGCCCGGGTTCGGGTCGAAAATATAAGCAAATGACTCGGGTCGGGTCGGACCTCGGGCTTAATCTTTTCCGCTCAGTGAAAAAAAACATTTATTAATCATCGCTGCTGTTTACCGTAAAGAAAGTCGGGCTGCTGCGTGCAACGTGCATCGCGGGGGCAGACCTGACGCCGCTGCGTGCACGCCTTTAGCCTGGAGAAGAAGATGGAGTTGGTGAAAAGTAAACTAGCCGCAGGTGAATTCATCGTTGCTACTACAGGAGTGGGAAAATCAGAGGTCTGGAAAGTGTTTGGAGTGGTGCTGGATTCTGATGGAAATTCTACAGGTTATGTGCAATGCTCAAAATGCAAGGTGCTGATGAAATATGACAGCAAAAAAATAGGGTCGTCCAGAAGATTTTTATATGAGGCATATTTAGTAGCCTATATAGCCTATTTATATATTTAAAGTTTGTTTCAGTTGTTTGTATTGTTTGTAGGCTATTGTTAAAAGACGTGAACATTAAAGGTTGATTTGAATTCCCGTCTGCTGATCATGATAATACCTGTATGAGAAAGAAAAAAAAAGAAAAAAAAAATCGACGTCGGGCTGCGGGCCGGGTTCGGCCAGATAATTCATGTTGATGTGTCGGGTTACATCGGGTCCGGGCTTTAAAAGCCACGGGCCGGGTCGGGTCGGGTTGTAATTTTCAGGCCAGTTGAGAACTCTATTAAGCAATAGTCTACATAACGTAGGGTATTAAATGGAAACAAATCTGAAACATCTGTGTATTTGACAAATATTGCATTTATTTCACTTCAGCTGTGGTAAAGTATGCAAACACCACGTGAGCAGTCACTACGGGAAACAGAAAGTGTCTGACTTCACGTCTCCTGTTTCAGTTCCTCCCCTCCTGCACGCGACAACTCTCGCCGATCGGCTACATCCAGCCACAGCCGATTTCCAACACACCTTAAGGGCCCTATTTTAACGTTCTGAAACTCAAGTATCAAACACAAAACGAAAGTAACTTTGTGGGCGGATCTCGGGCGCTGTTGCTATTATGCCGGCAGGATAAATGACTCTTGCGCAAATCTAAATTGGGTGGTTCTGAAGTAGCTACATTACTCATAGGTGTGGTTTGGGCGTAGTTAAAGCAGCACTAAGCAGTTTTTTTAGCTTAACTGAACAGCTTCGGAGTTATTGGAATGGTTATATGACTCTTTTCGGGTTGAATGGTGGTCGTCTCGCCCCACTTTACTACTTTACGCTACTTTATTATTATGAAGTGCAGAGGCCGTGGGTGCAGATACGCTCTGCGTGAGTTACGACAGTAACGTTAAATACAAGTACTCTACAGCGACTCTAGGGATCGCTGTTTGACAAAAACAGAAATCCTGCATAGTGCCGCTTTAAAGTGGGATTTGGCAGGTGGGGGAACTCTCAAATTTTGTGTAAGTGCAACATGGAAAAATTACTCACCGTGGGACAACATATTGAGTATCATGGTATAGCAATACTTTCTGGTAGAAGAGTGTCACTGTGGCAAGTATCACAATACTTATTTACTTGATATTTTAATGGCTTTATTTTGGTCCATCTACACTGATATGATGACGGTTATGTTAAAATTGCTGAACACCACACTATGGAACACAACCTTGTTTTATATTGTAAATTCAAACATAAAAATGGGAAGTCCAAAACTACAAATTTAACACACCAAAATGGCTGAAGACAATTATAGCAGAAATAAATCACAACCACAATTGGACACTGGGGTCTATATGACCCCCAATCGAAGTTTCCTTAGTAAAAAAAAATGGTTCCCTTCATCTCAGTGGAATAAGATTTGGTAGCTTTTCCTACATTATCTATCTATACACACACAAAAAAACTGGGCTTGATTCGGTGGTTCTATAGGTATGTAAAAAATTTTTTTACACTTCTGGTCTTCGGGGTCAATATGACCCCACATTGAAATGAATGGGAAAATCGAAAAAAATGTGTTTTTTATTTTTCATTTGTCAAAAAAAATCAATAAATCCAGAATAAATCTGAAAATTTCCATACCGCAATGAAGTCCTGGTACTAGAGCACAAATGCAATGTGGAACGAACATGATCACTTGCACACACACGTGTACACGCACACAAACACACATAAACGTATGACTCCAATAGAAAGCATTTTTATTGAAATTGGCAAATAAAATCAATAATTCCTGCATAAATTTGAAAATTCTCACACATAAATGAAGGCCTGGTACTAGATCACTAATGCAATGTGGAATGAACATTAACACACACAAATGTGTGCCCACACAGACACAAATACACACACAGATAGAGAGAGGTGTGACTGCAATAGAGAGCATCTTTATAGAAATTGGGAAATAAAATCAATAATTTCTGCATAAATCTAAAAATTTTCACACACAAATGAAGGTATGATATGAGAGCACAAATGTAACATGGAAAGAATGTGACTGCGCACACATAACATACACACAGAGAGACACACAAACAAACAGGTGTGACAGCAAAAGAGAGCATTTTTATAGAAATTGGGAAATAAAATCAATAATTCCAGCATGAATCTAAAAATGTTCACACATAAATGAAGGCCAGGCATTAGAGAAAAAAACAATGTGGAATGAGCATGATTACACACACACACACACACACACACACACACACACACACACACACACACACGCACGTGTGCACACACAAACACACACAGACACAGGTGTTTATTCTTCGCTCCTGTTCATATCCACCTATAGCTGTTTGTTTTTTGTTTTTATTTCCTTTTGAAAATTAATTTCTGATTCTAAAGTTAATCATTTTATACATTTCGATAATTGAAATAATATGAAATTGCAATCAAGTATTTTCTTTTAGTTGTAACTTGTGGCATTATTGCAAATTTATTTGGCATTACTGCAAAATTTATATAGCAATATTGCAATAACAAGATACTTCAAAAGACCTCAAACAACAACAAAAATAATTCTAAACTTTGACAAAATACTGATTTAATGTATTTTAAGCGTTTAAATATATATATTCATTAAAAAAAAAAGCTGTTATAAGAGCAGTAAGTCACATCCAGAAAAATGAATGGATCTCTATGGGGCCTCTGCTGGAAGTATATGGTAATTACACTTTAAGGCTAAAAACATATTATATACAAAAAAACATCTAACCAGCAGATGGCAGAATTATGCATCTAACACCTAGACCAATATCCAGAAACAATTCCAATTTAAATTTGATCATCATTAATGTGTTTTTTTCATAAAAAATTAATATTTCATACGTATGCTAATGGTGTAGTGGAGGAATTCTGCAGTAATTAGGTAAAAAAGTACTTCATATCTCCCAAAACACAGCATTAATGAATAGATTAGAAGTAAACAAAAAAAAAATGATATATTATTTGTATGAATAAAAAATGTATATTTTTTGTACAATTACTCTATCAATTGTTGGGGTCATATAGACCCCAAAGCCCTGATTTGTAAACAGGAAATGAAGACCTTTTGAGGGTTATGGAAATTTGACATTAGCCTACTTCACCTTATACTTTTAACTCCAATGCAAAATCCACTTGCTCTGGCTAGAATAGCAACTGTCAGGGGCGGAATGGAACAAAAATTCAGCCACTGGCCATGCCAGCCCACATTACCACCCCACCACAGCCTACCCACAGACACCTGCATTCAAGTGTAAGGTAGTTAGGGGGGTTGGGGGCATGTTCCCCCGAGAAAATCTGGATTTCTCTGACCTACATATGAGCAATTTAAGACTTTTGAAGGCCAAAAAAATGTATAATAAATAGCTTTAAAACCATGTCAGTGGGCATTAGATTGTTGTCAATACCTGCTCTCTCCTCATCTACATCTTTCTTTTTCTCTCTGTCTCCTTATCCTGCCCTATTTCTTCCCCTCCTAAAGCTGGACTTTGACTGATAGTCTTAATTTTCGTCTGTGTCAGTGAAGAAAATAAGGTATGAACCAACTGATATTTATGTTTTATGAATCATTTTCTTAGATAAGTTAATTTACCCAGGGCTACCAGGTCAGTATTGCCAATAGGAACCTTCTAGCTGTGGAATTTAAAAACGTTTGTTTTTAAATGTTAAAAGTGATTTTAAATAATACAAATTATAGGCTACGTTTTACGCAGTTGGTGGAATTTGCAGACTTTCCCTTAGGCATCATGCGCTGTGGAAAAGCATTCTCAAAGCATTCTCAGCTATAAATATGCAGCATTAATGCAAGTAGATGATTTTGAACGAATATTTCATGTCGATATACAATGGTTACATAATGTTAAAACTAATTCTGCTATTGATATCTTTGTAAGATATACGACCATATAGCACAGTGGCAAGGGAAAACAAATTTCCGGCGAATATCGAACCTAAAACTAACTTTACCGCGCTCAAGGTGAGTGCATTTCTATGAGGCGCCGGACTGGACAAAAGCGAAGCGAACTGCGCGAGAGAGATCGAGATCGAGTGTGTCCGCGCGCGAGAGAGACCGAGTGTGTCCGCGCGCGAGAGAGATCGAGTGTGTCCGACATTGCAAGCATAAGTAATTGGAACGTAAGTAATAGAGGCATAGGAGTTCGATTAATGGACAACAATATATAAAAACAACAATTAAATGATTACCACTGAATTAGCAGGATGGAGCTTACTTCTTTCTCTCTTTTGGTCAGTATAATGAAACTTCTGTTAACATAATTTTGTCTTCAATTAGGTGTCAAGCCTCTCTGAAATCACACTATTTCATATTTATTAATTATATCTTATTATTCAATAAACCAAACTCCAGTGTTACTCGTCCCTAAATAGAACCACAAAATTGGCAAATTACTGATCAATTACACAATTAAAAGAGAGACTTTCAAAATATCGATTCAGTGACCATGACTTACAAATGGAGAAAGGACGACATAAAATCCTGGATACCATGAGAACAGAGACGATGCAGACTGTGATTTGAATAAGATAGACAGAAGACAAAAACAAAAACACTTTCTCGTCTGTCCCAGGTACCACTACAAGGGGAATATTTTTTCCACAATTTGCAGCACTGAATGTTTTATTACTTTAAATGACTCAGAGAAACTTCACTATATGCTTGACAAAATTATATTATTTTTAATGTATTTATATTTTATATAGATTGTATTTATAATTAATATTAAGATAGACAAGAGATAGCATCTTCTTTTATAATTATTATTGCTATTATTTTTACCTATCATCGCACTGCGCGAGACGAGAGAGAGAGCAAGTGTGTCTGAGTGCGCGAGAGAGACCGATGGGTCCGAGAGCGAGCGAGTGAACTTCATTCATAACATAAATGTATTTCATTAAATAGAAAGTTTAAGGAATATTTCATTAAAACTGCAATTAAAATTAACGCGTAGGCTATAGGTTTGTGTTTCTGTGCATTGGTGTCTTTTGTGTACATGCATGTGTGTATGCTTGTCAAATAATGTCAAACATTTTGTTAAAAAGTATAACACCGTCGGTGTATGAATGAGTGAATGAATGGGTGAATGTGAGGCAATATGTAAAGCGCTTCGGTGGCCATGGGTCTGTTAAAGCGCTATATAAATGCAGTCCATTTACCATTTTTATATCTTTGACAAAAAACAACAACAACAACAACAACAACAACAACAACACAAAAACACTTTAACATTTCCTGTAGCTATACCAGTCAGGCCAGTTGTTGCTGCATTCCCTTCAAAGGCAGTCTTTGCAGATTGAACCATCTTCCTCACAGATGCCATTATCCCATCCACAGCTCTCATGGTAACGACTTGCACAGACAACATCCCGATGTCGGTGAATACAATTCAGAGTCATTGTTATTTGACCCTCAAGAAACTAAACCTGGTTGTGGTACAGTGATTAGTTATGAAATCTTTACTACATAAATTCAAAATATATAATTACTAATGCTCGGACACACTCGGTCTCTCTCGCGCACTGACAGACATCTCTCTCGCGCACTGACAGACATCTCTCTCGCGCGCAGTCACACTTTGTCTCTCTCGCGCGCAGACACACTAGGTCTCTCTCGCGCGCAGACACACTTGTCTCTCTCGCGCGCAGACACACTTTGTCTCTCTCGCGCGCAGACACACTTTGTCTCTCTCGCGCGCAGACACACTAGGTCTCTCTCGCGCGCAGACACACTTGTCTCTCTCGCGCGCAGACACACTCGGTCTCTCTCGCGCATTTCGCCTTGCATGGAAGTTCGATTTATGGATACTAAATAGTACACGTCTTGTTTTGAACTAATGTTTTGTTTTTTGTCAAAGATGTTAAAATCTTAAACAAAATGTTTGACATTATTTGACAAGCATACACACATACATGCACACAAAAGACACAAATGCACAGAAACACAAACCTATAGCCTACAGTTTTGTATTGAGTTTTAATTGCATTTTTAATTAAATATTTCTTAAACTTTCTATTTAATGAAATACATTTATTGTGTTGTTGCTACAGTGTCAATTTACTGTAAAAAACATACTCGGTCTCTCTCGCGCACGTGTCGCACGCGCACGGACACACTCGGTCTCTCACGCGCACTGACACACTCGGTCTCTCTCGCGCAGTTCGCTTCGCTTTTGTCCAGTCCGGCGCCTCATACATTTCACGCATTTGTAATCGCTCCCGTTCAGCGGGGAGGGAGGTCGGTCACAGGTCCATCTCGGGACCAGCGAGATTCGTTGAGATTACTTAATTATTTATTAATTTCTTCTTCTTCTTGTTGCTATTTTATGGGGGTTGGCATCCAACTTATTGGTGCATTTCCGCCACTTTCTGCTCCGGAGTGTGGAACAGAAAATAGGTTTACAGACTAAATCCCCTCCCCCACTCACACCTCATCCCAATCATTCTGCAAAATAATAATAATAATAATTATTATTATAATAATGACAACAACAATAATTATACTTTTAACCCTCCTCAATAGCTACTACATTTCTTCATATCCTATTAAAACCCCCTGTTTCTCTTAAGAAAGTCATAAGAATTCTAGTCTGAAACCTATCACTCAATAGCCCTTTTAATGAGATGTTCTGAACTCCCATCTAACTCAGCTTATTCCTCATCATCTCTCTCTATGCTCCATACCTACTACATCTCAAAATAATATGCTCTACAGACTCCTCTTCCTGGCATCCACCACACAGTCCAGTAGGCTATTATGTTTCCCTATAACTTAAGCGTTTTATTTAATAAACAATGTCCCAATCTTAACCTAGAGATCACAATTTCTTCTCTCCTATTTCCACTTCCAACCCTTGTACCTTTAACTTCCCTTTGAATTTGATATAAGTGTCTCCCTTTCCCCTCTCTATCCCACCTTTCTTGCCACTTTTGATTTATTTTCTCCCATATCACACTTTTAACCTCTGCTTTGCTAATACTAACTTGCATTTCTATATTTCCATTTGTTAATGCCCTTTTTGCTAATTTATCTGCCATTTCATTCCCCCTTACCCCTACATGTCCTGGTACCCATATACATGTAAACTTTACCTGTCTACTTTGATTTACTATTCTTATTTATTAACTTATCTGAGGCGTACCACTTTAACCCTTGGGCGTAACGTGAAATAAACCAATCAGAGCATCATCTCATATTCCCTTTAAAAGCAGGCGCGCTTGTTCCATGGCGGATTGTTATTATGATAGCGGATATGAGAAGCTGGTAAGTTGAAGAGTAAGGTTTTTAATGAACTTACATGATGGTAAAGGTGATTTTGCAGTCTTCAGAATTATGTTTCCTGGTTCTTGACGGACAACCCACTTTGTCAGTTGTTCTGTTTCTTGCCACTATTGGTCAAACAGGTTTGTTCCGTGTCTTCATCACTATATTACCCTGAATAATGTGGGTAAATGTGTAAGCTAGATTTATGCCTATGTTTTCACATCTTCATGGACACCACAATGATTTCCCTCGTGTGGTAATATTTTTCCTTGTAGGCTAATTATGTATGGTTTGCAAAAATGGGAACTGCTGCATTTGTGTAGATGAGAGAAGCAAAGTGCATTGTGCACACGCATTATGGCCAAGCATGCGCCCTTAAAATAGCATCTGAATAACACGCCACTGACTTCAGACTAGGTTTTTCCTGGTCTGTGCCAGAATTGTTTTCTGAAACTGAAAAGTAGCACCAGGGAACGTTTGCGCCAAAACACGCCTCATATTCTCTGGGAGCGCAAGTTCATTCCCTAATTTACAACGTGCGCCATGTGGAGGGAAAAGTCCGCTGTGCGTCGGGTGCAGGAATGATAGCCAATGCGTCGGTGTACAAAGTCAATTGCGTTGGGTGCAAGATAGGGCCCTAAATTTAAATAAAACTGACTCATTTTTTTGTACAGTTTATACTATTTTAGAGCACGCAGCCTAGTTAATTCTGTATTGTGAATTTTTCAACACAGAAGCAATATTTTCTGTATAGGCTATCCTTTTCATTAACCACAGCTAAACATGGAGCTTCTCGTCTGTGTGACTGACTTAAATTGCGATAAACGGTAAAACGCTACAAACTAGTGCTTATTAGTACGTTAATAAATTAAAATAATATGGAAAGAAATACCTGTTTAGAACGTCAATCACCATAATAAACTGTTTTTGCACAGCTAAAATAGCTTAACTGGAGAATATAATTAGAACAAATAGCCTCGAACATTCAAAATTAAAATGACTCTTAGGTTTAGAATAAGGTCAATACAGGCTTAAAGTATTGGAGTAAACAAGCTATAGCAGTGATAGCTAGATTACTTTTGTAATTTAAACTTCTATAATGCATAGTTTATAATTTTATGTTTTTTACTCAAAAGAGAGAAAGGATCTGGCTACAGTAAATTGACAGCAATTCACAAAGTTGTTTTTGAACCATGCACTTCTAAAAATAAGGGTTCTTTATCGACACCTTTAACATCCATGGAATCTTTCCATTGCACTAAAGGTTCTTTATAGTTTAAAAGTTTCTTTTAAATTTTTTAAAATGTTCTTCAAACTAAGATTTTTTTTAAGGACTTTTCACTTAAAGGTTGTTTGGGGAACCAAAAATGGTTCTTCTATGGCAAAACACCCTTATGTAACCTTTATTTTTTATAAAGCCAAACTCTTTAAAAATTAAAGTTGGAAACTGCAAACCAGCATTTACTGCTAGGCCTAGATGTAAAAAGGTTAACAACATGCTAAAAATACAATGCTGAAATTTTAAACAGAGGTTCAAATAACGTCACATATCAATGTTGATTCGAAAAGCAAACTCTTTTTGATTTAAACTCAACCTTGATCCATGACGGCAAATAGGCCTAATCATTAAAAATGCAGGCTGTTAACAATAAAGACTTTCTGAAGATTTAAGTAATTCTTTACATATTTAAACTCTAATATATGAACCTTGGTTAATATTCTAGTACAACTATGACCTCATTATTTTGACTGTCTCTAGTGTCTATTTCAGTTCCACGTTGATTCCTTTATACTGACATGAACCGTGACCCTGTGAAAACCTGTTTAGCTCTTAATATAAAGTGATTTTAACAGAGCTCTATAAACAATTTCAAAACAATATTTATGCCCTATATTATTTGAAAAATAAAGGTTAAATTATTTATTTATTTTGAAGAGTAGGCCTATCATTTGTAAATGTGCTAAGCGAGGAGAGACATCTGTATGAACCAATACTTACTGTGATGGAGTAAACGAGAGCAGCGGATCCCAGAGGTAAGCAGCAGCACAGCATGGTAAAGATGGAATAACACAGGTAATCTGACTCTGGATTAGTCAGTGGAGTGAAGGACACATTAGCTGGAGGCTGCACAGTGACCACAGTCTGCACCGGATATGACCCTTGTATGTACTGGGCAGATGCTGCCGGAGCTCCATAATGATGCACAGGTTGACCTGAAGTGCTGGGATAACTTTGAGAGGGAGGGAATCCAGTGGAGTATTCTGGAGGCACCTGCTGAAGTGGAAGTAAAGTCTGCCCTACTTCTATTGGAGACTTTTTGGGATCCATGTTTGTCTTGGATTGTGTTTTTTCCCCCCTGCAATAAGAAAGATCTGTATGTCTGTCTCTGGTGTGTAGTCAGGTGAAGATTGATCTGTTGCATGCATCTCACATTCCTCTTTTTGTAGCCTACTGGTAGTGTGATGCTGCTCACTGCAGAGCAAATGGGTGGAGCTTACTTCTAGCTCCCCCTCGCTAGACGTCCAGTGAAGAGGAGTGAATGTATATTTTATTTATTTATTCTGACACCTTCAGTTCCAATAATTCTCACACATCTGTATTTTTATAAAAGTAAAATATGTAGTCGCGATGTTGTGTCATGTTTATCAAAAACGAACTGATAAAAAAACGTAGACCCTACTTTATTGGTAGGCTATCTAAATAGTATGGCTTATTGAATTTAATTATTGTAAAAACAGACGCTGTGTTAAGCAGTGGCATCTGTGTATTTGACAAATATTGCATTTATCAGCTGTGATCAAGTATGCAAAGGCAACGCGAACGTTATTTTCTACCGGAAGCAGAAAGTGTCCGACTTGACTCCGTTTCAGCTCCTCCCCGCATGCACGCAGCAACTCTCGACGACCTGTTAAAGGTGCTCTAAGCGATGTCACGCGTTTTTTAGGCCAACATTTTTTTTGTCACATACAGCAAACACCTCCTCACTATCCGCTAGCTGCCTGTCCCCTGAACACACTGTAAAAAAACGCGGTCTCTGCAGACACCCCAAGCTCCACAAACAGCAACAAAAACAAACTGGGCTTACCCGCACCACGAAACATAACAAACTGTTCCAGCCAATAACCAACAAGAAGGATTTGGGGGGGTTAGTGCGCGAATGAGGAGGAGGGAGGGTCTAGCTAGCCTCCGTTTTGTTTGACAATAGTTCGAACGTCAACAAGAAGTGACGTCACCCAGGATCGCTTAGAGAACCTTTAAAGGAATAGTTCATCAAAGAAGGAAAATTAGCCCATGATTTACTCACCCTGAAACCATCCTCTGTGTATATGACATTCTTATTTCAAACAAATAAAATCTGAATTAGCGTAGCCAGAAAAGCATTTCTGGATGTGCATTAGAAAAACTGGGTGTGCCACATTTATTGTCAGATTAATGTGCAAAGAAACCCCGACCCGGCGTATCACTAACTTTACAGAATAGACTGGGCTAATGTGAAAACTATACTGAGGCTCGCCACGTAAATACAATACTAGTCCTATATAAAGTATAACTCAGGGCTCAACATTAAGGCTTTTCATGTGCTTGTCCTTGGAACAAGTAAATCGGCCATTCACTTGTCCAAGTAAAAAAATTGCTTGTCCAAAAAATAGGATTTTTTTTGTGTTGTAAATACAATTTATTCTGAAGCAATATTTTCATCAGTGTTTAGTCAGCTTTTACATATTTAAATCTGCATATTTATGATATTTTAACCTTCATAAAGAGCATTTTTACCCAAATCGGTTTAAATATATACTTTATCTTTCATTTTAAATTCTTAAATATGATCAATAAATTCAATTGAAATAATAAGACACTATATGGCTGTTACCAATCAAAATAATTAATTTACACTGAAAAATTACAACTGCATAATGTAATGCAATCTCATAATGTTATGAGATTGTTCTAAATATTTTTTGAATATACAAATAGAATGTTAGCCTACTTTTAAACACGAAACTAAACCACCAGTAGGGGGCAGCAAGTGACCCTTAATGAGTGATTTAAAGGATGTGAGTGAGGCAGTTGTTTAATGGATCATTGAATCTTTGACTCAACCGATTCATTCAAAGCACTGAATCATTTAGTAATGCAGTTATGTGTTCCGGTCAAGGGGGTAATCCATCAGCCGGAAACTGAAGCCTCCCTGGGGGCTGCCATTGTAGCAGACCATCACCTGCTTAGCAGTCCATTGACTACCATTCATTAACTTTACATCTAAGGTGTCCAAAGACTTAATTTGTCCATTATTCATTTATAAAGAAACACAACAATGTATAAAAGGCTCAATTACTTGTACCTTACGTTATAGCCCCGTAGAAGCCGTTTTTGTAAAAATAGGCTAACGAATGCGTCATGACCACGCGACTCTCTGACGCACAGTAGAGATATTACCGTATAGATAGGAGGAGAAGCTCGCAGGCAATCTTTTACTGTCTATGAGGCAATCGGGGGGACATGGAGGTATAAAGTCAGAATGACAAAATAATTAATCAGAATACTTACCAAAAGTTGCTCGAGGTCACGCTCGCCATCTCTGCAAGATTAGGTGATTCAGATTTGTCCTGGCACAGCTACTAGAAGATTTACAACTGTCAGACAGGTTTCTCAAGTCACATCTTCTTCAAGCTCAGTTTGAGCCTGCGCAGTACGCTCAGCCATCAGGAAGTGAGTGCTTCTAATGGGCTCCACTTTTCTCCGTTGAAATCAAGGGGGTCGCTGTGTCCATTTCTTTTACTGTCTATGGTTCCGGTGAGATGCGCTGTGGTTCTGCTGTGATCTTTGTTTGGAACTATTTTCGCTGCCCAAATAGAACAAAAAAAGGTCAATATTGTGTCTAAAATGTAAGTGACTTGATATTAATTAGTTGTTTATTGAACTGTCATATGAAATCAGTGTCACATTTTCAATTGTGGTGATATTCAGCACTTGTGGTCGTGTGATGTTGCTTAACTGTATCATATCATAAGTTATAAATACTGTATAAAAACTCCACATGAATTTTTTAACCGCTGTTTGTTCAATTAGTTTCTTTGTGTGAGCTGAGCTCATTGTTTCCACTTCTTGGAATTTCGGAAATTTAAATAAGGACACTGATCTGTTTTGTACGTGATCGCATCCAGGTAGTTCACATTTCCATGACAAAGGCATAGCTAGCTAGCAAACTGTAGGCCATAGTAACTAATAGTACTGACAGTAACTCGCGATTGAGCGGCAAACTGATGTGATTTGAATGTGCTCTATTTATATTGTTAGGGGAGGGCCAGCCTCAGTGGCTCCCGTGCATCATCTAGTAGGGGCGTGTCCAGGAGCCCAGGGGCTCCAGTGTGTGATTGAGCCCCCGTTTTAGCCCCGCCCAAAAAAATTCGGAACACAGCAACGGTGAAAAACTGTTTTACGGTCTAACTCCACAATTCAGTACTTCGCAGTTCACAGTCTTTGTAATATGTTTTAGCAATACAATTCTAACATTTATAATGTGTTTGTAATTTTTTTTACAGGGGACTTTAAGTGTTACTCTTTTGGCGTAAGTTGACTTGCGTACGGCCGTCTGCCAGAAATTTAGTCGATAAAGTTTTAAATATGGATATTTTTCTTACACGAACGCAACGCTTCACTTCAGAAGGCCTTTGTTAACCCCCCCCCCCCCAGAGCCATGTGTAACACTTTTATCATGGATGGATGCACTTTAATGTACTTCCAAAAAAATATACCCATTCACTCCCATTATACACCTTGGAAGAGCCTAGATATTTTTTAATATAACTGAAAAAAATCCATCTGAAAGAAAAAAATCATATACACACGTAGATGGCTTCAGGGTGAGTAAATCATAGGCTATTTTTTTTTGGACTATCCCTTTAAATCCAGCAGCCGATGCTGAACAGCTGCTTATCACATGCCCCGTTAAATGGCATTCATGTGATTGTTATAGACTGAATACTGTTTTATTATTCAAATGATGGTTATGTTTGTGGAACATCTGTATGTTGGCATATGTAACATATCAATAGGCTAGGTTTATTTCTCCTGTTCAATTTGTAACAGAACCACATGTTGCCGATCAAGTTCTTCAGTAAATAAGAAAGCATCTACATTCTGCTGAGTGCATCTCCAATTAAGAATCTATCTCATTCAGTTCTGACCGACTGCTGTGTTTCACACCCATCTGAGTTAATATCAATATACATCAACGCAGTGGCGTGCACAGACCTCCTCAGGGGCATGGGCGGAAGAACCAAAAAGGGCAAAAAGAAAAAAAGAAGAGTTCCTTTTTTTTCTTTCTTTTTATCCTTTAATTCCTTGGCATTCTATGAAAAGATGTTGATACAATTAGAGTGCGTAACAAATCAAACGAAAATAGGGAAATTATTATAATATTACTAAATATTATTTAGAACACACCTTCTATGAATTTTGAAGCGTACGAACAACCCCACGTTTGCATGACTTCAACGTCACATCACTAAGCTTCCGACAACTCTTTCAGGGTACATTTACATAACAACGATTAAGTTTTCGCAAACAGACAACAACATAAAAAAAATCCCCTGACAAAACGATTTGCGAAAACTACTAAAAACGCTGTATATGCAAAGCAGACCAGTAGTTGGCGATGCCACTTTGTGAAGAAACACTACACGCCTATAGACTGAACACGTAATACGCGTGCGCATAACATCACCGTTTTCAAAATCTTGCACTTTCAAACCTGGAAAAGTTTGCATTTTCAGGGCCCCAAAATGCCATTGTCATGTAAATGAACGGCCAAAACGTTTTAGTTGAAAACGGTGTCATGTAAACGGCCCCTCAGTCTTTGTTTAAAAACATTTTCCCTGAAAGTTAAAGCTAGAAATGTTTTCAAGAGCACGATTATAACCACAACGAGGCTGTGAAAGCCAATCAGTGATAAGTTTACTTGTTCGGCTAATGACATTTAATGTCCCCGACAACCTCTGTAGCCTTTTTTAGCAACTTGTTAGCAAACCGCCTTTTACAAGACAAGTGAAATCTTAAAAAAAATCACAAGAGAGTATTACTGATGTATTTTATAAGAAAAAGTGAAAATATCTTGAGCTTGTGCTCGCCACAGACCTAATTTCAAGCATTTAACCAAAAACACATTAAAAAACCCATTGCCTTCAAGACAGTAGAATTAAAAGTGCTAAATCTTCTGTTTCTGGGTTTTGGCCAACAAAATTACGTCATCCCTGCACCATTCTATTGATTTTAGTGAATTTCCTCAACAAGATTCTCTTCAAATTGTTGCATCATCATGTACTTTACCCAACAAAACAGTTACTACGTTTACATGCAGACAAAAACCGGGATATTAGCAATAACCCGGTCACGCACGGCCATGTAAACACCGGCAAAAACCCGAATATGCTCATATCCCGGATTTGAAAAACCGGGATGTGATACCTGGGGTACCCCTTTTCTTACCCGAATTTTTGGTCATGTAAACGCGTATCGGCATATCCCTATAATGATTTGTGTGCTGCGCATGTTCTATTCGCAAGGAATCTTGGTCTTTTGAGTAGAGGAACTTCTCGGCGCATACAAAAACCCGCGTGCAGTATACCGGAAGTAAACAAGGAGAGATGCAGCACAGCATACTTTTGGAGCGAGGTCAGTACCAGCACCAAAGCGCAAACAAAGGCGATCGCTATCTGCCCCGAACTATTCATTATCCTCGTGCTGTTGTTGTTGTCTTTGGATAAGGGAAGAAGAATCGGAAATGACGCATGTTGCGTCTTAAGGTTGTCCCTACGTCCAGACGCTAACCGTGCGTCGCCGTTTACATCGGGATATTGCAATTCCATGTATACAGGACTCTCTCTGCTCGCGCATGTAAACGGGTTATTCATAATGTTTGCATTTACTAAAACATTATTAAAATCAAAAGTTGTATTTGTTAACATTAGTTAATGCACTTGCTGTGACATAACATGAACAAACAATTAAATTATATATAACAATAATAAAGGTATATTATTATTAACTAAGATAAACAAATACAGTAACACATGTGTTGCTCATGGTTAGTTCATGTTAGTTAATACATGAATAATAAACAAATTAACCTTATTGTAAAGTGTTACTATGAAATCAAAGATATAATTCCTTATAATTTAGAGTTGGACATGGACTTAAGATTTCATTTCACTTGATGTATTTCCCCAAGCTAATAACACTTGCCTTGGATAAAAACGAATGACATTGTCAGACTCAGAATGCGGCTGAAATTGAGTTATACTTCTATTTTAGTTAAGCATAACTCGCATACTGCGCAACTTTTACAGTAGCACGGTAGGATAAATATAACTTTTCCATATTAGCTTACGTTACCTGCTGCTCGTGTAATTTGAAGACTCGCGGCACTGCTCCGCATGCGCTGCAGCGGAAACTCCGCCTACCACTTCATCTCCGCCAAATGCTTCCGCCAAAAATAAATGTTTACATAATATTTTTTTGTATTATTATTGTAAGTGGCAATAGTATATAAGTGTATTTTTATTTATCATACTATTTATAATAATAATAATTATTATTATTATTTACAATTATCAGAGAGGGGCACAATACATTTTGAGACAAAAGGGGCAGGCCCTATATATATATATATATATATATATATATATATATATATATATATATATAGGGGCCATGTTGGAGACTTGGCTGACGACCCACGGAGAGGAAGCCGATGGAGGTGGAGACCCAGGCGGTGGTGATGAGCCCAAGCATCATCGATGGCTTTGGAAACCTAGGCGGAGCTGCAGCGACCAGTGTCCGAGGTCGAGCCAGGTTACCAGAGGACTGAGGCAAAGCCTATGCGACTGAGAACCAAGGTGGAGCCGGAGGCAAGGTGGAGAGACGAAGCGCAACTGAACGCCCAGAAGTCCATGTTGCAGGCAGAGCGACATCTGACCAAGGCGAAGCCGGAGGGATGAGGGAGTCCAGTGGAGCCATAAGGACGATGCACAGTGTTGCTGGCTCGCACACCTGGTCAGACTTTCCTTCGGGCTCAGGATTCGGGGTGATGGTAGTGATGGCAATTTCAAAACACTGCTTCATGAAGCTTCGAAGCCTTTACAAATGTTTTGTTCCGAATCAGTGGTTCGGAGGCGTGTATCAAACTGCCAGAGTCACGTGATTTCAGTAAAGGAAGCTTCAATTCGTCATAACTGTTTCGAAACACTAGAGCTCCCCCTACAGCTGTGAGGCGTATATTTCACAACAATGTCGTAAAAAAACTCACTTGCGGCACCCTCCTCCCCCTTTCTACCACTGCTCATGTGCATTTGTTATTATCGGAGCTGGCCAACTTTATCATGTGGAGCTATGTCTAACGAGGTGGGTAATACATCATACACATTGAGGGCGGCGTGTGTGTTTATGTCGAATTGCCGTAAAGCAGTTTGTGTTTCTCGCTCGTTCTCGCTTCTCACGAGACTTCCTATTTCCAACTTACCCGGATGCTAGTCCCCATGTTGCAAGGTTGGTTTTCCGCCTAGGAACGTTGGGGGGAGCGGGGAAAGTCACCATTCTCACCAGAACAGGTTAATAAACCATCCAAATGATTTCTAAATTGTTTTATTAAGTTGAAATAGTTGCCGAATGCCCCTTTAAAGCACCGTTTTTGACTGCGCATGTGCGAACGTGCTCGACTGTAAGAACGAGCCTATAATTGAATCTGAAAAAAATGCAAAATAACTGAGAAAAATGAGAAATAATCCTCAGCTGTCATGTCTGTAATTCATATGAAAACATCTAGCGTTAATTCAATTTTAAAAAGTTTCATTAAAATAAGTTATTTCTCCACCACGTGCGTGACGTAATAAACCAACGTGGTTGAACGATCAGTTTTTGACAAAATGGTTTCTGGAAACAGTTGTGAATAGCAAGTTGATTTCTTCAACGATGCATCGGACAATGGTAGTGAAGCAGCGAGTTACATCGTTGTACGGGAAACGCACCCGGAGTAGTTGGCATCTCGAGTCTGTGAAAACAATTATGAAACATAATGTTAACCACTTCTGTTCTCATTCTGAATTTCTTTGAGCCAATGGCACAGGGGGAAATTCTTAAATGAGGGACAAACTACACTCCCTGGATGGGTTTTCTTATAGTTTAACATTTAATATTTGATTTCCATTTGTGAAAGGTTTGATGAAATTGTTGACAAAAGATTCTATATTTTATTCTTACCCTTTTTTGTTTTATCCTTCAATAAATTGTCAACAAATGTACAAAGATTTAATCAAAATATTTATGTAAAATGTCTTTCAATGTTATTGACTTTTGTTTAGATATTTTTACACGCGATCCGTATTAATGCTTCACAAATGAATTGTACTGATGTTTTAAAATACTTTTACTCAGGAATTTAAAAACTATAAATATTAGCATTAAAATTATAATAATACAATAATAATGATTATAATAAGCATTACTTAAAGTCTTATAAAGTGTGAGTAAAATTTACATGAAATAGAGAAACTTTACTTAATTGTGTGTAGCCGTTTGAAAACATGCTGTTACATTTGTTTTAAATCTCTGAAAAAAAACAAATTTTTTATATTGGACTACAACAGTAAAAATAACTAATATAATATATAAAAAATGTGTTACTGTTGAGGGGGTCTCCAGTGCCACACCTCTTTCTCTAGAACTGAAAGTAATTTACAGGAAGCCAAAAAACTTGACCAAAGACCACACGTATACGTTGGCCTACTTTTATCAGTGAAGCATGACCGTTATGTTGCAGGAATGTGCAACATGACTACCTTGTATTGTTTAAGCAACTTGTATTGTTTAAAATGCTTACATATTTGTCAGACCAGCTGAAGTTTTAACAGGCCTGGGCCAGGTTTCCAGATAACGATGGATCTTAGAATTTACGAGTATTTTCTATGAGTGACTTTACAAATGTTCGTGTTCATTTCACGTGTGTTTCACAAAACTACAGCTGTGCTTTAAGTGCTACTTAAGAGTCGCTGTCCGTTTGTCAAGTTCTGAAATGTCAAGCTTGTGATTGTAGCACACGCTTGTATTTTGAAATGTTTAGCCTAATTGTTTTAATCTGATGTGCATTTTCTACGAGGCCAATAATCTATAAATGCACAAACCTAGGGGTGGAGACACCAGCAAAATGGCTGAACCAAAGAAAATACATTTTTCAAAAAGAGGAGATTAATTTCATTTTAGAGGAGTTGGAGTTATACAACATATTTTATTCAGCAGGTCATACAAATAAATAAAAAACAAAAAAATCTGGGATGATATTTCTACAAAACTGGCTGCTACTAGGGGCATTCAAAGTTCAGGGAAGGAGGTTAGGAAGAAGTGGCAGGACTTTGCCAGCCTTCCTAAAAGGAAAAGGGCACTGCAGAGGGCAACATTTAATAAAACAGGTGGTGGGACCAATAAGTCCCATCTTCTCACAGCAGAGGAAGAAAAGACCTTGTCAGTACTTGGCACAAGTGCTTCAGATGGCATTTGTGGTGGTATTGACATCCACAGAGGAGTAGGGCTAACTCAACCTGAGCCTGAGTCAGGTCCTTCATGCTCAGAGGAACTATCAGTTTCATCTGCCATCTCCCAGCATCTACCATCTCCCAGTCCTCCAAACAACCCTCCCAGGCCTCAGCCTCCATCTTCTGTTGTCCAGACTGCAGCCACAACACCTCAGCAGTTTGAGAATGTTTGTAGTTGTAGTCAGGACATTTTAGAGTGTCCTTACTTAACAGAGAGGAGGATGAAGAGGTGGAGGAGGAGGATGAAGATGGCATGATGGCACCACATGATGGCCAACCAAGAAATACCCAATACATGGCTGGGTTTCGTGCACGTCAGCAAGTCATTGACATATTTATTTTGTTCATCCCTTTTTTTCCCAGTCTTTGAAGCATATTAAATCTTTTATTTTATTTTTTGTTCATTCATTTAATTTAGAAAAAATATTTTTTTAGTAGGCCTAATGGAATTATTTAAGTGAACTTAATGTGACGGAGCAATTTACTTTTTAAGCGCTGTGTGTCAAGCATATACACCATTTTCACTAGAATCATTTGAGTAGTGAATCATTCATAATGTCTGTGATCAATGTTTTTTGATGCAAGTTTAAGCTAATAAAAATAATAACTAGAATGTACATTTCCTGAAGAAAATGTGAGTGGTGCTTGAAGTGGCAAAACTCGCCACTCGGTTGCTAGGTTGTGGTACATGATTCCGTATGAGCCAAATAACATGTCTGTACGATGTTCTGGTGCTGAGATGTAGCTTATTCATGTTGTTCAGGTGGTTGCTAGGGTGTTGTGGGCGGTTGCTAGGCGGTTGCTATGGTGTTCTGGGTGGCTGCTATGGTGTTGCTAGGCTGTTGCTATTTAGTTCTGGATGGTTGCTATGGTGTTGCTAGGCGGTCTCTAGGGTATTCAGTGTGGTTGCTAGGGTGTAGGCAGTTGCTGGGGTGTTCTAGGTGGTTGCTAGGCGGTTTCTAGGGTATTCTTGGTAGTTGCTAGGGTGTTCTGGTAGGTTGCTAGGTGGTTGCTATGCTGTTGCTAGGGTATTCTGGTTGGTTGCTAGGGTGTTGCTAGGCATTTAAATTTCAATGGTTCACTGCTGGGGGCGATGATCTCGGTCAACGCATGAATCCTGTGTCCTGCAGTTCCCCAGCAATCGCCCAGAGGACCAACACCAGTTAGGTGTACCTTTGTGTGTTCATTCAAGCTGGTTCTAAAAAATACACACAACGAGCAGTCTGGAAAGTTTGTTGGCACACCAGTTGTAGAAATTTCCTGATGTGGTCCTCGAGAGATTGCTGCTCCATGCATGCAGAGCAGCTGGATGGCTGGTAAGATCATTCTGTTTTCAGTTTTGGTCCAGTATTCTGTTACATTCTGGTGGTTGTAGTAATCGTACGACACAGGAGAATCCAAACAAACACTTCTTTATTAATCCACAAAGATACACACAGGAGCTCACAGTAGAAAACTAACAGATTTGACTTTGCACAGCTACTAGAAGATTTACAACTGTCAGACTGTCGTCACGCTCAGTTTGAGCCTGCGTAGTCGCTCAGCCATCAGACAGGAAGTGCAATAATCGGGCTTCAGTCTTCTCCGTTGAAATCAATGGGGACGCTGTGTCCATTTCTTTTACTGTCTATGCTACTATCCGTGCCGCCATCTTTGTTTTGGGTCTGACGAATTGACGCGCATATTTTGCATCGACGTATTTTTGCGTCGACGTAATCGATGATGTCCACGCGTTGTCCCAGCCCTACTACAGATAATTTGAATCCCCATTTATTTGCCCATTTTTACACAGCAAATATTGCAGCTTGCATTTTCTTACTGACGTGCAAAACATTGCGCCGTCTTACCCACAGAGCCCCATCATCTGCGAACAAAGATTTCCCTATTTCCCTATTTCCACTTTGTTCAACCTGAGAGATGTCATTTATCATTATGTTGAATAACAGCAGGGTACACACACTAAGTTGTGGAGTCCCATTCTCCACCTTATATACACTGGAGTATTCTGCATCTACTGGGAAGTCCGGTTCTTTTCCGTGAAACGGTTCTTTCAGACAGTTCGTTTCAATGAACCGGTTCAAAAAAATGGTTCACCAGTTCTTTTACGTTCTCACGTAATGACGTCAATTCTATCATCCCGGCAGATACAAAATACTTTAAATAAAAGGCATTTGTAATCATAACTTCAGTTAAATAATAGTACTCATCGTCATAATTATCTTGTATTAGTTTCTTACTTTTACGTTTTGCAAACGAACCCTGTAGCCTACAGGCGATGTGCAAACGCGGATGTTTTACATGTATAACAGATATAAAGTGCATAAATTGTCTTCATCATTTTATTTGTTATTAAATAAACTTACATTTCGGCCCCTCATTTAAGTCCTCGGTTCACTCCTGCTGCGTGCTCATGTATCAGCACATCATCAGTTGGCCGAAAGAAAGTTCTGTTCAGAGACGGTTATCACGCATGCTCAGTATCTCCAGCTCATCGGTTCTCCGTATCGAACGTGTCCGAAAGAAACAGTTCTCGGTTCTGTACTGGTGATTCAAGAACTGCAGCAACCAGTTATTGACTCGAGAACCGTAGCATAGGCCTGTAGGTGCTGAGCAGAGAACTGCTGAAACCTGAATATAGGCTACAGTCGACAAAACAAAAAAACCGATGCATGTCTCCAGTATGTTTAATATGTTATGTTTTAACGCATTATAAACATTTACTAAGCAGTGCACCATTAAAAGAGTTTGGCAAGAGTTTACATCAAAGATTTATATCAACTTACTTAAATGAGCTGTTCCTGAAAATATAATTTTAGTAGCCTATAATAATAAATGTTAGTTTGACAGTTTTACAATCCATTCATTGTCTTTCCAAACTTTAAAAGAATACAGTAATAATAAAGTAATTATGTAATCAACATGTTTCCAACATGTTTTATTTTGTTACACTTAGCCTACTGATGTTCAACTAAATACTTAAGAAATGTAAATTTCGTCCCTCAGAAAAAAATTGCACGCATGCTCAGCTCATCGGTTCTCAGTATGTCGAACGTGTCCGAAAGAAACCGTTCTCGGTTCTGTACTGGTGGTCAGAGAACCGCTGTACCTGTGCGTTCGGTAGTACGCGCATGCGCAGTATCAGCTGCTTGTGCTCATCACTTCTCTCAGCAGCAACATTTCTCAGTTCAGTGAACTGTTGGAGTTACTGGAGTAAGATATACCAAAGTCCTTTTAGGCAAGTCATGCCACTCGGCCGCCATCTTGGCAACGCCTCCGGGCAGCTATTTCGGACTAACAAGACCAGGCTCCTATCTAAATGAATGGGCAGATAGTCAGAACTGCACTTTTCACTGGTCACAGGGACATAAAAACTGCATGTATAGAAACAGCAGTAAAATATGATAAAAATCGCTGAAAAAGTTTGATGACTTTGCCCCAAAATAAGGTTTAAAATGCCTTTTTCCCCACAGGTTATACTTTACTACACATGCGCAAGGGTTCTCTCCCTCTCTGACGTGCGCGCGCTGCACGGTTTGAAGCACAGTATGTGTGAGCTCTCGCTCGCTCGCTCTAGATTCTGGGAGATTTGAACTAATTTGCGGGCATCAGGGAGCCGCTATAAATATGCGGTAGACACTTGGGATGTCTGATATTTACACAACGCACACATACACTGCATATCAAATCTGCGGCCTTTTCAAACAGTAACGTATTTTCCACTGTCTCAAACCTCAACTGTGCGCATGCGTCAGTGGAACCAGACGATAGGCTTAAATGTTTCCCGGCTTGACTGTTAAAGGCAGACGATTGGCTTTCCAGTGGGAGGGGATAGGGATGGGAATTGATAAGATTTTATCAATATCAATGCCACTAACGATTCTGCTTATCGATCCGATTCTTTAACGATTCTCTTATCGATTCCTGATAGCACTGTGTGGGAAAAAGTAGTCTTTTTCGGGGGGGAAAACAAGTCGTTTTAATGCTTACACTTGACTAAGCAAACTGTACTTTTTATGTAATTTCTGTAATAAATGGAACCTTATTGTAAAGTGTTACCGATTAGTTATACACCGATTAAACGTCCCGTGAGTTCAGTGTTGGAAAGATCAGTTGTTTTATTAAAACGAATCGGTTCAAATGAGTCATTAGTTCGCGAATTGGACGTGTCATTATCGGACGTGTGCGCGTTGTGTGATTATCCCGCCAGTTGGGACATCCCACAAGATGTGTGTCATCACAGAAAATATTTCATCACTGGATCGTTTTTTTTCGTTTATTTGAAGTGTGATTATGTCAGCTGAATGTGCGGAAGACTTTTCAGAGAAGATAAGGCAACGTATTTTAGCACAATTCACACCCAGCGGCAATTCAGGAAAAACAAATCTCCGAATGCTCCACATAAAACTTTAGTCTCCCTACCTTACCATCGTGTCGTTTATTTTGATTAATATGTGCAAGGGAGAGAGGAAGACAGCGCTTAGTTTTGAGACGGTGAAGCCTACTTTCGCCTTGCTCCGAAGAGAGAGAGTGCGTGCGCGCGACCGGGGCTCTCTCTCTCTCTCTCTCTCTCTCTGCTCGATCAGTTTAACATGCGCCCTGTCACAAGCGCAGCGGTTCATCTACATTACCAGAGAGAGACAATTTTACTCACTGATCAAATAAGACTTTGCAGGACAAAGATTATCTTTGGACGCGGTGCTATGGTGCTTGATAAAGGACAAAAGGGACAGTTGTGAGTTCACGGTCTGTACATACTATGGCTGACTCAGAGCAGGAGCATCGATAAGAGGACTCGTTAACGTCGAGGGCATACAATATCGATGGATCGTAAAATTTAGAACCGGTTCTCGAGTGGAACCGGTTTTCGATTCCCATCCCTAGGAGGGGACATGTTCATACAACCGCCATCTTTGGCGTTACGGGTTTTCCCTATATAGTTGTATTGAGGATTGAGTAAGTGGCATGTCTCTATAAATAGTCTCTGGATATACTCCGGGATATTGGTTTATTTCGATTCGAAGGGACTGTCAGGCATGTCTGAAAGTGAGTAACTTTAGTAACTTGTGGATCAGTACTGACACAAGACGCGAACTGTTTCGAACAATTCAGTCCTTTTTAAGTGCACTGGTTCGACTGGTTCACTAAAAAGAACCGGTTCAAAAAAATGATTCGTTCATGAACCGGCCATCACTAGCGCCTACTCTTACTTGTATTTCCCTGTCAAATAAAAAGTTCATAACCCAATTATATGCTCTACCACCATTACCCAATGACTTCAACTTAATAAGTAACCTTTCTTTCCAGAGCATATCATATGCTTTTTCTATGTCAAAAAATACAGCTATCAATATTTCTTTGTTGGTCTGTGCTTTCCAGATGTCTGATTCTAAGCACAATACTGAGTCCATTGTATTCTGACCCCTATGGAACCCACTTTGGTATGGGTACAGAAGAGCTTTACTCTCTAGGAAATATGTTAAACGTTCAGTGACCATTCGTTCCATAATTTTGCATAAATGTGAAGTTAATGCAATAGGTCTGTAACTAGAAGGGTCTGACTGATCTTTTCCTGGTTTTGGAATGGGCACTATTATTGCTTGTTTCCAAACTAAAGGAAGTTGGCCAATATCCCACACTTTATTAAACAATCCCAACACCATGTCCAGTGCACTATCTGTCATGTGTGCCAACATTCCATAACATGCATCTTTTCCTGGAGTGGTCTGATGAGCCCTTGTAATTGCTCTTCTTAGCTCAAACATATTAAACGGTAGATCTAACAGATCTCATGACACCTTTATTTTCTCTGTTATGTTGGGATTCTCCATTATGATTCTATCTCTACACTGCCTATTCTCATCTGTGAGATTACATGAACTATGAACCCTTTCAATTTTTTGTGCAAGAACTTTTCTAAATTATTGACAGCCATTTTGTTCCCAGAATTTTCTTTCCCTTATCATAATAACCTTCAGTGCCAACTTAAGGTACCACAGGGTAGTGATCACTTCCTATTGTTTGATCACATTCCATGTGCTTTAACCTGCGATTTCACTAGACACAAGTTTTAGATCAAGCGCTGCCTCTGTGTAACTATTATATCGTGTTCCTTCCCCATTATTAATACATACCAAACAGTGATTATCTATGAATTCTTCAATCACTAAACCATTTAAATCTGTTCTATTGCTGCCCCATAGTGAATTATGTCAATTGAAATCCCCACACCATATCACGTTATCTTGCAATAGTTCTCCAACACTCTCTAGTCTAGACTTATTTTCCCACACTATTATTATAGTAATTAATTATGTCAATATTACCTCTATTAGTCCATACCTTAACCGCAATTGATTCATGATCTGTGCTTATATGTATAACCTTATAACTCATTCCATTTTGTAAGAATGTCACAACGCCTCCATCTTTGCCAGATTCTCTCTCTCCTAACAGCAGTATATCCCTTTATAATAAAGTCCAACTGTGGCTTTAACCATGTCACCTCTATACACATTACGGTTACACTTTATTTTGATAGTCACTTTAGACATTCTACTTACTATAAGTAACTTTTCAACTACATGTCAACTAACTGTCATTAGAGTATTAGTAGGCTGTAGTAGACTGTCAGTAGACTGTTAGGTTATGGTTAGGTGTTAGGGTTCGGGTTAGGAGAACAATTTTACTTGTAATTGCTAAGTTACTTATAGTCAGTAGAATATCTGTTGGGGGACCAACAAAATAAAGTGTTAGCAGATATTAAGCAGACAGTCTACTAATACAGTAATGACAGTTAGTTGACATGTAGCTGCAAAGTTACTTATAGTTAGTAGAATCTCTAAAGTGGACTATTGAAATAAAGTGTTACCCAAATTGCATCAGGTTTCTCTTCCAACTTATCAATATACTTTTTAAACTCTTGTCCATTTGAAATGAATCTTATTGCATTCCACTGGAGTAGAATTAACACCATTAAGAGGATCCAACACATGTCTGAGATGACTGATTATCTTCATTAAGAATGTCTTTAACTGTTTCCAAGTGCAGCCCTCTCACATCAAGGTACTTCTCAGCTGATTTGACAATTTTGATCCTTTAATTTAGACTTTTTGTCTGTGCTGATAAATGCCAATAAAGATCTTTTCCGGGAGTCTTTCCTCATCAAATGTGATCAGTACTGAGAGACTGTAACTTTTAATCCCATTTCTGCTTGCTTTAAGACGTCTGACTTCACTCACTTTTGCATTTGTTACATTTCCTTTAACATCATCTGCTGTTACATTTACCGGAATCCCTGTAATAACTCCCCTGACCAATTTTCTGTCAGTCGTCAGAGAACATTGTACTTTCTTGCCCTTATTTTATTAATTCTAATTGGTTTTCCTTGTTGTACTCCATCCTTACATATAATTAGTAATGATCCATTTCACAATATTTTAGCACTCCTTACCTCCCCGATTTCCTTACTTATGGATTTAGTTAGCTGTATTGGATTCCAATCGCCGAATGAAGCCCCCTCAAGTTTTACTATTGCCTTGAAATCCTCTCTCCTCCTTTCTGTTACAGTTTCTCTCCCGTCACTATCACTCCCATCTGATTTTGGGCTCTTTTTACGCTTATTTTTCCTACCTACTGTAAGGGTGGATTTCCTGCAGGGGTTCAGACTGCAAGACTGGCGAATGACTAAAGAAATGTCAGCAAGATGGTAGAAATCTGTACATTTCTTGTCTATTACCACCCACTGCCATTTATACCAACGACAGAAATAAGCGAAGTTACAATATCTTAATATGTGGGGGAGCATTGCTATATAGAGTGACAATATTGTATTGCAATAAGTAGCACTAAGACCGCATAAGAAAGAGCAGAGCATAAAAGAGAGAGAGAGAGCAACAGTTACAATCTTCTTTTATCCTTTCCCTGACCATGTGATTAAAACCTAAATGTGAGACATTCAAACTGACCAATCAGATAAATACAACTTCCCCCATGGTACTAAAGGTATGAAAATTCACAGACCCCCAAAGTACACACATCTTGGCCCACAGGCCTTGATCACTATCAGCCCCTCAACTCCAAAGGGTCATGGGGGAAAGAGGGAGTGGAAAACAGTAAGCAAATGTCTTTGTTAATTTCAAATATCTTGGATTATCTTCAATCCTACACTACTATATTCCACTTTTCATAATTCCCGCCACCTACGTCCATCTCTCCTAACTCACTTACTGAACCGTCACTTCCTTCTGCCATCTCTCTCCAGTCACAGTCCTCTCTCAGAACGGGTCCTCTTTCATCCAGACAATGAACTGAGGAAACAAAGAGAAACAAATTTACCAAAACCATCGTTCCAACGAACATTCGCAAACTAGCATCGCAAACTTGGGTGGTTGGATCAACTAAGTAAGAACGAGCCTATAATTGAATCTGAAAAAATGCAAAATAACTGAGAAAAATGAGAAATAGCCCTCAGATGTTATTCAATTCAAATTTATTTGTATAGCGCTTTTCACAATACATATTGTTTCAAAGCAGCTTTACAGAAAGTGCATTTCAGAAATGTACATAGAAAAATACAGTTAGTTAATCATGTATTAATTTAGGGCATAACATATCGCCGGCGTTGAGTCGTCTCTTCACAGGCGTTTAGTCATCTCATCGCAGGTGTTGGGGCATCTGAAGTGTCCGTGAGAGGCTGGATACAAACTGGAGCTGACGAACGCTATTTACCTCGGGACTAGCGTCCCGAGATAACAGCAGAAGAGCAGATGGGAAATAATTACAATAGTTGCTGTTCATAATAGAAGTGCATTCGATCTGATTCAACAGTAGTATAAAGGGTAAGCATTATGTGAATGCTTGGCTAAAGAGATGCGTCTTTAATCTAGTTTTAAACTGAAACAGCGAATCTGAGCCTCGAACGATATCAGGAAGATTATTCCAGAGTTTAGGAGCTAAATGTGAGAACACCCTCCCTCCTTTAGTGGACTTAGATATCCTAGGAATGACCAGAAGCCTCGAATTTAGTGATCTTAAAGAACGCAATGGATTGGAGGGCGATAGAAGGTCCGCATTAAATAAAATGAAATTTGTTTTGCTAATATTTAATGACAGTTTGTTACATTTAAACCAGGAGTCAACTTTAGTTAACTCTGAGTTTACTATATCTTGTAGTATATGTGGGTTTCTGTGTGATGCAAATAGATTTGTGTCGTCAGCAAAAATTATTTTATGAAATATATTAGAGGAATTTATAAAATCATTTATGTATATAATGAATAGAAGTGGACCCAAGATTGAACCTTGGGGGACCCCATAGATTATAGGTATACAAGTAGAGTTTTGATCATCGACATGGACATACTGTTCCCTCTCATTTAGATAACTTCTGAACCATTCAAGTGCTAGACCTCTGATACCATAATGATGTGTGCACACGCATACGCATACACACAACATATACATAAAAAAATATTGTAGTACCATTGTGTAGTAATTTGTACCACGCCACAGTCATCAGCAACAACTTGCAATGAAAGGAAAAAAAAAAAGAAGAAGAAATAATAATAACCTCAAAATGAAACATAAGATGTCTCTCACCATACCGCCCTAGAAACAGGCCTCCCGTGAAAGGGAGCAGTCTATTGTAAACATTAAGTCATATTAAAGTCCTGATAGAGAGACTATCTCCCGTTTTTGGGCGACCTGCGATCTTATGCGTTCCGTGAGGGCAAGGAGACAATAAAGGCTTCAGCCTCAGCTACCGTTGGAAAATGTTTCCTACCTCCTGACTCTATCTTGATGTAAAGCCTGGCCGGGTACAGCAGGGCCGGCTTAAACCCTCGCTCGTACAACTCCGACATGACCACCTTGAACTCGTTCCGCTGCTGCACGACCTCTGGAGGATAATCCTCAAACACAAGGATGGAATGATCCCGGAATTTCAGCCTACCCCTCATGGACCGGGCATGACGGATGATCTTGTCCTTTACCTGGAACCTGAGGAGACGGATGATGACCGGTCTTGGCCGCTGGTTGGGTGCAGGTTTAAGTGCCAGGGCTCTATGGGCCCGTTCACATTCCACAGGCGAATTTAGGACCCCTCCAAAGACCTCCTCGAGCATCTTTGTGAAAAAGACTGTCGGTTGTATCCCCTCCACGGATTCAGGTACACCGATTACTCTGATGTTGTTACGCCGACTTCGTGATTCGAGGTCGACAACTTTAATTGCTAGTTTAGCATGGTCCGTCTGGAGCTTAGCGATAGCTTCATTTGCAGCTTTCAGGCATATCTCTCGCGCGTCACCTTCGCTCTCAAGAATTTCAAGTTTCTCAGCGTGTTCTGTCACTGTATTTATGACACAGTTCAATTTGGTCTCAAGAGCTGAGAAAGTTTGTTTGAAATCCTCGGAGATGGCAGTTCGATGAGACTCAAGCAGGTGGGTGAGTGACGCCATGGTGTCCGCCTCGGCGTTTTAGTCGGTTTGCACCGATTTAGCTTTCGGCATAGTTGTTGCAGATCAGCAAGATAGTAAATCCACCACTTTTGGATAGTTTTAGGAGCGAGTTAGGTTACAATCGTTGAGATTAATGAGCGAACATTTGCAAATGCAAGAACGCGAGACGCAGCGTGCTTCACTTGTTACCACATCACGTCATCATTTTAGTACCTTGACCTAGTAAGAACTCTAGCAGCTGCATTTTGCACTAACTATAGCTTGTTTATTGAGGATGCAGGACAGCCAGCTAATAAAGCATTACAGTAATCTAGTCTCGAGGTCTTGAATGCATGAACTAACTTTTCTGCATCAGAAACAGATAGCATGTTACGTAGCTTAGCAATGTTTCAAAGGTGGAAAAAGGCTGTTCTTGTAACATATGAAATATGATTTTCGAAAGACAAGCTGTGGTCTAGTATAACACCCAGGTCTTTTACTGTAGTGGATAAAGTAACAGGACATCCTTCTAAATTAAAGTTGTATTGTTCGAGGTTTTGTGGGTAGTTTTTTGGACCAATAAGTAATACCTCCGTTTTATCTGAATTTAATAGCAGGAAATTACACGTCATCCAGCATTTTATATCTTTAAGACACTCTGTCAATTTAGATAAGTTAGTGTTTTCAGATGGTCGTGATGAAATATATAATTGAGTGTCATCAGCATAACAGTGGAAATTAATTCCATGTTTTCTTATAATATTACCAAGTGGCAGCATATATATTGAGAATAGCAGTGGGCCTAACACCGGGCCCTCCATAGTCTACTGACGTTATCTTCGATTTTTCCCCATTTAAACAGACAAAATGGTAACGTTCTGATAAGTACGATCTAAACCAGCTTAATGCCTGTCCCTGAACAATGTCTGTCCCTGAAATTATGTCTGTAATTTATATGAAAACATCTAGCGTTAATTTAATTTTAAAAAGTTTCATTAAAATAAGTTATTTCTCCACCACGTGCGTGACGTAATAAACCAACGTGGTTGAACGACCAGTTTGCGACAAAATGGTTTCTGGAAACAGTTGTGAATAGCAAGTTGATTTCTTCAACGATGCATCGGACAATGATAGTGAATCAGCAAGTTACATCGTTGTACGGGAAACGCACCCGGAGTAGTTGGCATCTCGAGTCTGTGAAAACAATTATGAAACATAATGTTAACCACTTCTGTTCTCATTCTGAATTTCTTTGAGCCAATGGCACAGGGGGAAATTCTTAAATGAGGGACAAACTACACTCCCTGGATGGGTTTTCTTATAGTTTAACATTTAATATTTAATTTCCATTTGTGAAAGGTTTGATGAAATTGTTGACAGAAAATTCTTTATTTTATTCTCACCTTTTTTTTTCTTCAAACATTGAATCAAAATATTTATGTAAAATGTACTGTAATTCAATGTGATTGACTTTTGTTTAGATTATTAATGCTTCACAAATAAATTGTACTGATGTTTAAAAAAACTATTAGCATTAAATATTAGCATTAAAAATTATAATATAATAATGATTATAATAAGTATTACTTAAGAAAGTCTTATAAAGTGGGAGTAAAATTTACATGAAATAGAGAAAGTAATAGAGAAACTTTACTTAATTGTGTGTAGCCTTTTGAAAACATGCTGGTACATTTTTCAATTTCTGAAAAAATTGTTTCTTAATTTTCATTTTCAGTGACATTTTTTATATTGGACTACAACAGTAAAAATAACTAATATAATTAATATATATAAAAATGTGTTACTGTTGAGGGGGTCTCCAGTGCTACACCTCTTTCTTTAGAACTGAAAGTCATTTACAGGAAGCCAAAAAACTTCACCAAAGACCACACTTTATCAGTGAAAGGTGAAAGTTATGTTGAAAGAATGTGCATGACTACCTTGTAGGCTATTGTTTAATCAGAATCAGAAAGAGCTTTATTGCCAAGTGTGCTTGCACACACAAGGAATTTAAATACAGATACAACAAGAAACAGTAATACAAATTCTACAATAATTATACAAATATGAAAGTACTATAAAATATATGGTCACAGTTGGGTTTTGTCAGACTAAACATTTACAGATTATGAACATATTTACAGTATTTTTGAATAGTATGAATAAATATAAATATCACCTGAATTTTTAAGATATTGCACTAAACAGTGGGAGTATTGCACTTACAGGCATATGCCTTGGGAGATATGTTACTTGTGGGAAGAAACTGGAGGGGGGAGGGGGAGTGCAGGAGGTGATGGTGAATGTGTGAAGTGCAGATCAGAGCGGGTGAGTGGTGTGAATGAGGGCTTTTCAAACCTGCCGTAAAATTAGTTTAAATCATCAACTTGTAATAAGCAACTTGTATTGTTTAAATTGCTTACATATTTGTCAGACCAGCTGAAGTTTTAACAGAGAAGAAGTTAAAACGACACTTTTTAGTTAAAAAAAGTTAAAGTTAAAGTTAAAAAATAAGTTTTTGCCCTTCGAAATACTATAATAATTAAAAGACATAACTAAACGTGAGACTGTGTATCGTGATGCATTATTATTCTGCTAGTTAAAAAAATAATATCATGCAGTAACTTACAATATTGCTCTGAGCTTGTGCGTGTGACAGTGATTCATGCGCATAGTCAGTCAGCATGGCATCGCACGTCAAGTTCGTAAAGAGCTTTATTCAGTCCATTTTAAAAACAGATTTTGGCCGCCTCTCAATTTCTCAAATGGGTTAAACCAAAGATATTACCTCAGAAGTTCAAGTAAATGCACTACAAATCCGCACTCATGTAAGGGTGTGCATCTATTGCGTGGACGGAGAGAAAGCACTGACACCTGCAGGATTTAATCGGATGGTACTTTTTATTTAACCAGTGGCGGCTGGTGAAATATATCTGAGGTGGGGCGTTGTCATATTCTGTCGGTTTCAATAGTCTGCATGGGAGTCTTTTAGTATAGTGGCTTCGAGGTTGTGGAATGCTCTTCCTCAAGACATCCGTCCAACATCCACCCTTCTCTCCTTCAAAAACACATATTTTATCTCATTCTGTATATTACTCTTCAGCTCACAGTCTGTAAATTAAACATTGGTTATTGATATGCCATTTGTTTGAATCCCTCTATGTTTGTATCTTTAACCTAACTTTGTAAGTGACCTCTGTATATTAGCCCTACTTTCCGCCCTTGGTATGTGTATTGTGCTTTGATGTTGATTGTTCTATTCCTTAACCCAGTCCCAGTGGTTCTCAATATTTTTTAGAGTTGCACCCCATGAGGCTCTTAACATCTTACTTCGTACCCTATGGAGCTAGAAATGTGTCTTTATTACATGCAAGAAAAAAAATGATCTGAGAGAGAAAAAAGAATATTTGAGAGAAAAAGTTTTCATACCAATAGCAAAAAATTATATTTGAGACTAAAAAAAGTTTTGAGAGAAAGTATTTTCTCATAGAACATAAAAAATATTAATTTTTAATTTTTAAAATTATTTCTGAGAAAAAAAATCTCTCTCAAAATACTTTGAAAAAAATCTCAAATATATATTTTTTGCTATCAGTGTGAAAACATTTTCTCTCTAAAAAAAAAGTGTTTCTCTCAAAACGCTTTTCTTTGCTCTCGATGCAATGGCCGTTTCTCAAAACCAAGAATGCAAAGAACGGACTTGTGTTCTTGGGGAGAACGCTCTTGCTAGTTGTTCTTGGAAGAATGAACTTACAAGGTGACAAGCACACAGAACGCTGCTGACAGTTTGAGGCGATGTGTTCTTGCTGGTATTGCGCAATACCCCCACACAGCGCCGTCTTCAGTACCCAAACATAACAAGAATTATTGATGATAACAGCCAGGTTTTTAGCATGACTGGCCGGTTGGCTCGCTAGCTACACCCGCGTGCGCTAATGGAGATTCTTCACTACCGAAAATGTTTGAGCATATTTTCGATTCGCCATAAATTTTCGTAAAAATGGCAATATTTGAAATCTACACAGTATATTTCTCGCCTCAAATGCTATCAGAAGTGAATTTAGTGATGAAATAGCATACGAAATTGTAGAAAAACGACTTACTGTTGTTCTGCCTTTCTGCTCCACGCTCCTTCCTTGAATGCCGAATTGAATGCTGGGATATATCTGCCGTCAAGTTCACACAAGTTACCAACCGATGCATCCTCGGTAAAATGGGCGTGTCAAGAACACTTCCGGGATTTTTAACCGTTCTTGCCAAAATGCAAACTTGTGTATTGAGACAGTACTTGGGCAGCGAATGATGACGTTTCACAAGTCCACAAGAACACAAGTACAGACAAGAACGCATATTGAGAAACGGTCCTTGTTTTGCTCTCGTGTCAGGATTTTGCTTTAGCTGTGAAATTTGTCATGCGCGGGGCCACGTTCTTTTTTTCACCTATTGGAACGTTCCTATTGGCCAGTCGGGAACGAGATCGTCTTGTCTTGAGAGTCGAACTGAATCATTACACCATTGTTCGCGTTCGGTTCACCTAGATAGATGCCGCCTCTGCCTTAGTTGAGCACGGACACTTCAATGTTTGGGTAAGATGATGACACACAGACAACTCGATGTAGCTGGCTGAGCAAGTTCAGCATCACTGAAGATTAAACATTAAAAAATAGCACACATGCAAGTTTACCTAGCATGATGGCTAATTAATAATTAGCATTACTAGCGATTAGCAAGCTAATAATATAATACACGTTCATTCATGAATATGAGTGCTATTTTTGATGTTTAATCTTCAGTGATGCTGAACTTGCTCAGCCAGCTAACATTCAGTTGTGTGTGTCATCATCTTACCCAAACATTGTGTCCGTGCTCAACTTAGAGCTTTGATCGGGCCCAAAAAATCAAACCCTACCCGAGCCCGTGCACGTTGTGTCCGAGCCCGGCCTGACACATTAACTGTAATTATGAACCCGAGCCCGATTTAAACCCGACCATTTTAATACGTGGGTCGTTACAACTGACGTTCTCAACTACTTTCTATGTTACTTTCTCCTCCTCCTCTGTTCTGCACCTCCAAATACTTTCAAGTTAGCCTACGTGTCGCCATCATACACATCAGCATAAATGCTCCTGATACATTATGTGTTATTAAAGCATTAACACACAAACCACTGTTATAACATAAAATCAAGCAGCTACTGCGTGCATGGTTTGGCATTACTGAATGCGCGCAGTGCGGTCCCTTAAAAATTCCAAAAGCTGACTTCAGTTCATCGCGATCTCCCATATCCCTGTTATTATCAATGAAGCTGACTGCACAATGAATCTTTCATAATATATACACTTTGTTTGTTATAATTAGAGGATCTGCCAGCATACAGAATTCAGCTCTGAACAAAAAGTCCGTTTTGAGCAGTGAGGAGAGTCTATCTTAAATGCTTCTGATTGGCCATTGCGTTCAAGAAATCAACACATGTCTGTGATTGGCTACATCACTCAACGCTGCAAACATGTTATAAAACAAAATTCTGGCCTGTAAATCATTTGTATTTTGTTTTAGTTGTTCTTGTTGCTTTTCTGCAACAGATGAATAAAAATGTATTCGTTTTTATGTTTTATTCATAGATATTTCTAGTTTGCGGGAGTCCCACGAATCGTTTTACTCTCCCTGAACCCACACGTACTCAGAGTGAGTGCATTACCGCCCGCGCTCGCACTCGCACTCGCACTCGGCCATCAAATCTAGTCCCGCGCCGCACTCTTTTGCGTTGGGAGTGCACGTCTCTAGATCCCGGCCCGAGGATAGTGACGGGAAATATCGGCCCAACCTTGGGCTCGGGCTCGGGCAGAGAATCTAAGCTCTAAGGCAGAGGCGGCATCTATCTAGGTGAACCGAACGCGAATAATGGTGTAATGATTCAGTTCGTTTCGACTCTCAAGACAAGACAATGCTCACCCGACTGGGCAATAGGAACGATCCAATAGGAAAAAAAGAACGTTGGCCCGCCCATGACACCATTTTCACAGCTAAAGCAAAATCCTGACACAAGAGCAAAAAATTGCATCGAGAGCAAAGAAAAGCGTTTTGAGAGAAACACTTTTTTTTTTTAGAGAAAATGTTTTCACACTCATAGCAAAAAATATATATTTGAGATTTTTTTTCAAAGTATTTTGAGAGATTTTCTTTCTCAGAAATAATTTTACAAATTTCAAATTTATATCTTTTTATGTTCTATGAGAAAATACTTTTTCAAAACTTTTTTTAGTCTCAAATATTATTTTTTGCTATTGGTATGAAAACTTTTTCTCTCAAATATTATTTTTTCTCTCATGAAATACTTTTTTGCTATCAGTGTGATAACTTTTTCTCTCAAACTTTTTTTTTCTCTCAATTCATTTATTTTCTCGTAATTAATAAAGACACATTTCTAGCTCCATAGTACCCCCACTCTTCAGACATACCTTTTTCAGTAAGGGACAATATTTGCCCCCTTAAATCGATTTAAATAAATAAAAAAATCAATAGAGAAATGCGCAATGATGGTAAAAACAAAGTGATGCTAAATGAACATCACTTATTAATATTTCGTTTGTTGAACTGTTGTATAAAATCAATGTCACATTTGCATTCGTGTGGACCTTCATAATGTGATCAACATTAAACACAGGAACTCACACAGGGAATGTGTCTGTATCTGTGTTTGAATCTTATATCGATCTCCATGCACAGCCTGTGTCTATATTTGTTCTGCAAGCTAGTAAGTGCTAAATCTCTTATTTTACAAAGGTACATTGTCTAGAACTGTATAGTGCGATTTGCCAAGGCAGCAACTGCACGAGGTGTTATGTATTTACAGAATTTTACCTGATAGAAAAACATGCTCAGTTTAAATCTTATTTTAAAGCAGCACTAGGTAACTTTTCAACCTTCATAATATATTTCCAAGTCTCTTGTGATGGTACATCGACTTACAATAGGTTGAATGACACGTCTGTCATAGCCTGATGGGGTCTGTAGCGTTTTTAATCGTACTTTTAAACTTCGGGTTTCGGGTAGTAACCGGCGAACAAAGAGAACTACAAAATTCGACTGCTTCACGGCATATACGTCACTTCCACCACACAGCCACGTCCAAGTGATCTGAAGGCGCGGGCGCTTCCGTGTGTCACGTATACGCAGACTGGTGCATAGATATATACACTAGATGTCGCCTTGGCTAAGGTTTCGTTCCACTGAACTGCCGTCGCCAATGCGACATCTAGTGTATATATATATCTATGCACCAGTCTGCGTACACGTGACACACGGAAGCGCCCGCGCCTTCAGATCACTTGGACGTGGCTGTGTACAAAAGGTAAAAACGGTATAAATACTGTTCGTTTTCTCACACCAACCGCTCGTTTCGTGTCTTAGGCCATCAATGTGTACTTACGATGGGGAATTGTTTAATTTGGACGAAGGGGAATTGGTTTAATTTGGACGAAGGGGAATTGGTTTAATTTGGACGAAGGGGAATTGGTTTAATTTGGACTCTGTGCATGCTCTTTGAGGTGGTGACCATATACCTGCATTATATGACTGACAGACAAGAATGGTTTGACCTAAAAATATCAAAATTGAATCTACTGCGGAAAATAAGACACCTACCTCTTGGATGCCCTTGAGGTAAGCTAAAACATACCAAAATTTAATTTCAAAGTGAAGCTATCTTATCCTTCGTATATCTTCATGAATCCAGTAATGATAGTAGAGTAGTGAATTATCAATCTGGTAGCTAGTAAACGATATTCTAGTTTTTGATGGTTAGCTGGTTAGCTATCGTGGTTAGCTAAAATATAGTATTTTAATGGCTAGCATTCTTGTTCTGATTTGAACTTTGCAATCGATGAAATGCAAATAGCAAATGTTTGACCTAAAAAGTGTAGTCTACTCAACATGTACAAAGAAAGGAGGAAGATTATTAATATTATCATTGTGTTCATAGCTTCTCATTTGTTACATGTGTAAAGTTACTTGATTGTGTAATTTCCGATTATTGATAGCTACAGAGGCAAACGGGATTCTTGTCGCAATTTTTTCGGATGACGAATTTCCACCCTCATGTTGTTCTTGTGCAATACTTCTGTGTGATTAGATTCTACAAACATGAAGGGTTGTTGTGTTCAGTGCATGACTAAGTTACCTCAACAAAAGTCGAACTCAAATGTGTTGCTTGTTCTGAATAATCAGCAAAGTAATTACCCTTTTATGTGATTTTTGTCTTCTCACATTCCTGCTCATCACTAGCAACTAGAAAACACTGCTGAGTGTAACCACACAGACGTGTGTCTTGTAGAATGCAAATTCATGTACATTCAGAATGAATAGCTATAGTCTAGACCAGGGTCACCAACCCTGCTCCTGGAGAGCTACTGTTCTGCAGATTTTAGCTCCAACCCCAATCAAACACACCTGGACCAGCTAATCAAGCGGTTCAGGGTTACTTGATAATTACATGCATGTGTGTTGGAACAGGGTTGGAACTGAAGTCTGCAGTAGAGGATGACACGGGAGTGGATTTTCACTCCTGTCCCGTCCCACTCCCGTAGAAAGAAATCTTGTCCCGTCCCACTCCCAGACCAAAGTTTAAAAAATAATCCCATCCCATCCCGCTCCTGGTAAATTGACTCCCAATCCCATCCCGCTCCTAAACTGACTCCCAGTCCTGTACCGCTCCCATATACGGCAATTTTCGCTTGATGAACGAAGCGATGCTTGCCTGATTCTTTCCCGAATTTGCCTTGCAAGTGTGCTTCTTCAAACCGCTCGTCCCTGAATCACTTGCGTACTTGACTAAGACTAAGCATGTCTTACAAGCAGCGTACATTGTGCTATCACCGTCACATTCTACTCTCATAAACTTAATTAATATTTCAGACTTTCCGACCAGTTCTGTGAACTTAATAGACATGTCATTACTTCTGACTTTGCGCTGTAAATCATTTTTTGCCACATCGACTTCTCCGCGGCTGTTAGCTCCCTCCATCACTGCTCTTTGAATTTCGGCGGTAAGCCGTGACAAAAAGCACTGATGGCTTCTGGGACGGCTGGGTCGTGTAGTTATTTTTTAATTGCGTTACATTGTAGGCGTATTAAAAGGAAACTACAAAATGATGCATTTACTTTTTTCTTTTTTTGTCGTCTTTGCTTTTGGTTGATTCCCGCTCCCGTCTGCTCCCGTTAACCATTTATCCTGTACCGTCCAAATCCCGTGATTGATAGCAAAGATGACTCCCATCCTGCAGGAATCCCACGGGAATCCCGTGACCCATGGGATTCCCGAAAAAATGTCAGCCTCTAGTCTGCAGGACAGTAGCTCTCCAGGAGCAGGGTTGGTGATCCCTGGTCTAGACACTAGCTCACTTCTGCTAGGACAATTATATTCATATGACATGCTGAAATATATGCCACAGTACCTGGGATGAAAACATTTCACAGAACACCTGCATGTGACCTCCTCCTATAGTGTTCAGGGCTATCATGGTTGTCAACAAATGCACGTGCATGTAGGTTGACAAAGTTTACGACAGTAGTAGAGGACAATACTGTTTCCTAACTGTAGGGGGACCCCGAGTGCAAAAGTTACCTGGTGTTTCTTTAAATAGGTGAAAATAGCTTATTACCATATTTGACAGTGCTTACAGTGGAAAAACTTTGGTGACCACATATAAATGACAGCAGAGGTCAAGAGCTTTCTATAACTGCTGGTCTTATGTGTGTAGCACCTTCCGTTGCTAAATGACAAGCCTTCAAAGATGGACTGGGTTCAAGGTTCAGAGGTCAATATTTCAAAGCAGAAGTAATGTATCCTCTTCAGACTGACATTATGTTACTTTCCAGGTTGAGACCTTTCCAACGATGTGTTTGCTATAGTCCTCTGACAACGTTTTAATTTTCACATAATATCATGGTTTGCAGATGATCTACTTTGGGCGATAGCCTCCTTTATTGTCCCCAGAGGGATATCTGCCTTGAGTTCAAATGCTTCACACATAACACTTGACATATTGTTTTATCATACAGCTGACATATACTTGCAATAAAAACAACAAACAGTGAAATGTAGTCAGACTGAAGCACATCACACAGCAACAATCTATTGCTCATCTTTTACAAACAGTGACAAGAGCAACACACAACCATTTGCATTATATCATGAAGCTATTGCACAACCAGCCTCAAGCAGCATTATCTAACTCAAATTAAATATAATGCGTTTTTTATAATAACAACGTTATACTATTTTAATGATATAGGTACAAATATAATAAATGTGTAATATTAAAGTTTTAATTGAGGTAGGTCCAAATAGTTTAGAAATGTTAAGTTTAGATTGGGGTACCCATATCTTCTGCCGGAGGATAAGAGCTCAAACTTGGTATGGAGAATAAAGATGGATCAGACCACATTCTTTATGCTTGCCTGGAGAGACTGCTTTCTATTCCTCTCCACAACCTTCATGACAGTCATATTAAAATACTCTGTAATACAGCCTTGTATAACAAACCCTCTGATTCACCGTGATTGTATGCTTTAATGGTAACACCCACTTTCAACACGGGCCTTCCAGCCAAAGGTATTGTCCATATACACACCAAGGTGCCTATATATAGGAGCAGAGCTGATGGATTGGTTCATCATTTATGACCTCTGATACCTTCTGACCCATGTCACGACCCTTTCCTCAGCTTGTGAAATGGTTGAATGAGATGTGTTAGTTGTGTCTGTGTGCAGTAGGCTGAGGAAGAAGTGTGTCAAAAATGCCAAAACACATGTTGTATATGTACACATACAAAGCTATACTACTCTGTGAACAAAAACCTTAGCAACAATCTGCTTATCCTTTTCATTTCCTGAAAATGCTTCCAAAAAATAGTCCCATCTTAATTTTGAAAAGGTAGTCTCTCAGTAAAGGCTACAAAGGTAAGGATGGCTACAATCTGTAACCATGGTGATTGATATGAGGATCATCTTCTGAATATAATAATTAGTATGTTAGGCCTACCATAAATTGATATTTCAAAAAAGTCATTCATTTAAAACAACTAATAATGCAGTGTGATTTTAAATGAAACTAAGTCCCACACATAAATATGCTCATGTTTTATCCCCTTTAGTCTCTGCTATTAACATTCATCAACCACAAAATTAGAAAATTGCCTTTTTTAAATAACTATGCATGGAAAAAAAAATAACATAAATGCTTCTCTTTGTATAGTTTATTTTTTGTTTTTCACAACAGCACAAGTTAAAACAAATGCAAATTAGTCAAACAAGTCATTAGGCTATATTTCTAAACACTAAGCTGTAGGTTTTTTATATAGTATATAAGGCAAATCAAAGTGCGTAGGTCAGGAAATGTAGTTATTAAACCAAATCTTGAAGTAATTCAATGACATTTCCCTAACATCCAAATACAAAAAAAAAAAAAAAAAGGTTTGTGTGTCTATAACCACTATAGTGTCTATAATTAAGTCACATTTTCAAGTTTTGGGCCAGTTTTTGCACTTGTTGAACCTCTATGTACCTTCACTGCACATGAGAAGCAGCTGAATAACTCCTGTCAAGGATGCTCTCAGAGACCATCTGTAGCAGGTGAGTTGATGCAAGAGTAACCTTGCTGGTAAGCTCCACTCCATTTAACCTATTAAAGAAAATACTTAAAAGCTGCATAACCTTTGCAGGTGTTCAGGGAAAGTCAATCACATGGTAATGTTTTCTTACCTCGCATTTAAAATCATGGGCTTTGGCATGAAACACTGAGAGGTTCACTAGTTCACATCTACATATAATTATTATGGTAAAGGTTATGCGTACTTGGCGTGCTGTCCGGGTGGAGGGCTCCAAGCTCGGAATTTCTGCCCGAACCCAGCTACTCCCCCTGTTGATAAGAGTAGATGGAACTAGAGATGGAACTAAAAGTGAGGAGGTGGGATGCTGATAAACTGTCAAGGAACAAAGGTGGGTTCTGCTGTTATTTATCTTGTCCTGAGTTGATTACTGATTGATCTCCACTTGTGCTGATTTGGTTAATTATCTGCACCTGCTCCTCCCGAACCTTGTTAAATAAAACATCATAATGGTTTCATGCCAAGAAGGTGCTGGAGCTCCGGGCAGCTTTTTGCCACTTTGTTGAGGTAGGGCCAGTACTTGCAGGTTACATCCATGGCAAAAAAGCATATTGGCTTATTTGCCAGCTTGTTCTAGAGGGGATAAGCATAGATTTCTCCCCTGAACATGTTGAGAGCGCCGAGAAAAACTCCATGTCGACAGACCGCAAGCTCAAGTCCCTCCTCATCAATTTCACTTGAGGATCTCTGAGACATTTCCCTGGCAGCTGACCACTCCCCTCCACAGACACCTCTTCCAGAGACCTACAACATGGAAAAAGGTTGATATAAATAGCCAGGATTCACCCAAACAATGTCAACTGTAAGATGTTATTAGTGGTGTTTTTAGAAATATTATAAAAGCTTACATGGTTGGTGGTAGAATGAATGTAATCCACAAATCTCTCTACTTCATCATCTTTTGCAATGAAGATGCCATCAAATAAGGCTTGTTCTTCAGATCTAAATGCATGCATTTCATATGAATGGTACACATTGACCTTCAATATGACACAAAATGTGTGTAATTTGCATTGTTGTTAAAGTAACCTTTGCTGTAAGTACCTTGCTGCATTCTTAAAACGGTAGTGTTGCGATTTCCGTCCACAGAAACAGCAAGCATGTCTGGGGTGCACGCAGGACAGACAAAATGCTCCTCCCTGCAGATCTTATCCACCTCAAATCTAACAGCCTCCCACTCCAAAAAGCTTTTTCTGAAGCTGTCTGCTGTGATCTTCCCAGTCTGTTTCAGAATAGTAAAACATGTCAACATAATTCACAGTATTTTATCAAAACAAGATTTTTTTGTACTACTTATTTCATTGCTTCTCCTGGTTATGCATATTAAAAAAAGTGAACTTGCATTGAAGAAAAAAGTGAGGAGAATAAAATGGTGTCCAGTGTACAAATGCATTACACTATATAGACTGAAGCATTGGGACACCTGGGGCCTCATTAAAGAAACTTCCTAACTCTGAAATCATAATCTATCTATCTATCTATCTATCTATCTATCTATCTATCTATCTATCTATCTATCTATCTATCTATCTATCTATCTATCTATCTATCTATCTATCTATCTATCTATCTATCTATCTATCTATCTATCTATCTGTTGTTTATTCTATCTATCTATCTATCTATCTATCTATCTATCTATCTATCTATCTATCTATCTATCTATCTATCTATAGTTAATAAGGTCAAAGGTGACGCCAAATCCTCCAGCATCGAGCCTCCACAGGCAGCCGCTCAGCCCAGTGCATCATGGGAAATCTTTTGGCTCTTTGTATGTCACGGACAGAAAACATCACGACCAAAGAAATGGGGGAGGAAATGGGGAGAGGAGTCGATGGAGTGTCTCAAAAGGTGTTTTGACTGTACAACTTGGAATACCTTTTTTGACACTTGCAGGAACCTGGAGGAACTTAACTCTGTGGTGACAGACTATATACAGTTTTGTGTGGATAGCATAATCCCAGAAACAACTATTAAGGTTTTTCCAAATGATAAACCATGGGTTAATAGGGAACTTAAAGAAGTATTAAAAAAGAAGAGGCGTGCTTTTGTGCAGGGGGAGGTGTCCCAAATGAAAATTATACAGAGGGAAATAAGCCAATTAATAAATGACTGTAAACAAAAATACAAATTAAAGATTGAGGGAAAGATGAGGGACAATAATTTACGGCAGGCATGGCAGGGAGTGTACACAATGATAGGGAAGGAGAAGAATAATAGATATATTAGCAGTAAGGGAGATGATATGACTTTTGCAAATGATCTAAATACATTTTATGCTAGATTTGATATATCAGATTTTTGCACTGAACGTAATGTTATTAGGCAACATTTGGACTACGGCCAGCCCTTGGTTATAACAGCAGAAGAGGTGGGTAACATTTTTAGAAAGATCAATCCACATAAGGCAGCTGGACCTGACGGGATCAGAGGGAGGGTTCTGAAGGAGTGTAGGGAACAACTTAGCCCTGTGTTCAGACAGCTTTTTCAAATGTCATTGGATTTACACCAGATTCCCAGGGTATGGAAAACTTCACTCATAGTGCCAGTACCAAAAATGTCAAGACCGTCTATTCTAAATGATTATCGACCAGTTGCTTTAACTTCAATTGTAATGAAGAGTCTAGAGAGGATTGTCTTAAACCAGATCCTTAAGGAAGTGCAACAGAAATTAGATCCACGGCAATTTGCATATAGGAAGGAGAGGAGTAGAGAGGATGCTTTGCTATTTATGCTGTACAATACTTATTGTCATCTTGATCGGCCCAAGCAATACATACGAGTTCTTTTTGTGGATTTTTCATCTGCATTTAATACCATCAGGCCCCATATTATGATGGAGAGACTACTGCAGTTAGGAGTAAAAGGTCGCATTATTAGATGGGTAGAGTCTTTTTTGATTGACCGAGTACAGTGTGTCAGAGTAAATAAGGCAGTGTCTTCTCCTATTACTACTAATACAGGTGCTCCACAAGGGAGCACTATTTCCCCAGTCTTATTTACCCTTTACACAAATGAATGTAGAAGCAACACACCTGAGCATGTTACTATTAAATTTGCTGATGACACAGCAATTGTTGGTCTTATTAACAGAGCCATTTTCAGTATTAGTATATGATTTGAGTGAATGTGTGCATATTTGGAAATAAGTATTATTCACATCATCAGTGTTGTATTCTGCATTGCTTCGGGTCTCACAACATCATACACCCTCGCCCAGGCGACCCAGCCAGGGTTGATCAGACCCTAGCTTGTGTCTGAGTAGCTTGTATGATCCACGGATCGCCCCACTTGATCCATAGCCATCTTGACGCCTTTTCGGCGACGTCCGTTATGTTCTTGATGGCTTTCCTGATGTGCAGTCCCTCCACTCCAAGCATCTTGAGGGCCCTGATGAGTGACTGGCCGACAAATCCTCTGCATCCGACCTCGATGGGATTACATCGGGTCCTCCACCCCCTGCCAGCTCCTCGTACTTGGCCCTCTTCCTCTCAAAAAGCCTTCTCCATCCGGTCTTCCCAGGGAACAGTCAACTCCAGCAGGACCACTTGCCTTGTTCTTTCTGACACCAGGACAATGTCTGGCCTAAGCGTGGTCACTGCACACATCAGGGAATTTGAGCCGCCTCCCAAGGTCGACATTCAGCTGCCAGTCCTGTGCTGTTGCTAGCAGCCCCCTTGATTGCTTCAGGCGCTGGTGTGGCTTCTCCCCAGCTTTAACAAAGGCGATGTTCTGTCTTGCTGGTATCTACTGCAGGCAATCCCAGTGCTGATGACCTCTGCAATGACCCTCAGTACTTGGTCGTGGCGCCACCGATAGCGACCCTCTCCCAGTGCTTTTGAGCAGCAGCTCAAAATGTGCTCGAATGAACATCTTCTCTGGCAGAGTGGGCACAGTGGTGTGTCTGCCAGGCCCCAGCGGAAGAGATTGGATGGACTGGGAAGAACATTATTCACAGACGGAACTAAGAATTAAATGCGGTGTGGCTCAGACTTTCCACAAATCTGTCCACGATATTCTCCGGTCTGCCGCCTGCTCCCATTGAGTCCATGCTCCCTGCTGCCACATCCCTACTGACCTAATGCAGCGGACTTCTTAAACTTAAATGCATTACAATAAATTCTAGTTCTTTTATTATTTTATTCTCTGAAATCCTTTTAAATCCTGGTCCACGGTCAATTCATGATACCTTCGTCAAATTTTGCGAGGCCTCCTAAAGCGCGAGGCCCTATGCGGTCGCACACTTCACACAGCTCTTGCTACAGCTCTGTATACAAGCCTGAGGTGAAATATAAACGGTCACAATGATGGCTGATGTAAACTCTCTGGCTAAATAAAAATATTGGCATTTGATAGCAAGGTACTGCAGATCTGATGTGCATAGCTCCTTAAAGTAACACCAGGTAACTTTTGCTCTCGGGGTCCCCCTACAGTTGGGATACAGTATTGTCCTCTACTACTGTCGTAAACTCTGTCATCCTACGTGCATTTGTTGACAACCATGATAGCCCTGAACACTGTATGAGGAGGTCACATGCAGGTGTTCTGCTTGCGTCGCGTGTGAAATGTCTTCATCCCAGGTACAGTGGCATATATTTCAGCATGTCATATGAATATAATTTCATGGGTTTTATTTTTTTCTAACGACAAATGATCGCGATGATCACGTTTACAAGCCAGCGTCATTTTAGTAGCCTAGTCTATTGGTTACCGTATATAGAATATCGTTTACTAGCTACCAGATTGATAATTTGCTACTCTACTATCATTACTTGATTCATGAAGATAAACTGAGGATAAGATAGCTTCCGTAACATAGTCAGGCAGACAAAAAAAAACAAAGAGATAGTAGTCCAAAAGCATGACAGCCAAGTCCGCATCGGTCGGGCACCCCTCCTCCTCCTTCAGCTCACGCCAGCGAGAAAATGCTGGCCCAATGTTGATCCTCGTTCTGCCTTTAACGCGATCACTTTTTTTTTTTCTCTTTTTCTCTTTTTGCTTTGCTCCGATAAAACCGTTGCTTTCTTGTTTTTCAGTGCTGCTTCGGCTATGACTATAACATTTGGCTCGCACGTCCGATTTTAAGGAAGTGGGGGTGGTGGTGGATGTGACGTATATGCCGTAAAGCAGTCGAATTTTGTAGTTCGCTTTGTTCGCCGGTTACTACCCGAAACCCGAAGTTTAAAAGTACGATTAAAAACGCTACAGACCCGTCAGGCTATGGCAGACGTGTCATTCAACCTATTGTAAGTCGATGTACCATCACAAGAGAATTGGAAATATATTATGATGGTTGAAAAGTTACCTAGTGTTACTTTAAGACGTCGGGTGCTTTCTGTGCCGCACCATTTCTCATAAACGGAGATATACACTCCCAGAGTTTCCCCCGAGTTCTTCATTTAGTTTTTTTCCTGTCCATTTGGGGAATGGAGAATCCTGGCAGCTGCACAGCATGATCTGGAATGGCTGTCATGAGCCATGTTTCGGTAAGACAAAAAAGCCATGATGACTCGCTGGAACTTTATTCAGGCTCTAAATTCAGGCTCTGAAAAATGACTGGACATTCACTAAAAATATTTTAGGCATTGATGTAGAATGTGCCGTGTTCATACTCGATTTCTCACACTGGCTCTTTTTTATCATTGCCATCATTGTCTCAGGAGAGTAATTCCATTGTTTACCTGGCTCAGAGTGATTTCCAAGGGCCAGTCAAGGTCGGGATGAAAACGAGAGCTTGAGTGATAAGGTCTCCTCCAATATTAATTAAAGTTTGCCTCTCATACATTATAAGTCCATTAGCTAATGCAAAAATAGAAAATAACAAAAAACTAAAGACAAGGTAAAATACAAGAAAATTACAAAGTAATTTCAACTATGATTTGAACGCCATCTCAACCATTAATATGGTTGAGTTAATATTCAGATATTAATAATACCTATTATTGATATGTATATTTATACTTCTGTACCTATTATTAATATGTATATTTAAACTTCTGTATTTATACTTCTGCCTTTGCATCACCAATCCACCCAAAACTTGTGACATTTGTCTCATTGTGTTCCCAGCAATCTATCAAAAGACTCTTGGCAGGATGAAAATCACATTGCCCCTGGAGATTAACCCATTATGCCAGCATTAACTCTAATCGCCTGATTCTTAACGGCATTCCTCCCATTTCCACCTGGATTGCTGATACCAGAGATGTTCTGAATGATCCACTGCAAATTCTCATGGCCTGAGCTTGTAATACATCCAACTTCTTAAGGTTTGATTCTGCTGCTGACATGTATGCTACACATCCATAGTCAAAAACGGATCTCATGAGTGCCCAGTATTTTGTAGAGCTGCTCTGCTTGCTCCCCACTCTTGTCCTGCCAGACAAGGAAGTATATTGATGACCTTTTTACATTTGTTCTTAACTTTGTCTAAATGAGTATTCCATGTGAGCTTCTCATCAAACCAAACCCCAAGAAATCTAACTGTTTTAACTAGCTCAAGTTGTTGTTCATATAACTTCATGGAAATAGGCGTGACTTTATGCCGCCTTGAGAAACAAATCACTTGTGTTTTTGCTACAGATAATTTGAATCCCCATTTATTTGCCCATTTTTCCACAGCAACTATTGCAGCTTGCATTTTCTTACTGACATACAAAACATTGCGGCCTCTTACCCACAGAGCCACATCATCTGCGGACAAAGATTTCCCTACGCTTTGTTCAACCTGAGAGAAGATGTCATTTATCATTATGTTGAATAACAGCGGGCTACACACACTAACTTGCGGAGTCCCATTCTCCACCTTATATACACTGGAGTATTCTGCATCTACTCTTACTTGTATTTCCCTGTCAAATAAAAAGTTAATATTATACGTTCTACCACCAATACCCAATGACTTCAACTTTATATGTAACCCTTCTTTCCAGAGCATATCATATGCTTTTTCTATGTCAAAAAATACAGCTATCAATATTTCTTTGTTGGTCTGTGCTTTCTTGATGTCTGATTCTAAGCACAATACTCCATTGTATTCCGACCCATACGGAATCCACTTTGGTATGGGTACAGAAGAGCTTTACTCTCTAGGAAATATGTTAAACGCTCGGTGACCATTTGTTCCATAATTTTCCATAAATGTGAAGTTAATGCAATAGGTCTGTAACTAGAAGGGTCTGACTGATCTTTTTCTGGTTTTGGAATTGGCACTATTATTACTTGTTTCCAAGCTAAAGGAAGTTGGCCAATATCCCAGACTTTATTAAACAATCCCAACACCATGTCCAGTCAACACAGTCTCACTCCCTACTCGTCAAATGTCTGACGAATGGCCAAGGTACCCTGGCATCAAGTTTCAACGAAAGAAGTGTACCCTTGACGTTGTTTTTCGACGCGGGGGTCCGTCAGATAGACATTCATGTTAATCCCTCATCGTCGGAAATAAACGAAAGGAAATCAACTGTCCATCAATGGTGATGACGTCACTTTATGCGACTATGCAACGATCCCAAGGGCCATTGCGCTTCTCAACTCCAAACGTAAGTAGCACGATAACCTGAATTTAACACGTTTACATATAAAAGATGACCGAATTATGTCAATAACTTGTCGTTGTGTTTGTTTGCACAGTTTGAAGTGCCCTGTATCACTTTCATTGGACAGAGACTAAATTACAGACATATTATGAAAGGTTGTTGCACCAAATAATGTGCAGTTTGCTCCACAGAAGACCAGCTAATAGAGGCCATTTGCCACTAGTTAGCTACCGCAAATGAAGTGTGTCACAATGTGATAGGTAGGCATAACGTTAATGAGACATACCGTAAGTGTTAGCTGTAACGTTAATGCGTTGGGATTCTTCTTGTGGTTGTGTGTCATTGCTCTTTGCCCCTGGTTCTGTGCCCATTTATACACATGCTAGTCAGTGTAACTTATAACTGTGCTAATGAAAGCATGGACATGAAAATAAAAAAGCACATTAACAAATTAAATCGGTATTAATTAAAAGCTAGTGTTCTAAACTACTATGACTGCTGAGGGAAGTTTCTGATTAAAATAATCACAGGGAAAAGGTAATAATCCAGTTAAAGAAATGTGTTTCCTTGTTAATACAAAAGTATAATTAATAACATTAAACAGATAAAAAAATGGCACTGGTTATCAGCCAAACTGGCATTTTGAATGGTTGGTATCAATATCAGCCATGAGTGTCAAGATCAGTCCATACCTATATATTGTATTGTGAGTTTGCAGGCAACACCCAGCGCTACAGTATTCTGGCATAATATTTACTATAAGCACCCACAGACCTCCCCACCACATCCCAAAGCATGGGCAAACTAGACCAACATTTTCTCAAGTTCTTAAACCTTTCAGTTATTTAGTATTTATGTAGTAGTATGTAGCATGATCTTCAAATCTGAATTTATGTTCTTTCCCTTCTCTCAACAGGTCCCCTAGTCCCTTCATCATTTACTTTAAAACTTCAGCTTTGTTACAACGCAAAAACAAAGGCACTTTTAAGAGCCACGTTTGTCTAGTTAATTGTTTTCAGTCTCTCTGGTTCTGTTGTTCTTGCTCTTTTGCTCTTCCCCCACCCACCCCCTATCCCTTTAGTGTTGTTTTGTCAGGGTTTTGTCTTGTTTGTCCTTGTTCATCATGAGTGACAATTCCAATGTCGAACAGGTTCTTATGGAGCTTGATGAGCTTGTTGATCCTTCTAAATTAAATGATGAACTCCAGACCTTGGAAGCTTTCATCAATAAGATGCAGGGAAAACAGGAGGCAGCACCATCCACCAGCCATCAACCTGTCAGGTGGCTGAAGAGAGACAGTGATGGAAATGTTGTCTATGACAGACCAAGATCATTCCGAAACCAAAGGGGTCAGTTTTCTTTTTTCAGTCATGTTACTTAAAGGAGAACTCCTGTGATTTTCCACATATATCTAAAACGGAGATATAGATTGTTTTACCACTTGGGATTGAATACAGGAATCAGTCATGTGTCTGGTATGAGATATGAGGTTTTTATTACATACTCATCCAAAGTGCTATAGACAACGAAATTGGGCCAATAAAAGTTTGTGTAATTTTGTGGAATAAAATGAGCTTGTCAAAATCTATGGAGTTGTAATGCTGTAAAGGTTGATTCTGGTTTTATTTTCTGCTACAGCTACTCACAGCTACAGTCGTAAGACTGGTGCTCATACTAGGATTTTGGACAGCAGCGTTGAGATAACCAACTACTGTCCTCCTGACACTGTTGGTATTTTCTTTATTTTGTCTCTATTAGTTCATTATGTTTATAGATTCTAATAATTAGAATGCAAATTTCATGTTTTTGCGACAGAATAACCGACAACATCCATGTTGCACACTTTGATAGTGTAGAAAATAGTTTTTAAATATGATGTACTATTTTAACAGAGACTTTCCTTGAAGAGCTAAACCACTCACAGGGAGATGACTTGGATGATCAGGAAACTGCACCAGCACCACCACAAGCTTCCTCAGACTGGTCTACTCGAAAAAGTCTCCTCTCAGAGAGGTGGGAGAAAGAGAGACCCTGTCTGGTGAATACCATGGTGGCACAACAAAATGCGACAACTCAGATCTGCCAACAATGTGGCAGCAGTCCAGCTGTTGTCCGTTGTCGTGCCTGCCGACCACAATCATTCTTCTGTGCTGATTGTGATGTCAGTATGCACCGAAACCACGTGTTCCACAACAGGGATGCAACAATAGCTGGATTCTTTCAGCCATTGCCTCCAACCACCTGTGTCGTGGAGAGGGCTCTTTCCCAGTGTGGTAAGCTGTATTTCTTTTCCTTTTTTGAGTGTCCCATTTAGGGCTGCACAATTATTGCAATCATAACCGCAAAATGATCCAACGGAACTGCCTAATGGTAAAATATGCAAATAATCATGCATAGATACATTTTTGACATTTTCTTTTATATTCACGCCTTGACTGTGCCACTTCTGGTTGGTGGGTGTGCGTAGTGTGTGAAGGGTACAAAAATTCGTGAACTTCAGTGGTTGTTAGTCTTCTTGTACACTGGCTTTGCTTGCCTATCAGGGGTGGCAAAAATTAAAGAGACATTTGGAATATTGAACTAAATCAAATCAGTCACATTCAAAAATCATATTGGAAATGGTAATCACTTTATCTGTCAGAAAAAGTGCAATTATATATTTTGCAGCCCTGACCTTTATCTTTAAAGCTTTTCAAATCATAGATTTTTTTATCATTATTATTGTTTTAAATTTTTTTTTTTAAATGATTACAGAATACTTCCCAGTTAGTACATAGTATGATGCATGTCTTAAATCCCTGCATTTGATGTGCCTTTCAGTGTGTATTGTGCCGTTGGAGATGCCCGAGAAAATCGTCTCGGGGTTATGACTATAACCCTTGTTCCCTGAGAAGGGAACGAGACATTGCGTCGAGAATCGACACTTTGGGGACGCTCCCTTAGCGTGCGCCTCTGAATTAAGAATGAAACTAAACCAATCCTGATTGGTGTTGCGTCGTGACGTAACATGTGACGGCATAACCGGATGCATAAAAGTGACGCTGACACACACACACATCAGCTCCGCGATGAAGCAAGACGCTCTAAGGCCTCGAGGGGCATGGCAGGACGACGCAGTGTCTCGTTCCCTTCTCAGGGAACAAGGGTTATAGTCATAACCCGAGACGTTCCCTTTCGAGGGAACTCAACACTGCGTCGAGAATCGACACTTTGGGGAACGAATGCCCATTAGGCCACGCACCGAAAACAGGCCTGCCCTGGAGTGAAACTGATTCAGGCACTCAGCTAGGACGAGAGCACGTGTGCGCCAAGCGTACTAGGGAGGTGCAGACTATAGAACCTAACAAAAGTGTGTGGGGTAGCCCAACCGGCTGCCTCACAGATCTCCTTGATGGGAACTCCCGAAAGGAGGGCCCTAGAGGACGCCATGCCTCTAGTAGAATGAGCCCTAACGGCCAAAGGTGAAGGGAAATTCCGCACCTTGTAGGCCTACTTATGGTTTGTATAGCCGGGAGCCCCTAATAGGTGATCCAAAACACACTACAGTACACTACACTACAGGCGACTGGAGGTATTCGAACAAAGGCACAAATGACCTGCGGGCCCGATTGGTGAAGATGGGGCAGGCAATTACTAAAGATGTATCACATCCCCTATTTGGCGAGTATGAGCTGTTACCATCAGGCAGACGGTACAGGGTGCCATCTCTCCGAACCAACCGGGCCCGCAGGTCATTTGTGCCTACTAGTATTGGATTTCTTAACAAGCGATGAGATGAGATAATAAAACAGAGTTGAATCTGGGGGGGTCGGGGAGTTGCACCTTAGCACAATTTGTATAGCACTCAAGGGGGATGTTTGTGTTGGCAAAGCAGTTGTTTGGGTGTTGGTCTATTGATGTTTTTGATCTGACGTTTGCTGTATGACACAAAATTAATTTCCGTAAGGACTAATTTCCCTACACCACCCCTCAAACTGCTCAACCCACTCCCGGTAGCTGGTCTCCACGTCATCTTTAATGTTTCTTGTCTTGTCACATTCACACGAATTACATGAATCAGAATCACATAATTTATATATATATATATGCTTATTCATTTAAAAATCAAAATGGCAACATTTGACAAAAAAAAAAGTTGAGTAGATCACTGGATTGCTGTCGGTCGTTTAACATTTCTATCATAAAACAGTTGATATTTATTATGTTTAGCTAACCTATACCTCACCTTGAACTCTTGTACCATTAAAGACTCGCGCTGGAGTTCACACTGTGAATTCTTCGAAGCGGACCAGCCTAAAAATGTAACATTTAAATTTTTTTGTCATCCTAACAACATAAGAGCGAGAGTGCAACAGAGCAACATCAAGAAAATCAAATAGGCCTATTGGTGATGTTTGTTAAAAGAATAAGGGATAGCCTACAGTTCAAAAAGAATAACCAACAGTGTGTAATAACGACAAAATCTTGTATTCTTATTGCTGATCCTATTTTGATTGAGAAAATGGAGTAAATGGAGGCAGTGGCTCAGTGGCTAAGCACTGTCCCCTCACAGCAAGAAGGTCTCTGGTTTGAGTCCCGGTTTAGCCAGGAGGCTAAACATGTTTGCATGTTCTTCCTGTGTCTGCATAGGTTTTCTCCAGGTGCTCCGGTTTCCTAAATTGATGCTAAATTTTCTGTGCCTGTGGTCTAAGATGCTGGGATAGAATCCAGCCTCCTACGGCCCTAATAAGGATAAAGCTGTTTGGATAATGGATGGAGCTGCAGCAAATTTTGAAGTTTTATTTTATAATTTTAATTTAGTTTAACCTAATGTAGCCTACTAAAACTAAATAATAACAGCAACATAGGCCTAGACATATTTAAAAACAAACTAATAAAATGATAAAAAAAAGTACTGAACTGAAAAAAAATAAAAAAATAAAATAAAAACTACAATATTATCTTAATGATCCTAGAATAACACAGCGATTAATGCCTTGTCACCCATATGCATACATTTAAATAATGGTTGTTTGAGTATTTGCAGTGCGTTTCTGTATATGTTTGCATTGTGAGCATTTGCAGCACATGTGTGATCAAACTGATAAAAAAAAAATTCTAGCCGTTGTATTTCATGTCACATTTTTATTAATTGAAAACTTGATTTGAAGTGAACTGCGGTGCTAATAGAGTCACATGAATGTCAGAGGTGTCAATTCCAGGGGTCAGAAAGTAAAAGTCCTGCCATATGTTTATTCCACCTATTAACTCAGCCAGCTGATTTCACTAATTAGTTCTATCTCCTGGCTGAAAAACTGTGCTAATTAGCAAATCCAGGTGATTGGAACAATATACTGAGGAGGAATTTTACTTTCTGAACCTGGACTTGACACCTCTGATGAATGTGCACGTCGCGCAGCTGTGCACAGAAGACCACTGGCCAAGGTCAGGATTCTCTTTAAATAATAATACATTCAATTTTTCTTTTGTGTGTTTTTTTTTTTTACCAAATCCTATTGTATAGGCTTAGCCCCAGAACACGTGGAATATATAACACATGACACATGGGACCATTCTGTGATACTTTTGCTTCTTTTTTTAAAAAGCTTGATGCTGGTCGCTCGCTAGCAGGCAGGTGCACACAACAAAACTGATGGTGTCGGTGGTCGTTGAGTGTGCAAGACCCCTTTTAGCATGCCAGTATGCACAACCAGTGGCCAGGGGAGTGAGGTTTACTCGCACAGCACTAACTAGCTGGCCTCCTTTACACTTAACCTAAACCTCCGTCCCATCTGAGTCACGGCACCAAATGTAACCCCTCCGATTCTACTCACCCCACTCCGAGCGGGATTTGAACACGTGTTTCCATGGGGGGCCAAACATTAGAAAATGTAAGTATGGAAAAGAGACAATTGTCTTTGTGCTTTCAGATACTTTTTAAAAGTTTGATAAAATAAAACATCAGTCTCATAATGTTAAATACATTTCTTATTGATTACCAAAGTTTTATGATATAACATAAAGATAAGAAGAAAAATAAATGTTTTAATTGATGATACATGTACAATCAAAGCTTCCATTATTTTAAAAATACAAAAAAAAAAGCATTATGTAAATAATAAGGCAGATGAGTTGCATGAAATATACAAATCATTCCTCACTGGCCCTAAAGATTGAACTCCTTACACATTTGGAGTCTTACAGCTCTCACACCAATAACTTGAGCAACACTTACATTTAAAAGCAGATCACCAAATGCCTGTGTATTCAAAAAATGTGTTTAATGTTCCCTCACCATCTATAGCTTTCTGGTGTTCTATCATGATATTTCTTACTTATGGTCTATAATATGGTCTATAGTTATTGTCATAGTTATTGCTAATGTCTGTAATTGCCTTGATAGCAACAATGACATAGATGACAGTGATCAACCAGCAGAGAAGGCCAATACCAACACTGACATGGTTAAGGATGCGAGCCATTCTGGAGTTTCTGCTTGCGATCGGATGGTGTCCAAACGTGTTAGCATCCCGAGTCTGTAAAATTAAATTACAATAATATTACAAATATTGGTATAAATCCTTTCTTAAATGACATGGATAAAATCAAATCAAAGGTCTTCACAGGTCAGAATATAAACACAATAAGAAAACACAAAATGCAACTCTAAACTAAGAAGAAAATAAGAAATAACATATTATTATATATTTGATTTATAGTAGCTGTAAAAAAAAAATTCACAAAACATATCTGTTGTTTTAGACAAAACATAGAGTTTTTAAACATCAGTGATGTGTGTGCATTAGGCTATATTTGCAGTTTTGCAATAGTTTTTGCTATCTTTAAATCTGTTTTTAAAAGTTAGGCTACTACAAGCAGATTAACTTGTTTGGCATTTTCTATTCTTGCATGTTCATTTAAAGCTGCAGTCTGTAACCTTTTTGGGTTAAAAATTATCCCAAATATATTTTTGAGCAAGTAACTACTGTTCAAATCTATCTACAAGCCGGTCTCTTTGAATCCATCTTCTGCCTTTGACGCATGAGTTGTCTTCGCTGATGCGGAGAATGGCGGCGCCGGCGAATACACAAACCGGCGAGACATAGCCTGGTGAGCGTGAACACGCTCACCAGGCAAATGACTACGGCGTAGTAGTGTGGATCCACACCGGCGCATTTGCAGTTTTGCTTGTCGTCAGAGGGGCGAAACATCAGTGATGTGTGTGCATTAGGCTATATTTGCAGTTTTGCAATAGTTTTTGCTATCTTTAAATCTGTTTTTAAAAGTTAGGCTACTACAAGCAGATTAACTTGTTTGGCATTTTCTATTCTTGCATGTTCATTTAAAGCTGCAGTCTGTAACCTTTTTGGGTTAAAAATTATCCCAAATATATTTTTGAGCAAGTAACTACTGTTCAAATCTATCTGCTTGCCTTAGCTCGATTCAAAACGGTGAGCTTGTAATAATGTTTTTAATTTCAGTGGTACTGGTGGATTTCCGTCGGAAATTCGAGCACATCTGTACACATAAAGAAGGTGTCTCAGCTAGTAGGCTATATTGCGTGTGAGGATGTTGGAAGTGGAAATTTATAGCCTTTTCTCACAGCACTTGATAAATAAACTAATCAATTTTATGGTGGATCCAGAAAGGTTCAAACGACATCACCAGTGACAACTGGAGATTCAATCGTTGTAAAATGCAAATGACTACGGCGTTCGGAGTGGCTACAGAAAAAAGAGACTGCAACCGGTATGAGTATCCACACCGGCGCGTTGACTGACCGCCGCACATTCTCTTCAAAACACTTGATTTATCCGCGGTGTGCCGTGCCGAGGCACAACCCACGTAAAGTTGATAATTCTGCTAATAACTGCAATTGAAGATTTCGAACAGAAATGGCGACAAAGAGGAAAAACTACGGACTGCAGCTTTAAGGAAACCAAGATGAATATGCCATATGGAATCAAAGTACTACAAGAGTGATTGAGAGCAGCCAGAGGACTCAGCCAGCGCAGCTTCTCCAGAGGTGCTGCACAAGCTCTGATGACATGTGATCATCGAACACCTTCAGTTCCACTAATGCTCACAAATCAGCATTTTTATAACAGTAAAATCTATTTTTTCCATGTAGTCGTGATAGATAGATATTGTGTCATTTTTATTAAAGGTGCACTGCGCAACAATTCATGTTAAAAATACAGGTTTTCAAACCCATACATGCATAAACAATTGCCTGATGGGCTGAATGAGCCCTTCTCTGATCACTGCAATTGCCTCTATAATCCTGTACAGTAAAATAAATAAGAGGGATTCAGGTTCGAATTTGAGACTGGGCGTGACGTCATGCGTGTTCACGCTCACCAGGCTATGTCTCGCCGGTTTGTGTATTCGCCGGCGCCGCCATTCTCCGCATCAGCGAAGACAACTCGTGCGTCAAAGGCAGAAGATGGATTCAAAGAGACCGGCTTGTAGTCCATTCCAAACCCCAACGCAAACTCCACGTAAAGTAAAGAAAAGAAAATTTTGTCTATTGCCACCAAAAGGTCCAAATTGGAGTCAGACAGGCGTCGGAGTAAGACGAGAGTCAACCTCGGGAAGCATTCAACAAATGGAGAGATCTCCGGTCTGCTCTTGGTCTCAAACGGGATCCTCATTTGGCTTTTTTTCTTGATAAAACGGTAAGATATAGCCCAGTCTCTAATGTTTGATACGGCCAATCTATGTATGACAACAAATGACGATGCGTAAAATGTGTAATGCTTTACCGTAAGCTAGATACATGTACAATCAGAATTGGTTTTACTACCATTGTTAGTGAACAGTTTCATAAACTAGGAATTGTGTTCGGAAGAGTAGTACAACATGAAACATAAAACATATCCAATAAAAGATGCTAACTATGTTTTTGTGTATGGCCTACCGGTAACGTTAGCCTTGTGTCCATTGCTAACATGCTATGGTGTTCATGTTATTGACCAACAAGGAAGAACGCCGTTGCATTGTCTATATTGTATTTTTCGGTAAAAATAGTAAATTGTTCCCGTGAATGTGGTACATTTTGTATGTAGCATATATGAGGTATGTGGGAGCTCGTATTCTATCAAAACGAGGAAAACGTAAAATATTTTGGTATTGTGATAAAATACATGTTTTATTCTGAACATTGCAGGAAGGGAAATACAATGGTAAAGGGGTAAATATTTTTACTTTACTCATACTGTTTAGCAGACTAACTATTTACTAAATAAAGTATTGACACATTTCACATTAATGTTTGTCAGTGTGTATTGTCCCTGTCAAAATATCTACTAAATAAATCAGCGCTACATGTAGTTTAGTGATTAGCAAAACAGTTCAAGATTCTTGAGTGTGATATAACATGCTGAAAAATATGACCGATAATTAGACAGAAATTTGGAGTAAATTATAACAGATAAAGGATGTATTGTTATTGGACTATTCTACTTAGCAGATCAATAACAGGCTGAACCCCGCAAGTCTTCGGCGGATTAGCCTGTTTGGCTTTTATGAAAACGTCATGGTGACATTTGATTATTTATTACCTTGAGACATTTGAGTGAACGTTGTTGACCAACCGTGTACGGTATGATTATTATTTTGAGCTTTTGCGAAGTAATCAATTATATTGTTCATGAATGTGTTTTTATAACAATACAATCATAGGTGGATACAGTAAAAACATAAACAAAGTTTTCTACTACCCCCGTTTTTCCCCTCACACATAAGAGTAATTTACTCAAATGTCTTTCCTTCCATATATTTGAAATGACTTGCAGATTTATAACTTTATTACCACTGAAGACATTTTGGCTGTACACCAAAGATCTGTGCGGCAGATGCTCCTTTAGTTATGAACAGCTCGTGCTCGTGCGTGTGCGTGTGGTCCATGAGCGTGCACAACTCTGGTTGCAGTTTTGCTTGTCGTCAGAGGGGGCGTAGTTCTGCAAAAACTCAGAGACTTGCGTTTTGCACCTTTAAAATAAAACTGATTAAAAAAATCGTAGAGCCCATTACATTTGTATTTACATAGTATAGGCTTATGTTGACCTTATTCTTGCAATCAGACGCTGTATTAAGCAGTTGTCACGTTTGATCAATTTACTTTCTCTCTCTCGTCTTGTGTGCTGTGTGTGTGTGTTTAGTGTGGGCGTGGTCACTGATCACTTCTGATCAGCAGCGTCAGGTGGTTTCACTTTGTATGTGGCTTTATATGTTCAGTAACTGGTGTCTCATGTTGTCAGATCATTGTTCGTCTCCGGTGTGTTCCTGTTCCTCGTGTCATCGCTGAGTGGATTACCTGTTCGTCGTGCTGTCGTCCCCGGTTGGATTGTGTATCGTTACATGTCTTTGGATTGCCTTCACGGGACTTCCACACGCTGTCACGGATACTCACCACGGGATCACCGAGCACCTTCACAGAGGATTATCACCAGCACTAGCACCACCTGCTCACCTGGGTCCCTGCGCCACTGTTCCTTGTGTGTTGTGCCGTCTCGACCCCAGTGTGTCTGATCTGACCTGTCTGCTATCTTTATCCGAAATAAAGCGTTATTTGCAATTGTATCCGGTGTCGTTCTGAGATGTCACAGAATGATCTGACCCCAACGGATGCAGCAAGCCCATCAGGCTGGGACAACTTCGCCGCCAACAGTATCGCAAGGATGGACCAACAAGAGGAGAGCATCACGAACATGGGTCGAGCGGTTCAAGCACTTTTGGCGCAGGTGTCCGAGCTCACCCAACAACTACAACTTCTCAGAGCTCCCACCGCGCCCGTTCAACCCACACCTCCAGAAGGATGGAATCTTCTTGAGTCACGCTCACCCACACCTGAGGGATATGCAGGTGAGCCTGAGTACTGCAGAGCATTTTTAACCAGATGCTCTATGCACTTTTCGTTACAGCCGCAGACGTTCGCCCAAGAACAATCTAAGGTGGCATTTGTACTAACCTTATGGTCTGGAAAGGCTGCACTTTGGGGAACGGCGGTGTGGGAAAACCAAGATCATGCTGCGCCTCGTTCCTGGCACTCTCGGAGGAAATGAAGAGAGTCTTCGATCGGGCTGTGGCGGGTAGGGAGGCGGCCAGACTACTCGCCGATCTTCGCCAGGGAGACCGCTCGGTGTCGGAATATTCCATCCAATTCCGCACCCTGGCCGCAGAGTACCAATGGAACGAGGAGGCGCAGTGGGACCGTTTCCTGCATGGGCTGGCTGACCGTGTCCAGGATGAGATTTACATGTTGGACTTACCCGCGAGACTTAACGGACTCATTGAGTTGGCTCTTCGGGTCGATGCTCGGCTGAGCAGGAGGAGTCGGGTCGTCCAGAATCGTCATTTCTTCAGCACGGAGAGGGCACGCACCGTCAGCGAGGACACGGTCAGCCCCGTCACCGATCACGAGCCCATGCAGGTGGGAAGAGCTCGGCTTTCCCGGGAGGAGAGAGAAAGGCGGAGATCCCAAGGACTTTGTTTATACTCTGGAAAACCGGGGCACTTCATCAATTCATGCCCGGTAAAAGAGCAAGCCCGATAGTAACTGTGAGGCTACTATCGGGTGGGATCTCCGCCGAGAAGTCCTCATCATCTACTCTCCTTTCGGTAAGGCTCAGGTGGGCAACTCACTTTCACGACACCAAGGCTTTACTGGACTCTGGGGCAGAAGGTAATTTTCTGGACATTAGACTCGCTAAGCAACTTCTTATCCCCTTTTCTCCCCTCAATCACAAGATCTCCCTCAACGCCCTCAATGGTCAAGAACTTCCTAACATTTCTCACATTTCTGAACCCATCACACTCACTACATCTGGCAACCACACAGAAACTATAACATTTTTCCTCATGGATTCACCCATTGCACCAGTAGTACTCGGACATCCCTGGCTTACACTGCACAACCCTAGAATTGATTGGGGACAGAATTCTGTGTCTGCGTGGAGTAATAAGTGTCATGAGTCTTGTCTCGTATCTGCGTGTTCGTCTGTACCTGTTTCTGTGTTCCAGGAGGAGGAAGTGAATTTGTCTAACGTGCCCAAGGAGTACCAGGATCTGAGAGAAGTGTTCAGTAAGTCTCGTGCTGCTTCTCTACCTCCGCATCGTCCTTACGACTGTGCCATAGACTTAGTGCTAGGTGAGTCTCCGCCTAAAGGCAAGTTTGATTCACTTCCGATACCAGAGAGGGAGGCTATTGAGAAATTTATTTCTGATTGTCTAGCATCCAAGTTCATTCGCCCTTCCTCATCTCCAGCGGGGGCGGGGTTCTTTTTTGTGGGGAAGAAGGATGGATCTTTGCGACCTTGTATTGATTACCCGGGGTTGAACAACATCACGGTAAAGAACACTTACCCTTTGCCATAGATGTCTTCAGCCTTCGAGAGGTTGCAGGGAGCATCCATCTTCACAAAACTGGATTTACGTAACGCTTATCATTTGGTCCGCATAAGGAGGGGCGATGAGTGGAAGACCGTATTTAATACCCCTAGGGGGCGCTTTGAATATTTGGTCATGCCGTTCGGGCTGTCCAACTCCCCAGCTGTCTTCCAGGCACTCGTCAATGACGTGCTGAGAGATATGGTTGACCAGTTCATATTATGTTTACCTGGATGACATATTGATTTTTTCATCTTCTCTCCAGGAGCATGTTCAGCATGTCAGACGAGTGCTTCGGAGGTTGCTCGAGAATGGGCTTTTTGTCAAGGCGGAGAAATGCGTTTTTCATGCACAGTCGGTTCCTTTCTTAGGCCACATCGTCTCGTCTGAGGGAATGCGTATGGATCCTGACAAGGTCAAGGCTGTGATAGATTGGCCAAGTCCAGATTCCCGAAAGGCCCTACTGAGGTTTCTGGGGTTTGCCAATTTTTATCGGCGTTTTATTCGCAACTACAGCCAACTAGCCGCGCCTCTGACTGCCTTGACCTCCCCCAGAACGACGTTCAGGTGGTCCGATGCAGCCGAGGCTGTATTCGTTAAACTCAAGAGCCGCTTCGTTTCAGCTCCCATTCTTGTCGCCCCTGATCCATCACGTCAGATCGTGGTGGAGGTCGACGCGTCAGAGGTGGGGGTAGGAGCAGTTCTTTCCCAACGCTCTTCCTCAGACGACAAGATGCATCCTTGCGCGTTTTTATCCCATCGTTTTTCTCCTGCCGAACGCAATTATGACATAGGTAACAGAGAGTTGTTGGCAGTCAAGTTAGCGCTGGAGGAATGGCGTCACTGGTTAGAAGGGTCAGGGGTACCTTTTATTGTTTGGACTGATCACAAGAATCTAGAATACATTAGAACTGCTAAAAGACTCAACTCTAGGCAGGCTCGCTGGGCACTGTTTTTCGGACGTTTTGACTTTTCTCTCTCGTACCGCCCGGGTTCCAAAAACATCAAACCCGACTCATTATCTCGTATTTTTGATCAGACCGAACACCCGTTTACTCCCGAGCGTATTTTACCAGAGACTATAGTTGTCTCCGCTCTTAGATGGGAGATCGAATCGAGGGTCATGTCGGCCTTAGAAGGGGTAACGCCTCCGCCCGAGTGCCCACTGAACCGTTTATTCGAGCCAGAGGGGAATCGGTCCGAAGTTATTCAGTGGGGACATTCTTCCAGCATAGCGTGTCATCCAGGAGTTAACCGCACCAGTTTTTTGGTAAGACAACGATTCTGGTGGCCCATGATGGCTCGTGACATCCGCAATTTTGTATTGGCTTGCTCGGTTTACGCCACTGGTAAGACTTCCAATCGACCCCCAGATGGGTTACTCCAACCGTTGTCAGTCCATTCGAGACCCTGGTCCCACATCGCTCTAGATTTTGTTACCGCCCTCCCGCCCTCCCAGGGCAAGACAGTCGTTTTGACTGTCGTGGACCGGTTCTCGAAGGCGGCTCATTTCATTCCCTTGCCCAAATTACCCTCAGCCAAGGAGACAGCGGTAACTGTCATAGATCACGTCTTTCGACTTCATGGCCTCCCGATAGACGTGGTCTCTGACAGGGGTCCCCAGTTTGTGTCCAAATTTTGGCAAGAATTCTGTACATTACTGGGGGCGACTGTCAGTCTATCTTCGGGGTTTCATCCCCAGAGCAATGGACAAACCGAGAGAGCCAACCAAGACTTGGAGAGAGTGTTGCGATGTTTGGTGTAAAGAATCCTTCCTCCTGGAGCCAACAACTCTCGATAGTGGAGTACGCCCACAATTTGTTGCCAGTGTCATCCACGGGCCTCTCGCCATTTGAATGTAGTTTAGGTTACCAGCCACCAGTTTTTACTAGTATGGAGTCCGAAGTCGCGGTCCCCTCCGCTCATGCGTATGTCCAGAGGTGCCACCACACCTGGAATAGAGCCCGTGAGACTCTCCTCCAGGCAGGGAAGCGCACCAAGGCCATGGCCGATCGCCACAGGTCAAAGCCCCCCGTATACGTCGTAGGTCAAAAAGTTTGGCTTTCTACTAAGAATATTCCTCTCCGATCCGTATCTAATAAACTTGCCCCCAAATTCATTGGTCCATTCCCTGTCACCAAGATCATTAGTCCGGTGACAGTCCGCCTCAAACTCCCTCCGGCGTACAGGAGAATTCATCCCGCCTTCCTAATTTCCAAAATAAAACCTGTGTTTTACGCACGTATTAATCCGCCAGTCCCGGTTCCCCCACCGCCGCGTCTCGTAGACGGGGAACCAACGTATTCGGTAAATGGTATTCTGGACTCGAGAAGGAGGGGACGCGGATTTCAATACCTGGTGGACTGGGAAGTAGGGGTGTAACGATACATCGATATGGATCGATGTATCGATCAAAAGTCTAACGATACGATGCATCGATGTCAGCCACAAAATATCGATATGAGATACTTTTATTTTGACAGTCTCCACCACGTCCTCACGTAACATCCGTTTCCGCCTTTCCGCCAAAGCGCGCGTTTGGTTTTTCTCACCTGCCTGTCACTTGTGTGTCGGATTGCGAATGAGATGGAGCAACAAAGCGGCGGTAGCAGCGAAAAGACCATGGAAAAGACAGATGCTGAACATTTTGACGCTGTTGTCGGGCGCAAATCGTGGGTTTGGAAACATTTTGTATTTTCCAAAAAAGATGGTCAGGTAAATAAAACCCATATTATGTGTACACATTGCCAGTACAAGCTAAAATATTCGGGAAACACCACAAACTTGTCAGTGCATCTGAAAAGAAAACGGAATCGAGGAGAGTAAGGTTAATTTGGCTGAAGAAAAACAGCCACTCTCACCCCCATGCATGAAGAACTTCTTCGCCCCGACATTAGCCCACAACTCCAAAAGAGCAACTAGCATTACGTCCGCGATCGCTTTTTTTATATGCATGGATATGAGGCCCTACAATGTAGCTGAAAATGAAGCTTTCGTCACCTACTACATACTCTGGAGCCGAAATATAGCATTCCATCAAGACAGCACTTCAGTGAAAGTTGCATTCCGAAGCTGTACAGACAAGAGAAAGAGAAAATACAGCATACACTAACTGATGCAGAACAAGTCGCAATCACTACAGATGGATGGACATCCTGTACAACCGAAGGTTATGTAACTTTGACCTGTCATTATATTGACACTGACTGGCAAATGAAGAATTATGTTCTGCAGACACGTGTTTTGAATGACTCGCACACCGGGGTAAATCTTGGTAAAGTCTTGAGAGAAGCTTGTGAAGAGTGGAATATACTTGACAAAAATCCTGTACTGGTCACCGATAATGCCAGTAATATGGCAATAGCTGGAGCAGAGGCAAATCTGTCAACTCACATTAAATGCTTTGCGCATACCATTAACTTGGCAACACAGAAAGGCCTGAAATGTGTTGGTGCAACATGTCTTTTGGGAAGAGTGAGACGAATCGTGTCATTTTTTCACCGCAGCACGATTGGTACCACAGTTTTAAAAGAGAAGCAGAGGTTGCTCGGAATTCCAGAACACAAGCTTAAAAAAGATGTGATCACTCGCTGGAACAGCTCCTTTGATATGCCGGAACGTTTTTGGAGCAACAAGCTGCAGTGTGTGCTTCACTGCTGGAAAAAAACTAAGGAAACTCTCAAATGACCTGCAGCATACCCTCAAAGAAATTAACATCACTGTAGCTGAAGATATGGTTAAGCTACTCTCACCAGTGAAAACTGCCACCACCATAATGTGTGAGGAAGAGCAGCCAACTGTATCTGTTATTGCACCTCTTCAAGCTAAATTGTTGAAACATTTCACTGTCACGGCTGAAGACTCCAGTGTGATTACAGAGATGAAGCAGATAATGGCAACGGATCTAGAACATCGATATATGGATGTGAGACCAGTTCTTTATAGAGCATCTGCGTTAGATCCCAGATTCAAAAAGCTGCCTTTTTTAAGTGAAGAGGAAAGAGATGCAACCTTCCAGTTTCTCATCCATGAGGCTGCAGAATCGATCCAGAAAGTAAGAATATATTTTTTAGTTTCAGCAATGTTTTATACATTTTATATATTTTATAAATTCATTAAAATGCACTACCTCTTCATTTGCTATGTGTGTGTCTGTGTTATAATCTACAGAATGACACAGTGTCACAGGTTGAAAATGCAACGGCTCACTCATCTGCTGACAAAACTTCTGATGATGATGATGATGGCGACCCTGAAATGATGCCAGTGTTCCAGGCTGAAACCACTGAAGGTGTGTATGTACACTACACACACTGTACTTAAACATTTGTCTATTCTTTGCTGTTAACAGCCTGAAAATGTGATGTGCTTTTATTTATCAATTAACAGCTGTAAGAGGCACATGTTTTATTTCCTCTGACATAACTAAGCCATGAATTATTTTGTTGTAATTTTAGAACATGTTCCTCCTTTCAAGAAGTCAAAACCCTTTGAAGATCTGTTTGGTGACACATTCTGCACTGCTGACCCTAGCCAGACTGTCAAGACCCCTAAAGAGCTGGCCCATGCTGAAGTTGTTAAGTACAGAGACACTGCATCTTTGAACTTGGGGGGTAAGGTGTTGGAATGGTGGAAAAGTCATCAAACTGAGTTTCCCCTCCTGGCAAACCTTGCCAAAACATAAATGTGCATTCCTGGTACCAGTGTACCGTCTGAGCGCGTGTTTAGCACGGCAGGTGACATTGTCAATTCAGAACGCAGTGTCCTCTCTCCTGAACACGTTGATCAGTTGATTTTTTTTAATGAAAAACCTCTCAAAAGAGACCACTGCACTGTAGCACTTGTTTGATTCATAGATCTTTTGTTGTGTGAAAGATCAAATGTCAGATAAGTTTAAGTTTTATTTTTGTATTTTTTATATCAGTTTTTTTTTATTTCATTTATTTATTTAACTAGAGAACCTCAGTTATTTGCACCTCAGGTACTATTGCACATGTTGGCACAAAAGACTGGAAGGCTTTATTGACTTTATTGACCATTATAAGCTTGATTGATTTTTATCAATCTCCCCTCAATTATGTATTTTTATTTTCGTTGTGTTGTTGTAAATGTCCCAATTGGGAAAGAGGGTGCAATTTTCAAAGTGTTTAATTAAATATTCATGTTATATATCTTTTGGTTGCATTTGTGAGTTAATAGAAATGAAACTGGTTGTGTAAAGTGGCGCATAATATCTAAATGTCGATTAATTGATCGATATAGCAATGAATCGAATCGTATCAAAATTTTTTTTGAAGGATCGGCAAATATCGTATCGCTGGCTGAGAGAATCGATATTGAATCATATCGTGATGATCTGTCCGATTTACACCCCTACTGGGAAGGTTACGGTCCGGAGGAGAGAAGTTGGGTACCTGCTGGAGACATCCTGGATCACTCTCTGATCGATGATTACAATCGACAGGTAAGGCGTGGCGTCCCTAGGGGAGGGGGTACTGTCACGTTTGATCAATTTACTTTCTCTCTCTCGTCTTGTGTGCTGTATGTGTGTGTGTTTAGTGTGGGCGTGGTCACTGATCACTTCTGATCAGCAGCGCCAGCTGGTTTCACTTTGTATGTGGCTTTATATGTTCAGTAACTGGTGTCTCATGTTGTCAGATCATTGTTCGTCTCCGGTGTGTTCCTGTTCCTCGTGTCATCGCTGAGTGGATTACCTGTTCGTCGTGCTGTCGTCGCCGGTTGGATTGTGTATCGTTACATGTCTTTGGATTGCCTTCACGGGACTTCCACACGCTGTCACGGATACTCACCACGGGATCACCGAGCACCTTCAAAGAGGATTATCACCAGCACTAGCAACACCTGCTCACCTGGGTCCCTGCGCCACTGTTCCTTGTGTGTTGTGCCGTCTCGACCCCAGTGTCTCTGATCTGACCTGTCTGCTATCTTTATCCGAAATAAAGCGTTATTTGCAATTGCATCCGGTGTCGTTCTGAGATGTCACAGCAGTAGTCTACATAACATATTAAATGGAAACGAATCTAAAAACGTCTGTGCATTTGACAAATATTGTTATAGTGTTAGTTAAGTAAATACATTATTTGTTACAGTTATTTCACATGTATACATAATGTGTTCTTATTAGCTAATCAGATGTGGCTACGTCATTACGTAGGAATTAGTTCACTGCTTGTTTACGTTTAGCGTCAGTATGCTCACAGGTTCCGGTTCGGATGGTTGTATATTATTAACCCATCAGCGCTGGGCAAGAGCATAAAACCCCCGTTGATGTAAAGTTGTGTCTTGAGAAGTAAAGTTCCTGAAACAGACTCTGTTTGTTGTGTGCTTCTCTTCACGCCTCCACGGACACTGAATCCAACCAAACACGAGAAAGCACAACCATATTGTATTTATTTCACTTCAGCTGTGGTATGCAAACACCACGTGAGCAGTCACTACGGGAAGCAGAAAGTGCTGGATGTGTCCGAAATCTCCACTCAAACCACTACTCCCTAACCCCTATGTAGGGGTTAGGGAGTAATTCAATTATTAAGAAAAAAAAAGAAAAAGCATGGTTTTCATTATAAAATGTAATTAGCTAATCAAAGCTTTCATTGTTTTAAACATACCATAATCATTGTATGTTTTACATTGAGCAAATAACATTTCAAATGCAGAGAAGCAAATGTGTTTCTAATCTGCATCCAAACATGACATCTCTAATAGCTGTTATCTATTCTTAATAACCACTACCTGGAGGACAATAAACAATACATTGAGAACAAGCCCAATAGCAACGGCGACATTATTCAGGGTGCGTGCTGTTTTGGAGTTCTTCTCTGCTAATGCTTGCTGTAGTACTGCTAATGTAGTTTGCATTTCGAGTCTGTGAAAATAACAGTGAAACATAATGTTAACCACTTCTGTTCTCATTCTGAATTTCTTTGAGCCAATGGCAAAGGGGAGCATTCTCAAATGAGGGAGCAAACTCCACTTTGTGGATGGGTTTTCTTATAGTTCAACATATAAAGTTTAATTTCCATTTGATTGAATGTTTCAGGTCAAAGGTTTTTGAAACACTATTTACTTTAACAAGCAATCAGAATTATATATTTTTATGTTTATTTATTAAATCCAAGCCACACCAACATGTCATCAAATGTATACGTTTTAAACATTTCATTGACCTTTTATTGGTAATAATGCAAATTAATGTTAATGCTAATGCAAATCCTATAGGTTGCAGGAAACCTTTCATTTAACTGAGTGCTTAAAAAAATGGGTTTGCTCATGGATCTTTATTCGGAGTTGTTTACTTTGTAATAAGTACTTTCTATCAGTTTGACCGGTTCAGGCTGTTTTGCCAAGCTTTGACAGACGGAGTGTCAATAGACGGAGTGTCATATAAAACATCTGCCGTTTGCATTAGCTTTAACCCGTTCAAACACACCTGAACCAACTAATCAAGCTTCTCAGATAAACTTAAAAATTCAACACATTTTAGATGACCAGCCGTTTCCTAACTGTACTGTGTCTATGAAAACTATGTTGTAAGTGTGTCCCAGGGGTAATCAAAAGTACGTGGGAAAAATACTGGAAACTGGCTGTCATGTAAACAAGTGGTCAAGTTGGGACAGGCCTGGAATTTCCCCCATGATTTAGGAGATTTAATGTAAGGAAGGAGATTCAACTAACATAAGTGGTATAATAGCCTATTCAATTATTAAGCCATTTAGTAAAATTTGCAGCAATAATGGTGTAGAATTATGTTGTATTTCACTTTTAGTCATCAGTATTCCGGGTGATGCAATAAAGTTGAGTTAGCACGGGTAGAGAATAAACAATTAAGTGGATCAAGACTGGGTTTATGCGTTTCTGTCCTTCAAAAACGTACAAATGGTGACTTCATAAAGCAATTTAACAAGTTTTCACTTGTTTCTTATTATTGGCCGGATGCCAGGCATGAAACACACTCACTGGACGCGGCATTTGGAACAATGCCGTTAAAATTTGCTCTTTTAACGGAGTGTCGCAGCGGCGAGCAACAAGTTGTAAAAGGCCCCTGACCTGTTTAGTTGCCATATGCATCTCTTTTTTAGTTATGAAATTATTTAAGTGAAGTCAACCTAACGGAGACATTTTTACTATCTAAGCGCTGAATGTCAAGAACAAAACATTTATTAGTTATCACTGTAGTATTAAAAAAAAGGGGGTAAATCACCCATAATGTGTGGGATCAAAGTGGGAGATTTTTTGCGAACAAGTTTAAGCTTGCAGATTCAACCACACATGAAAATGGGTGGGTAATTTTTGAAAAAGTTCCTCATATAGTTTATCAGCATATGATTTCCAAAGAAAAATTATTTATACATTATTTATACATACATTTATACATTATACATACGTTTTATACTAAACATGCATTTATAATTGTGTAACATTTTTTTCGTTTTAGATTTTGTTGTTTAAAAAGAGATTTTGTTTCCATCTATTAACTGATGTCAGTGCAGAATAATCCATCCATAGATTTTCCAAACTACAATGCAAAATTATTACTGTCTTTTTTTTTCAATTTATGAACACATAACCATTGATAGAGGCTCATAATAATAATCAACAGAAAAAATGTTGCCCCCAAAAAAACACAAATTGATTAATAGAAATAATTTTTCATACAGTATAAATTATTAATATTTATTTTTTTTTCTATATTTTTTTCTTTGCCTGCCTTAAAGGGTAATGATAAATAAATAATTAATCCCTGTAATTATGAACTTGATGATTATCAAGCTCCTTCCTCTTTATATTTTTTATATTTTTCATTACCTAACACTAAAATGTAAACCATGGTAAATACATGCCTAAATATTTTGACTTCTCTATATCGCATGAAATGCTTTTTTGATTTGATTTTTAATGAGATGTTATGTTTAATTATGCTTATACAAAGACTAAAGAAATTGAATAATAGTTCATAAATAAAAGCTCTTACGGAGCAGGAGAAAACCAGTGCAGCGATGCCCAGAGGTAAGCAGCAGCACAGCATGGTAAAGATGGAGTAACACAGGTAATCTGGCTCTGGATTGGCCAGTGGAGCGGTAGTCACAAAAACTGCAGGCTGCACGGAGACCACGGATTGCTCTGGATATGGCCCTTGGGCATAGGGGCCCTGGGGCACTGGCTGGCTTGGAAAGGATGGAGGGTATCCAGCAGGAATGTCCTGGTATGCTGGTGGTGGTGGTGTAGGCTGCAGCATTCCTGATTTCTCAGATGAATTCCAGGCACCTTGGGGCTGATTGCTGGGATCCATTTTTCTAATTATTTAGTTTTGAATTTGATTGCAATATCCTTTGCGTTGTCCTCTGCAGAGACGTATGTATTGCTGTACTCCGGTTCATACTCTCATATACAGGCAGCAGCAAATGGGAGGCGAGTTGTAGTTGTAGGGGTGTGACAAACTTTTTGCACTGTTCCCACCATACTGTGCCAGCAGGAGCCATCTTGGTCTCACAATGACCCTGATGAGAGACATGAAATATCAGGAGGATCAGTTGGATTACACTACAAAATATTATACTTTAAACTAACTAAATTCAATTATAGACAGTTGTTCCATACAACCAACTAGTTTTTATTAACAGCAAAATCTGCATGTTATGACAAGCCAACTGACTGAGGAAGAATCTATGTATGTCAAACCAACTCAATTCAATCTTCCCTGTAACCCAAACTGATTATGTTTTCTGAACATGTTTTGGTCTAATAAAAACTGGCCCATGCATATCACTGTCACTAAAAATCTGTGGTGAAACGTGAGGAAATGCTAGATTTTTTTTATAGCAGGCAAAGTTAAAATCTAATAAAATTAGAAAGTCTAATGAAACACTTTATTAGTGTCCTTTCAAAAGTAACTGAATGCCCTGCTACATATATTAGCCTACAAGTAATCGTAATTCTATTTAAAACATTAATTTACATGTATAATTATAATGTCATTATAAAATATATAGTTCCCTTTCAGTCGAGAACGTCAGACGTAGTCGACGGTCGACTGAATTGGGAGATCGCTAGAGAGCCTGTCTTCTTCGAGTACTATTGAACGAGCCAATGTAATTGGCGTGCGTGATTCGCATCACACACTCCGCCCCCGCGGCGCGGGTATAAATACGGAAGTGGATGCACGCACTAGTTGCCTTTCGCTTCGGAGCCGATCGTTTGATGTCTCTGAGAGTGCTGTTGTCTACAACGAGCGAGTGTGTCGGTGTTCTTCAGGAAGACTCTCCCAGTGCTGGTGTTCTACAGCGCGAGTGCAGCGGTGATCGCGAGCTTTGAGCTCTCAACTGCTGTTTTAACAGCAACAAATTTCTAAATGTTTGTGTGTGTTGATGGCTGGTTAGAGGGCGGAAAAGTGAGTGCTTCACTGTTTCAGTTCTCTGTTCAGTGTTGCCGCGGTCATTCCCCTGTGTGCTCCGGCACTGGTGACGGTCCTATTTTCTGAAAGAGCAACACGGGTGCGTTTGTGTCTTTTTCAAGATGTCATTCCGCCCGTGCGTTTCTGGGTGCGGTCGTTCCCTGTCTCTCTCTGATGGTCACAACTGTTGTGTCACGTGTTTGGGCTTACAGCACGCTGAGACAGCTTTTGTGGACAGCTCATGTTTTCACTGTGGGAACATGACTGTCGCAGTGTTGAGGGCGAGACTCGCCTTCGTTCGCGGAGAGCGAGTCCCCATTACCATGCCCCACCCTCGGGTGCTGTGTGGGATGGGTGACCAGAGGATAGTGTTGGATGTCCCGCCCGGTAACCATTCCCTGTGGGCTCCTCACTCCTCCCTTCCACTGCAACCACTGGAGCCTCCTGTGTTGTCTGCTGGTCCATCTGTAATGGGTGGGCCAGCGATTTCACTCGGGGCTCCCCTGGAGGACAGGACGCCGATTGCAGCATCGGAGGGTGAGCTGACTTCTAGAGATGATGACTCGGCTGCATTGTCTCCCTCCGGGAGTTCAATGTTGCCCGAGCCGGATCCAGAATTATCAGCTATGCTGAAACGGGCCGCCGAGGCTGCCGGGCTCGAGTGGAACCTCCACCGTGTCCCGTTCAGTCTCGGTTGGAATCTGGAGTTTGGTATCTTGGGGCGGGCCGCGCTGGTTCTCAGCTCGCCGCCCCAGTGCCTTTCTTTCCCGAAATGCATGGAGAGCTTGTCAGGTGGTGAACAGCATCTTTCTCTGCCAGAAACTGCCTCACTAGTTTTTCCCCCTCATTACCCTTGATGGAGGAACGGTGAAGGGTTGCGAGGTGTCCCTCCATTGGAGCGGTCTGTCGACACAGGTGCACCTGTGTCCGGCGGCCGCTGCCTTTTGGGGGGATCCTCGTCTCCCCCCTAAGGCCTGTGAGTTTCGTCTGTTCCGACGGGCAGAGCTTACAAAGCCTGTGGGCAAGCCCCTTCCTCTTGCGTGCCATGGCGTTGCTGCAGGCTAGGGCACCCATGGCATGCACAAGGGTAATCCAGACCGTGCGCTCATAGGTGAGCACCGCACTGCATCCGACCTCACCCTCCGGGGTACGGGTGTCGTAGCGTGCGTGATCGGTCTGGCGATGTCCACCTTGGTGGTCCAGTAGCGCCTTCGTTGGCTCAGCCTGGTTAGTATGGCGGATGCGGACAAGGTTCGGTTCCTGGTCTCCCCAATTTCCCAGGTTGGGCTGGTCGGCGACGCGGTGGAGAACTGCATCAAACAGTTCTCTGCCGCTCAAGCGCAGACGGAGGTCATCCGGCACATCCTGCCCCGGTGGCCAGCTGCTGCCTCCACCCGCCGCCGGTGGCAGCTCCTCCGTCTGCTCGTCGCCGTGGGCGTTCTCCGGCCGCCGCTCCTGCTGGCCCTCCGCAGCAGCCTCCACCCAGGCCTCAGCATGGAGCCGGCCGCAGTAGAGACGCCCAGCCCAGGCGCTGCCAAGCCAGGTGGCAAGCGACAGCGAAAGCATTCCGGAGCGGGCCGCCCAGGAATGGATGAGTTGCTCTTGGAGTGGCACGATCACTCCCTGTTCCGCCGCTGGCTCCCTAAAAAAAAAAAAAAAAAAAAAAGCGGAGCAAGCGGTACCCTCACTTCAAAGAGAGAGCAATTTCATCTGTTCCTGGGTCCCAAGAGGGCCAGTCTGGCGGGTGTGACCCTGTATAGCCTTACACCCCTCAGCTCCCCCTTGGTCGCCAGCAGGCAGCTTGGTGCGTTCGAGGACCCGGTCATCCGCCTTCTCACGCGCCCCCTGCCGCTTGTGGAGACAGGTAAGTGTCGCACAGCACACTAACACCACTCTCTCTACTTTGCTGCCCCACCTCAGGCTCGGCTACCCCGCTCAAGTCAGTGATAGTCATCACATTAGGTGTTGAGCAGACGTGCTCCTGAAAATTCAGTGATATTCATCACACCGAGTGTTGAGCAGTGCTCCTGACTTGTGCGTGCTTATCTTATCCTGCTGGCGAAGGATTTGATATAGCCGCTCCTCCAGCCGGTACGAAGGCCAGTTGTAAACTCGTTCTTCGTGCTACTAGGGGGTGGGTCGTGACCATCTTGGCCCAAGATTGGTCTGCAGCTTTGACCTGAAAGACAGGTGCTTCAGATCTCTACCTCCCGCACCGCAGGCCATCCTGTGTGTTGCGTCTAAGGGTGGAGTATCAGTACAGTGTCCTTCCCCTCGAGTGCTCCAGAGCCCGTTGGGTCTTCAGGTCAACTGGAAGGGAGTAATCTCGCCCACGGGCTGAGTATCTCTTTTCTAGTTTTGGAGAGGTACTCGGTCCAACATGTCTCTCCAATGAGAATGTGTTCAGCTGGTGTTGAAGTGAGAAAGGGTCCCACTGAAAGAACTTTCAGAGGCTCCTGGGGTATATGGTAGTCGCAGCCTTTGGGTCCCTCCATATGTGACCGCTTCAGCGCTAGCTTCACGATCGAGTCCCGAGGTGACCGTGGCAGAGCAGCTCACCCTGTGTGACTATAGTTCATCCCGGTCTGCTGCCAAACCCTCTTCAACAGAGGGGCCATGTACAAAGGGCGTGTTTTAACGGGGGCCTGGGCGACCCCCGACTACACGGGCATTCGTGCCTCGAGTTGTTAGACATTGCGACCGTTGCGCAAGCTTCCCCTGCATGTCACAAACTCACCCGTCACCTCCTCCTTGGAGTCAGACGCTTCTGAGGGCGCCTTGTTCCACTCCTCCCGCTTACTCAATCGTGCCGCCATCGAGCCTCACGACAGTTATAGCCAGGGCAAGTGGAGACTCCATCCCCTGGGTCCGGCTGGGTCATGACCATTCCGGGGCCGCTCAGTTGCCCCCCCGGTTTTATTTTTCCGCCAGTGTTTGGGTAAACCGAGCGGACTACCCTTGGACAAACACTGGGACTCAGCTGCCCCAGGGGCCCGCAGAAATGCGTTTAACCCCAGTGAGCCTTCTAAAAGTGACTGCAACTCATGGTCGCCTGGCGCCTGCAAGTCAGTGAAATCATCACTCTTCATGTTGAGCAGAATTGCTCCTGAAACTCAGTGAAGTTCATCGCACTCAGGTGTTGAGCAGCAATGCTCCTGTAGCTCAGTGAGTCCATCACAGGTAGCTCAGTGAATTCATCACACGCAGTGCTGAGCAGAAATGCTCCTGGTGCTCAGTGAAGTTCCTCGCACTCAAGTGTTGAGCAGAAATGCTCCTGAAGCTCAGTGAGTTTATCACACTCAGGTGTTGAGCAGTAATGCTCCTGAAGCTCAGTGAACTTGTCACACTCAAGTGCTGAGCAGAAATGCTCCTGTCATTCAGTGAAATTCTTCGCACTCAAGTGTTGAGCAGAAATGCTCCTGAAACTCAGTGAGTTTATCACACTCAGGTGTTGAGCAGGAATGCTCCTGAAGTTCAGTGAACTTGTCACACTCAAGTGCTGAGCAGAAATGCTCCTGTCGCTCAGTGAGGTTCTTCGTACTCAAGTGTTGAGCAGAAATGCTCCTGAAGCTCGGTGAGTTTATCACACTCAGGTGTTGAGCAGGAATGCTCCTGAAGCTCAGTGAACTTGTCACACCCAAGTGCTGAGCAGAAAATGCTCCTGAAGCCCAGTGATCTTCACATGTTGTGTTGAGCAATGCTCCTGTCTTTTGCACCCGTCGCTTGCACCTACGTGCCAAGTCAGGAGAGGAACAGGTCTTCATAGTTGCCCCTTATTGGCCCAACTAGACCTGGTTCCCTTCAACAGCCTTCCTGACTTCCCCTGAGAACTCTTTCAGGGACGGGGCACGATGGCACACGCGTTCTTCCCCCGGAGATTCCGGGTGGTCTTACATCTGAACGCGGAGGTTCAGGTGGCTATCACAAGAACATGTGATAGTTACCATCACTTCTGCGAGCACCCCCTAGAATTGGGTAGCGTGCTTACGCCTTTAGAAGTGGAACCTAGTCGTTGAGTGCGTCTTCTCTCCAGAGGAGATCCTGAAAGCTTTCGATCACTTCAGTGCTCTCTTTCCTGCAAAATGGGTTGCAGTAGGCTGTTTTTCTTCACCCTCAAAATGATGTTGCCTCGGTGTTTAAACGACGCTCATCGTGTTGCAGAAGTATGCAGAAGCACGTTCTGATCGTCAGGTTCCTGAGGAGCAAGGTCTTGTAAATCCTTGTGTCCCGCTTTATCCTCTTGGGCCTTGTCCCTGGTGCGACTGCACTGCAGAGACCGCCCCTGAGCCACTGCAGGCAGTGAGTTAAAAATTCTGTTATATCAGTTCTCCTGCTCGCGTGGTCTCTACTAGAGGGTAGGGACTTGCTCGCTTTCGGTCAATGTATTGTGCCTGGAGTCTGGGCCGGCTAACTCTCACAAGCTGAGACCCCGGCTCGGATGGTGCCCAAGGTTCCCACCTCTCCCGTAATAGGAGCAGGTGGTGAGCCTGCAAGCGCTGCCCTGGAGGAGGCAGATCCAGCCCTGGCTTCTCTGTCCGTTCGCTTGGACGTGTACAGAATGCAAGTCATAGACCTCAGACCAGCTCTTCAAATATCTGTTGGAATTCAGCAGAGAGGGAAGGCTGTTTCCATGCGAAGTTGCACTTAGTGCTTGCCTTCATTTCGGCAAAGATCCGAGATGCAACATGTCCACTTAGGTGTTGAGCTCCTCTATGATGAGTGTAAAGTGCTCCGCCTGGGCGTTGACGATATACTTTGCTAAACAGATTCTAGAGTTGGGGGCTGGACGACACCTAGTTGAACCGCTGCCTCACGTGGGCTCCCTTCTCATGAAGCCAGTTTCACCATGAGCCCGGTTCAAGTGTCGGCTTGCTGCGCCATTCCCCTCCTATGGACTGGATACGTGCGCCTTTTTACTCCAGTTGAGTTCCCTTAAAATTGAACCCTGTTGAGTTCCTCCACAACCCTCCGACGTCGGACGTGCGGAATGTCTGGTGTTAGGCCTACCACTCGTAAGCAGTGTGGAACCTGTGTTAGGCTGGGTCCATATGTTGCGGTCCCTTCGGTGACCCCATATGTGTATTCTTCCACGATACGGCTCCCTGCGGTGAGCCCGTGTCTTCCCTCGGCAGAGTCTCTCTGCCGTCACTGTCCGGTGTGTCTCCCCCCGTCTTAGGCTGGAGCCACCCCAGTGACATTCCATATGTTAGACTGCCCGGTTTCCGCCCAGTTCATATGTGTATTCTCCACATTACCTCCCTTGGGTTGGATGTGGCTTCCGCAGCGTCCCTTCCTTCCAACGTACGGGGAACGCTTTCCCAGTGGTCCTGTAGGAACAGCAGTGACTTCCCTGGCCTAAGCCCTGTCCTTCCCCGCCTTAAGTTTGCGGGGGCATCAGGAGGCTTTGGTTTAGGCACTGGAAGGTGGCAGCGTTAGTGGCGTGTTCAATGGGTGATCCCAATTCAGTCGACCGTCGACTACGTCTGACGTTCTCGACTGAAAGGGAACGTCCTGGTTGCGTATGCAACCCACCGTTCCCTGAAGGAGGGAACGGAGGACGTAGTCCCCTTGCCACTACCGCTGGACCACCGCTGACCCCGGGTTACTCTCGGCTCCGAAAAGCAACTAGTGCGTGCATCCAATTCCGTATTTATACCCGCGCCGCGGGGGCGGAGTGTGTGATGCGAATCACGCACGCCAATTACATTGGCTCGTTCAATAGTACTCAAAGAAGACAGGCTCTCTAGCGATCTCCCAATTCAGTCGACCGTCGACTACGTCCTCCGTTCCCTCCTTCAGGGAACGGTGGGTTGCATACGCAACCAGGACGTTAGTAATATACACACTATATTTGAAAAAAAAATTCTGTGCATAGCCTAGATCTACGCGCCCCCTGAACCCCAATGACATTTATATTTAATTACACGAATTAAGCATACAATTGAGGTATTATCGAAATATGTAAAATTTTAATAACGAGTGCTTATTTAACAAAAGGCAAGTAAAACGATCAGGGTTACATTTTAGACACACACACACACACTCTGAAGGGATAGAAAAGTCCTCGGGAGTTGGTACCGCATTACTCGCAAGACGTAACTTGCATTGGTCGTCAACAAGGTCAACAAAGTTGTAGTTCTTGTACAACCATTCTCCAGTTCTCGAAGCTCTTTCGAGAAAAAAATGTTTGCTGCACACATATAATTTACATGTGTCCGTGGCTGATGGCTAACGAACCGCCCTAGACCGCCAGTCTAGCCCTGGCATATGAAGGTATTTTTGGTGCAAATCAACTTAATGCCAGTGACAGGGAAATTTGTAGTTGTAGAGAATAGTCACACATTTCTATCAGTAAATTTGAACTCACAGAGAGAAATGTTTTTTTCTCTTCCACAAACACAACACAACAGTTACACCTACTCAAATTCTTCAAATCCTATTCTACAAATCACAAATTTAGAGAGTCGTATGCTCACATTTTTGCTACAGTTGCTGCAGTGAATATGGTGCAAAACGCATTTACACACCCGCATCAAAAAATGTGAAATCACAGAGAAATTTTGCTCATCCGCAAATCAGTATGTGAATTAATCCAATGAGAGTTGCACACTTGTAGAATATTTTCTCACAAATGTCTTATATATTTTTCTAGCACAAACACAAGTATATAACTACAACTGCTTGAATCTGCTGTGACGAAACTCAAACATTGTTTTTCGCTTTCAAGTGACAAGTTTTGCGCACTCTCTCTTTTGCACCACTGATCTATGAGAAATTTGGAGCAAAAGTGAGTTGTGCATCTGTAGAGGCAGTGGGTGGAGCCTACATGAATATTCATGAGTTTCCCTGGCATGCGCTTGGAACTGCTCATTTCAGTTCACTCCTCGTTTCTCAGCAGGTTTAATGGATTATTTCAAAGAAGGTAAATATAGTTTCAACGCAAATTTAAAATACAATTGTGTATCGTTTCGTAAAGTTCATAATGTTTTTATTAATTTGCACTTCAACATTAAACTTCAACTCGTTCATTTCGTTGTGCTTTTACTTTGTACATTGCACTGCTTTAAAACTGTCTTTTGTTATCATTTGTTGAACGTCACTGCAATAAAAAATATAAATTAAAGCTGCAAGCAGCATTTATCGGTGTTCAAGCAGTTAAGGCAGTTAAGCTCAAAAGCATAAAAAGACATTAAGTTTTATGTAGCAAGCATTTAACCACTGACATCATAGATGGAATAGACCATGTTTTAGCATGATTTACCATGATATACCAAATTTTAGTGTGTTTTTCATGATTTACCATATTCCAGTATGATTTACCATAGTTTACCATGAAATACCAAGTTCTAGTATGATTCACCATGATTTACCCTGTTATAGCATGGTTTACCACAATTGAACACATTCTAGTATGATTTAATATGATTCTAGCATGATTTACCATAGTTTACCATGATTTACCATTTTATAGGATGATTTACCATGATATACCACATTCGAGAATGATTTACCAGGATTGTAGCATGATTTACCATGATTTATCACATTGCTAGCATGATTTGCCATGATACACCATGTAATAGTATTATTTACTATGATTTACCATGTTTCTATCGTGATTTACCATGATTTACCACATTGCTAGCATTGATGTGAAGTGTCAATAGCAATGAAGTGATAAATTCTGACAAAAAAATGATTGTTTTATAATAGTTAACATGGAAAACAGGTTTGCTTTAGTGCAGAATACTGGTGAAAATCAAGTATGTCAAAATGAAAGTGAGCCAATAAGTGGTCTTCTACTGCCCTCTGCTGGCCATTATACTTATTAATAAAGTCACTCATATTTAGACATATGTTTACACACACACACACACACACACACACACACACACACACACACACACACACACACACACACACACACACACACAGACAAATGTTGTTGTTTTTTTTCAATGCTATTGGGATGTGTCATTATGAAAATATAATTTAATGGTCTATAAGCATTTCACATAATGTCTTTGTAAACTATTAATCCGATTATTCAGCATTTATTCAGAAATCTAGGACTACACACACACATTCTGTTGTAGATACAGACATTTGAACTATGTGATGAAAAAACAAAATGTTTACTGCAAGTCTTCTTCAGGATTTACATTTCTCAATGTGCTACAATAGTCTGTAGCAATACTTCAATAGATGAATCACCACTCCAGGAGACACAAACCGGAAGGGTGTCTGATCGTTCTGTAACTTTGACATCGCTCGCTGTTGTCTATAGCACGGACAACAACGTTTGAAAGGGGGGAGTTGTAGCGTCTGGACCAATCACACACACACACACACACACATTATTCATTATATTTAATGAATAGTCTGGCAAACTCACTCTCCCAACAAACATCTGTGTAACTTCCCCCGAAACAAACATCACAATGAAGCTAACACCACTGGCAGAACTCAGACACTCACAGTGTCCTGTTACATTTATAAGAATTTTTACGACCCCAAAAAGGAATTCCTGAGAGATGTGACACTCACTTAATTCTTACTGAGAAGGAGAAGTAAACCCTGTTAATCCTACAAATTCTATATATATAACCACTTGAGAAATGTATAAACATGTATCTAATTTTCCCATCTCATGATTTATGTTGTTTTTTCTTGTAAACTCTAATGGGTTAACGTTTCAGACTTTGCATACTATGGTTAACCAAAATCATATCTGTGGCATGTTTGGTCTCTATAAACTCCAATCTTCGTTCCCCATTTGTTAATTTACATTACATTTTGCTAACTTTGTGAAACATGGGTATTATAAGAATCTTGAAGATTATTTTTCTTAAACACCCAATGAAATTACAGATTCAAATGTCCTGCTCGAACACAAATGGTCGTAAAATCTCCCTTCCCATAGTCCCTTCCCCGGAAATGAATATTTCTTAGAATTAATAAACAATTAACGCTGAGTGTTCACGGGACAAACAGGTGGGTTGAAGTATCTGGTATCCGGTTTTTCCATCCGGTGTTTCCGGTTTCCGGTGAGATTACCGTCTTGCTGCCGCTTTGTTTGTTTTGTTTGTCTGTTTTGAGCGCTGTGCTGTGTTTCGCGTCTACCGTGTCATCTCCTTCCCTGCTGAACTGCCGTTTGCTTAGACTTTATTGTTGTCACCTCCCTGTGGATCTTATTTTGGATACAATGCGGACACGGACAACTTTCAAACTCATCACTGGCATTCATCCAACTCACTCAGCTGCTGTTTGCTGATCTTCGCGCTAGTCCACTGTACCTTCTACATAGGTGGCGGGTGAGTCTTCACTCCCTCGCTTATCTATCGTGGACCGTCTTTTGAATGGTCGGTTCCCCCTGTCATTCAATTTATCTGAAAGGTTTTCATACGGTGTTGATTGTGCATAATTAGCGATGTGAGTGCTGCAAGAGAAGTGCGTTTCTCAACTGCCAGTGATGTCGTGTTGTTCCGCGGTCTGATCATGCATTCTACCCGCAATGTCCCAGTCTCTGCAGTCTCCGCACTGCTTGAAATATTTCATTATTCAGCTGTTTCATACCAATGGTGCTTAACTATTCGCTACTCCAACTGCGTAGCCTGAAATCTCATCCTCGTCTCGATGCGAATACACACAGACTCTGCACGGAGCTCGGGATTGCTAGGCGACCGCGCTATGTCCATCGTTCCTGTCGCCACTACTTCTCATCACGCTGCCCGTCGCCTTCCATTCCTTCCATCTGGTCGAACCGCTTGGATATCCACAATTTTATGCTGCCGTCTTCTCAACCTTGGGATAGATCTTACCTCACTAAAAGCTGTTTCCTGTGATCTGTCTCTGACTAATCCACATACACGCAATGACTGTGCGTTTCATCCTGCTGTTGCGCTGTTTAACTGTCGGTCTCACAGATAAGGCTATGTTCTCTGCGCACTACTAACTGAGAAAAACTTCGACTTACTGCTCCTCACTGAAACATGGCAAACTCCTAATGATTATTTCCACCTAAATCTCCTCACTCCCTCTGGATACAGCTACCTGGCCAAACCTCGTTTGACATCATTGAGGGAGAGGGGAGGAGAAGGGGAGGGAGAGGAGGAAGAGGGAGGGAGGGAGGGGAGAGGGGGAGGGAAGGAAGAGGGGGAAGAAAAGAGGAGAAAAAAGGGAAGGAATAATAAGAATAAGAATAAGAATAATTTGCTCAAGATGTGTTCTCTGTTGTTGTTTGTCTGTCACTTGTCCTATGTTACGTGTTACACCTTGAATATGGTGCTATAACCCCCCCTTCACTTATGTACCCAGGCTCACACTGTACGGGGTGAATAGTTATGCTATTCACAGTTACTGTGATAGTAATAGCAATAGTAATAGTTACTTGAATAGTTACTGTATACACATTTATTGTCTGTGTTGTAATATATTGTGTATATATGCTCTTTTTCTGTTTTATTAAAAATAAAGTTGTCCTCCAAAGAGGGCGGGCGAAAAAAAAAAAAAAAAAAAAAAAAAAAAAAAGGGGGGGGTGGCCTGGCTGCTGTTTACCGCAACAGCATTCCAGTTAAAACTATTGACTTTCATGTGACTTTAACCTTTGAATATTTAATTCTTAAAGTTTCTGGTACATCTCCAATGCTCTTGATTCTCCTCTATCGTCCACCTAAATCTATGTCAAATTTCTTCAGTGAACTGAACTGTTAACCTTTTCCTCTGTCTTATCTCAATGTGTTATATTTCTTGGTGATTTCAATATACATGTTGATACTGATTGGGCAGAATCACGCGAACTCTTGTCAGTGTTTGAATGTTTCAGCCTTGTCCAACATTTCGATTTTGCTACACACTCAAAAGGTCACACACTTGATCTCGTCTGCACTACTGGTTTGCATAATGTTTCCGTGCACAGTTCTCAGATCGGAATGTCTGATCACCTCCTCGTTGAACTAAAATGTGAAATGCCTCTTCCCCGCCTTAGGATGATCCCATTATAACTTACCGTAACGTCAATTCTGTTGATCCACTACTATTTTCTGAATCTGTACAAACTCATCTCTCTGACATTACTGAACACACAAGATCCCTCGATATCCTTACCAAATATAATGCCCGTATCTCCACTGCCCTTAGTATTCACGCTCCTCTTAAAAGTAGATTTGTGCCTTCTACACACACGTCTCCCTGGTTTACTTCGCAATTTAAAAACAGCTGGTCGTCGTCTTGAACGCCTTTACAGGAAAACTGGTTTAACTGTTGACCTTACTGGTTACAATGACCATATTCAGTTACAAATCTGCTATAAACACTGCACGTTCTAGTTACTACTCTACCCTTATTAACAATGCATCCTCTCGACCAAAAACACTGTTTTGTATAGTCAATAAACTCACCAACCCTCCTGCACCTGTCATGAGTAACTCAGCAGACCTTCCTGTCATTCCTGCACTTCTTTCAAAATAAAACGGATAGTATGTATAATCTCTTCCCATCCATGATCTCTACTGTTCCCATACAAGACTTCCAAACAACTTCTACACCTGGTTCTCTCACTGATTTTGCCCCTCCAACCCCTGCTTATATCTCTGAGCTAACCAACAAAGCAAATGCTTCTTCCTGTCATCTTGATCCTGCTCCTACTACTTTACTTAAAAAATGTGCACCCGTTATTTCACCATCGATTTCACTTGTCATCTCCCAACTTCTAAGCACTGGTGTTGTTCCTCTGGAACTAAAAAGTGCCGCCGTGACTCCTGTCCTAAAAAAACCTGGCCTCGACCCCTCTGACATGGCCAACTACAGACCAATCTCTAATCTACCATTTCTTTCAAAATTGCTTGAGAAAGTGGTCGCTACTCAACTTCAAACTCATTTGTCATCCAACAACCTCTATTAATGTTTTCTATCTGGCTTTCGCACACTCCACAGCACTGAGACAGCACTTCTTAGGGTTGTCAATGATCTTCTTGTGGCAACTGACACCGGCTCCACCAGTAGTCTAATTCTTCTAGACATTTCCTCTGAATTCGATACAATTTCTCATAGTATTCTCATCTCACGTCTCTCTGCTCTTGGTATTTCCGGAACTGCCCTATGCTGGTTCACCTCCTACCTGTCTGATCGCCAGCATTACATCTCCATCCGCCAGGCTAAGTCCACTACTGCCTCTGTCTCTGCACGGTGTTCCCCAGGGTTCTGCTCTTGGGCCTCTTCTCTTCATCATCTACATGCTCCCATTAGGGAACATCATCCGTCATCATGGCTTCAAATTCCACTGCTATGCAGATGACACCCAACTATACATCCATTCTCAACGCAATGCTCCTTTCCCAACGATTTCCATATCAGCTTGTATTGATGTTTGTTGAAATCCTTAGATGACCAGGAATTTTCTCAAACTTAACACAGATAAAACAGATTTACTTCTTATTGGTTCACCTAAAACTATATCCCGTGTCTGTGTTGACAATGTCAATATTGCTGGAGTCTTGGTTCAACCTTCCACTACTGTCAAAAACCTGGGTATAATCTTTGATTCCTCTCTTTCCTTCCTTCCTCACATCTCCTCGCTCACTAAGTCTGCCTTCTTCCAACTTCGTAATATTGCACGCCTTCGTCCATTTCTTAATATCATTGATGCTAGTTCACGCTTTCATCACCTTGTGGCTTGATTACTGCAATTCTCTTTTCTATGGTTTACCCAATTCATCATTAAATAAAATCCAATATATCCAGAACTCTGCCGCCAGAGTCCTCACTTACACAAAGAAATCTTCCCACATTCCTACGATTTTACACAGTCTACATTGGCTACCTATTCGTTTTCGCATCCAATACAAGATACTCCTTATTACATTCAAAGCTCTTCATGGTCTTGCCCCCAACTAGATTTCTGAGCTCATCTATACCTACTCCCATGTCCGCACACTTAAATCTTCCGATACCGGTCTGTTGACGATCCCAGGGCACAAACTGTCATCGTTTGGTGGAAGGGCATTTTGTACTGCTGCCCCAACTCTCTGGAATTCTATTCCCCAACATATCCGTGACCTCTCATCACTACACGACTTTAAAAAACACATTAAAACACATCTTTTTGTCACTTGTTTCCCTGACCTCTGGCTCTAGGTTCTGATTTCTATATGTACCTCTTTCTCTTATGTTACCCTTCACTGTTTATATGTATCGTTTCTATGTCATGTTTCCATGTCATGTGTATTTGTACTCATTGTAAAGCGACCTTGTGTTTTCTGAAAGGCACTATATAAAATAAAATTATTATTATTATTATTATTGAAGTAAAAATTAATTTTGCTACATTAAGTTAATTATATTAACTGATCCAAATATTCATAATCAATCATAACCAGTTATTATTGATTATTAATATTTAATAGAGCTGATTTTCTACAGAGATAAAAGATCCCTCGTGAGACCAGAGTTTTCACACGAGACTGGAATTGTTATTAAAAATGGTAGCCCGCAAGAAGCTTGCGATCCAAAGTTCAACTACACTTTCCTCCATTTCTTGGGTCCAAATAGACAGAGAACGCTCATTCTTGTTTCTGTAACCGTCGTAACCCTGTTGCTTTTAGTTGCCATCTCGTTTTTGAATATTGCTGTGATGCTTTTCCTTTTATGTTCTCGTTCTGCCTTTTGATGGCATTGTTCGACCAAGAGTAAAGTGGACAGGTTAAATGTCACGTGACTTACACAAAACAACACCTAGTAACTCAATGTATATATACCCCCCCCCCCCAGGTAAGAAAGTGAATGCCACCCTCTGTATATTTTGTATTTGTTAGTTAGAGTAATTAGGTTAGGGCATTTGACACTGAAGATTTGATCTATTCTCTTTTATTTTTTTAGTTAGATTAGAGGTTTAATTACAAGTTAGAATGAGTTTTGTTCTTTTCATTTCTTTGGCTTCACTAATCGCGTCCCCATTTTCTCTTGGTTTATTTATTTATCTGATAACTTTTTGATCTGTAAATCAATTCTTCTTGCTTATATTCACCATTATCATTACTCTTATATATCTTTTTGTATAATTATTTCAGTTATGGGTAATACATTATCTTTCTTTCGTGTTTCTTCATTATGTGTCTCTTGCCACCTCAATCACACCAAATTTGTTCATGACCTTCGTAACAGTGTGATTGTCACTCGCATGAACTAGCACCGATTTGCCTCCGATTTTGGGCATTTGTCGAGGATTTTGCAAAATCAGTTGGTGAGTGAAAATTGGGGCTAAAATCGTGCAGTGTGAACTCGGCGTAACCACTCATAAGAGATTTAATTAAAGAACTGGCACAAATAAGAGTCATTCATTCGGTACTGGTCCGAATTTCTTACTGGTCGTGCTGTATGTGTTTGATTTTACTCATCATCAACCGGCTCATAAAAGTACTGGTAAGTCACTTCTGGAATCTGAATGGATTGGAGTGGGCATATTATTGCAAAGAAATGCACCTAAAAAAATCTAATTTAAAAGGCTCAGTTTGGCCTGCGTATTATAAGTGACTTTAGAATTCTAAAAATCGTGGGTTAGAAAAAATCATTTTCTTTTGTTTAAAAAGCATTTAAGTATTCAAATTTTAGATGTTTACTAAGACCCTTCTATTATCTGAATCCCACAATAATATTTAAAATATAAGTAAGCTTAATATAAAATCATCATTTATTGGGTACTTTCAATTAGGAGGTAGCTGTCCTGAACCCTAACCCCGAAATTTCAACTTGTGAAAATGATATAAATGTTTTTTTTCTTCAATTTTTTCCATTGTTGTTTTTAAAAATATATTTTTGATTTATTTAAAAAAGTTAAGTTAAAAAAAACAAACATCTATTTTTATTTAATTTTTAATCATGAAACTTTATGTAAAAAAACGTGTCCCGCATTTTCATGTCTACCAAAACAGTGTGTGTTTTAGTTCATTGGCAGACACTGATTTTAACCACACACAACCCTACATTTTTGATCAGGACATATTCCTGTGTCCCTCTCTCTCATAGCCTCTGTTTCATTATAGATAGGTACCATTATTTTGAGGGAAATGAGTTCAAAAGTCTGTAACCTGTGTGTAACTATAAGGGACGTCACTACCAAACACCTTTTTTCTGCAATTAAGCAAACTTTTTTGGGTGTTATAGTTTTTATATGTGTACAACTGTTCATGACTGTCAGAGGTGGAAAGAGTAATACAATCGATAGCAAATAGTAATTGAAACGATGTTAAATCAACATCCCGCTGTCAACGATAAATTCATTGAATCAACGTCGAACTCTGATGTTGATTCTTCATCATGTTGCACCCTCTATTAACATTGAAACAACGTTTAAATCATACCTAGAGATCAGTTGACAGAATTTCAATGGTATTTCGATTACAATGGATATTGAAACAATATTGAAATCCCAGCATATCAACAAAACTTCAATGGTGTTTTAGTATACCACAGGTTTAATCTGAAGGTCTGTAATTTTAATATAGGCCTAATATTAAAAACATTATTAATAGGCTATATCGACAGCCAGGATCGGCTAGCAAAATATAGAAAATAGAAACTTTACCTTTAGGCTATGACCTAGACTAGCACAAACGACACCCCATGCATTCTTTAAAAATTAAAAAATCATTTTTATTGAATTATTTCATTTTTTTCTTTTAACGTGCTAACTCCTGCTGCATCTGTCTTCCAGCTCCTCCCGCTCGGTCTGGGGCGTAGCGCAGCCACTTCTGTACAGCTTCTGTACAGTCATAGGTGTTTGCCGTTGTACGTTGAGTCAAGGCTGTTATAATACAAGTAAAAGTATGCTACTGTGATTTAGTCAATGATTTGTTCAATCAAGCTGTCGTCAAGGATTGGCTTATTATACTAAAGACTTGCACTTGAAAAACGATGTGGATTAATGATCTGAAAAAAAGGACAAAAAGTAAATCACTGTGTCAGTAAACAGCAATTTAATTCAGAATCATCCACTGCCCTGATTATTTCCCCACAAAGCAGATGTAAATGTACAAAAATGTATTTTAAACTGGGCTTGCAAAGGTTTTTCTAAAGACTGAACAATTTTCATTCATGAATAATGGACTCCGTTCACTATATTTAAGTACAAGATACCTATATCACATCACATCACGTAATTTTCTGTCACATGTGCTTTAGTGTCTGAATGGAACATATCCGTGACTGGTCGAGTGGCAGCTCCACCTGCCACGCAAAGATTTTACCCCCACTCTCTTGCCATATCATGTAAATCATTTTATATTTCTGGGTAGAAACACATTTTTGTTGAGGCTGTATAAGACGGACTACATTCAAAGCACTTTTCCAATATTTTCACGGATGTATTCGGATGTAGTCATGCCACTCGGCCGCCATCTTGGCAACGCCTCCGGGCAGCTATTTCGGACTAACAAGACCAGGCTCCTATCTAAATGAATGGGCAGAGAGTCAGAACTGCACATTCACTGGTCACCGGGACATAAAAACTGCATGTATAGAAACAGCAGTAAAATATGATAAAAATCGCTGAAAAAGTTTGATGACTTTGCCCCAAAATAAGGTTTAAAACGCCTTTTTCCCCACAGGTTATACTTTACTACGCATGCGCAAGGGTTCTCTCCCTCTCTGACGTGCGCGCGCTGCACGGTTTGAAGCACAGTATGTGTGAGCTCTCGCTCGCTCGCTCTAGATTGTGGGAGATTTGAACTAATTTGCGGGCATTAGGGAGCCACTATAAATATGCGGTAGACACTTGGGATGTCTGATATTTACACAACGCACACATACACTGCATATCAAATCTGCCGCCTTTTCAAACAGTAACATATTTTCCACTGTCGCAAACCTCAACTGTGCTAATGCGTCAGTGGAACCAGACGATAGGCTTAAATGTTTCCCGGCTTGACTGTTAAAGGCAGACGATTGGCTTTCCAGTGGGAGGGGCGGGACATGTTCATACAACCGCCATCTTTGGCGTTACGGGTTTTCCCTATATAGTTGTATTGAGGATTGAGTAAGTGGCATGTCTCTATAAATAGTCTCTGCCCGCGCTCAGAAATTTAAAGGTGCAGAAGATCATCAAAAATCGTGATATCGCATAAGTACTAGTATAAAACGACTGTTATCATTTCTGAAAACAAACACAATGGAGTTACAAAACTGTATCGCACATCGCAGCACTGCTCGGGGATTATTCATATTTTGGATTTGTAGGCTATTACGAGATGGTCTAATCTGCATTTCCAGTTAACGTTACAACTCGAGACAGTTCTGCATTGAATAAACTAAAGGTAAACCATGTATTTTGTGTAATTCTGGCCCACCGCGGTCACTGCTGTGGGTAGCGCTAGCTTAGCTAGCACCAGATAGAGCACAATGCTAGCGCTGGTTCCGCGCGGTGTTCTCCGGCGGTCAGAAGAAATAGCAGTGCTGTGTTAATAGATTTCACGACACTAGGTACAGACATGTATTTTGAGCTAGCTGTCACAAAAATAGACTGGACCAATGAGGTTTTGCTAACTTTATAACCTAGAAGAGATCAAGTAGGCCTACTTTTGGCAGATTTTGACACATTGGTAAAGCAAAAATCTATTTCAGTGACTGCAGCACTGTGTCGGTTACTACATTAACCATCATGTTAACGATCAACCTAACAGTATTTGATTTGGTACAATTCATTCATATCGAACATTAAGCAAGCTTACCTGTGCGCTTGTGCCAATGTCCAGAAATGAGCTGTACGTGTCCGGTGCAGTACGTTGATGTTGATCTCCCGGTCAACCAAAAATCGATGGATTTTCAATCATATTTCCCTGTCAACTATATATCGATGCATTTTCAATCATATTTCCCGGTCAACTATATGCCGATGACTCTTCAACAACAGCGTCGTTTCCCGGTCAACTAGCCTATAAATCAATGACTTTTCAACACATTCAGCGATCGCCCGGTAAACCAAATATCAATGCTTAATCAATCATAAAGATAACTATAGATCAATGTTGTTTCAATATCGTTGCCATCAACATTAATAACATCAGGTTTTCATCGATATGGTAATGGTGATTCAACATTTATTTTGCATTGAAATTTCAACATCAACCATAATGATGATTCAGATGGAAAAACAATGTTTATTCAATGTTGGCTTGCTAAAAGTACTACTACTTCAATGAAATTTTACTTAAGTACAAGTAAAATTACGGTCTAAAAATCTACTCAAGTAAAAGTAAAACGTTTTTTTTACTTTTTTTTTGCGTGTTTTAGCCTACGTGACATCTGCGTTATGTAAATTCCATTTTCATGACTGGATTCCGGGATCCTCTCTGCATCACGTAAATCATTCGCCTTAAGTTATAATCGGGACATAGCTACCTTTATCTGCAGGGGGATGGTGTCCTATATATCCTCCTTTTGCAGCCACTTTGTGTACACATTTTTTGCAAATTGGATATCTATCCTCGAGGACAACCACACTTTTTTCTACATCCAAAGTATTTCCATACTGGCTATAATTCGCTTCATAAGAATTCAAGGGCGCTTTGCTTTCAGCTTCAGCTGGGTCTGCGTCACCTTTTTTGTGCGTTTGTTCTCCCGCCCTACAATCAATGCAGTAGGCTAGTTCTCTTACGAGAGTACTCTTGTACTGCGTAATATCTTACGCTATGGGGAAAACCTCTTTTCCACGAGATATTGAAGCCAAAAAATTATCCTTAATTTTGTATTTATGTAAAACGCTGTGCAGCAGCATGCAGACATAGGCATTAGGCAAGGCGGCTTGCGCGCCTATTGGCTGCCCTGCGGCAACAGCAGCAGCCTATCGAGAGAGGCGCTGTGTGACACACATCCAATAGGGGCAATTCGCGCCCATTTCGTCACGTCCCGCCAGAAAGGGCGTTGTCTCGCCCTATAAATATAGCTCGATTAGGCTGGTACAAATGATTTTCATCTCTTCAGCGAAACTGCACGCATCGCTGGATCCAGAGTGAGAAGCCGCGCCGTCGACACAAGCCTTCTGCGGGACGAGCCTTGAACCTGAAGCCGCTGGCCTTCACCTCGCCCCCTTCAGTCGCCGTACCTACTACGCTTTCCGGCGTCAATATCCTTTTACTCTTCTGAGAGTGTGTTCGCCGTCGCGACTCACACTCTCTCTCTCTCTTTATCTAAAAGAGCAGCGTCTTTTTAAAGAGGCTTCGTTCCTGTGGCTCGTGCCGAGCCGCAATCAGCGACGGGAACCGCCATTTCATCTGCGTTTCCCGCCTGGGTAAGCGTCATGTACCTCTTGCGCTCGCTGAGCGAGCTATTGCCATGGTGACTCTGAGGACTCGCCTGGCATTTTTTCTCCGAGTCTGCACTCCCGCCCGCTGTAGTGCCGCGCCGTAAAGCGCCGTACTCAGCGGGTCCCCGAGCCTTCTCCAGCCCGTGAAATCTCGCCGGTTCGCCCGCCAGCTTCACCAGCTTCAGTCGAGTCGCTCACTGACGGTCAACGGCCGCAGCGCGCCGCCGCCTCCGCCATTACGATGACGAGATGGCTGCATCTGTAGAGAAGACCAGCTGCTCTATCCTGGCGTCGGACAGTGAGGATGGGGCGAGCTCTGTGGACCTCCCCCCCTTCTGCCCGCGAGTCGTCAGAGAAACGGGCCAGCATCAAAACCGCGGCTAGCTTTCTTTACATTATAAGAAAGCTACCCCGCCCCCGCCCCCCCCATGGTGGGCGCGCGTCACCTGCGAAATGAGGAAAGAGTGTGTTTTTAGTCCCGCTGAGGCCGGACCAATCTCCATTTCTCAAACATTTCTCAGCTCCTCTTAGTTTGAGCAGCTGAAAATTTCAATATTGCAGCAGTGAGCCTGTTGTATAACACGCACACCTGCAAACAAACGCCGACACACACAGAACTGTGATGACGCTCTCTTATCTGCTCGACGCCCCCCGTGGGCGTGCGTCACCGGCGAAATAAGGATAGAGTGTGATTTAGTCCCACCAAGGCCGGACCAATCTCCATTTATCAAACATTTCTCAGCTCCTCTTAGTTGAGCGGCTGAAATGTCAAATATTGCAGCAATGAGCCTGTTGTATAACACGCACGCCTGCAAACAAACGCCGACACACACAAAACTGTGATGACGCTCTTTATCTGCTCGGGCTATTTTAAGCTTTTGTTGTTTCCCCCTGTGGCTCAGTGGCGAAACCCAAAGCCTTTGCACGGGAGACCCGTGTTTGATCCCAGTGCTCGCAGCAGATACAATTTTGTCTCGCCGCAGCCAGACTTACACCCAAACTTTTCACTCGTTCAGTTCTGAGAAAATGCAACTTTTCCAGTGTATTTTGCAGTAAACAAGCCGGTTTCATGGCCCGCTTGCCTGCACACAAATGCCGTTTCCACGGCGACCCAGAAAAATCATATAAGCAGTGTATTTTCTGGTATTCCGGCCACAGCCAATGGTGTTATGAGTGTATTAAAAATGCCACAGCCCAGTGTTCATTTCTACACACAAACACAGCCCGCCACAGTGCAGGGCTCGCACAAATGAGTTCGACTCATGTCAATTGTGCATTAAATATAGTGAATGTGCCCACAACCCAGTGCCCACAAACACTACACACTGCATGTGCCACGTTTTCTGTAAAAGAAACCAACACACATACAGTCAGCTAAGGCCCACGGTGTTTAAGTCTCGCCGCCGGCCAGACTCTAACGAAACTTCTCGCTCGTTCAGTTCCAAACAATGTGACTGTTCCAATGTATTTTGCAGTAAACAAGCCGGTACCACAGCCCGCTTGCCTGCACACAAACGGCAATTTTACGGCGACCCAGATACATCCCAAAAAGAGTGTATTTTCTGGAATTCCAGCCACGGCCGATGCTGTTATAAGTGTTGTAAGAATGCCCACGTCTCAGTGCCCATTCCCACACACAGACACAGCCCACCACAATACAGGGCTAGCGCAAATAAAATCGACTCATGTCGGATGTGCAATAAATGTAGTGTACGTGCCCACAACGCAGTGCCCACAAACACTACACAAAGCATGTCCCACGGTTTCTGTAAAAACGAAACCAACACATTCTCAATCGGCGCGAGCCGACAGTGTTATCAGTGCAGTGAATGTGCCCGCTATCCTGCGCCCGCATTCCCTCACAGATATGCCGAACCCTATGGGGCTCGTCCCGCTCGCATTCTCTCCACAACATGTCAGAGAAGATGAGCGCGGCCGGGCTGCCCGCTGTGATCAGCGTACCCCCCGCCTCGCACACTGTGAACACAGTGTTTATTTCCCAGCACACCGGAGCTCTCCGGCCGCCGTTATGCGGCCAGAGCCCAGATTTCATTCTACCTCTAGCTATTCATGCAGATGCGTGGGCAAAGCTTCCCGGGGTATTAGAATGGGTGCTGAAGACTATAATAAGAGGCTATTCGCTACAGTTCACTCGTCGCCCCCGCCGTTGCGCGGCGCGAGTCGAAACGACGGTGAAAGACGAAGTATCTCATCTACTTCGAGCCGAGATAGCGAAACTACTGAGCAAAGGGGGTCTTTACAGCAGGTATTTTCTGGTACCGAAAAAAGACAGGGGTCTCAGACCCATTCTAGATCTGCGACAGCTGAACAGAGCGCTCCCGAAGCGCCAGTTCAAAATGATTACAACCAGGAAAATCCTCGCGCAAGTTCGCCAGGACGACTGGTTTGTGTCAATAGATCTGAAAGACGCATATTTTCAAATACAAATAGCGTCGCGTCACAGGCGATTCTTGAGATTCGCCTTCGAGGGCCAGGCATACCAATACAAAGTCCTGCCGTTCGGCCTGTCCTTGGCACCCCGTACATTTACGAAGTGCATGGACGCGGCTCTCGCACCCCTGAGACTCCAGGGCATGCGAATTTTGAACTACTTGGACGATTGGCTGATTCTAGCTCGAACACAATCAGAGCTCATAGAACACAGGACCACATCACTCGAGCATCTCGAGAATCTGGGTCTCACAGTCAATTGGGCGAAAAGTTCGCTGTCTCCCAGCCAGAAAATCTCTTTTCTGGGAACAGTGCTGGACTCGCTATCCATGACAGCGCGCCTGTCGCCAGAGCGAGAGCTGGACATTCAGCGCGCCGTGAAATCCTTCCGCCGCGGCTCGATAGTCCAGCTCAAGTGGTTTCAGAAAATGCTGGGCCTCATGGCCTCAGCAGCTTCAGTGCTCCAGCTGGGTCTGCTTCGTATGCGCCCACTGCAGCTGTGGCTGAAAGCGCGAGTTCCTCCCCGGGCATGGACTGCTGTCCGGTTTCGCCTCCGGGTCGATCTGGAATGCGTTTCAGCTCTGGAACCATGGAAAGTAACCGACTGGTATCAGTCAGGTGTGAGTCTGGGGACTCCCTCGAGTGTGAAGGTGGTGTCCACGGACGCCTCCACCTCGGGATGGGGAGCGCTGCTCGAGGGCAGACCGTTCTTTGGCCAGTGGTCAGAACGGGAAAAACTCCTACATATAAACGGTCTGGAAATGATGGCAGTCGACAATGCACTACGGAGCTTCTGTCCCCAGATAAAAGGTCACCACGTCTGTCAGCATTTTGCCTCCTGTTGTTTGTCTCCGGGCCTCTAGAGGTCACTTGTGTTTCCCTCTGCCTTAGTTCTTCCTCGTGTGTCCTTGTTAGCGTTATCCAGGTCACCTGTGCCTTGTTTCCCCTAGAGTATTTTAGCTGTGTTTTTTCCCCTTGTTCCTCACTCGGTTTTTGAGTCTTGGCTGTGTGTCTCCTGCTGTGTCCCACTGAGTTCTTCCAAGCTATCCAAGCTATCCCAAGTAAGCTGTTCTTAGTTATTTGATTTTGTTTTTCTCCCCTCGTGGAGTTATTTTATTTATCTCATGTTATTGTTTGCATTATCTCAACTGTAGTAATACCTCTATCTGAGAAGAACTTTTGTTGGATTTTTTTGACTTTCAAAGTATCCATTTTTTAAAATAAATCTAGTTTGCCTGGATTTTTGCCTTGAGTGTTTCGTTTGGGTCCAACATAACCTCCTCTGTGGCAAAGTGGTAGAACACTCAACTCTCCACATCTGAGACCCGAGTTCGAACCCAGCTTGTGACAGAAAAACCGAGTCAGTCATGGACCCAGAGACACTCAGTTCCAAGGACCTGTTGGCGGTGATCGCTCAACATGAGGCATCTTTCCAGCGCCATGAAGCTGTTCTCAGCCGACTAGAAGAGCTGATGACCAGTCATTCTCAACTCCTGGCCGATATGATGAGTTCCATCCGCCAGCTCTTTGAACGCCTTCCTGGTCCTTCGGCTTCCTCCAGATCACCCCCGAGCGGCGACAGGACTTCTCCAGTGGCAGAGCCCCGACTTCCACCTCCCAAGCCCTTTGCTGGAGATCCAAGTTCCTGCCAGGGCTTCCTCACCCAATGCTCCCTCACCTTCGAGCTCCAACCCTCAAGTTTTCCCACAGACCGTTCCAAGATTACATTACATTGCTTACATTAATAAGCATTGCTTACATGCTTACATTATTACCCTTCTTTCAGACAAGGCGCTCTCCTGGGCCTCCGCAGTGTGGCAATCCCCGGAAGACTGTTGTGACTCCTACGCGGAATTTGTGGACGAGTTCAAGCGGGTGTTTGATTATCCTGTCAGTGGTCGAGAAGCTTCCAAGCGCCTACTTTCTCTCCGTCAGGGTTCCCGCAGCACGGCGGATTTTGCCATTGAATTTCGGACCATAGCAGCAAGGAGCGGATGGAATGATGAAGCACTGAGGGTCTGTTTTCAGGGAGGGTTGTCTGAGCCCCTTCAAGATGAGTTAGCCACCCGAGAACCAGCTGGGGATCTCGAGTCCCTAATAGCATTGGCCATCCGCCTGGACAATCGTCTGAGAGAGCGGAGAGTGGCTCGCCGCCAGGTGTCTCAGTCCCAAGTTCCTCTGAGCAACTCTGTTTCTCCAGTTTGTGTTCCTTCATTCAGAGCTTCCCCGGCCCCTGAACAGCTCCATGATTCCCCGGAGGACATGCAGTTAGGCCGTTCCAGGCTTTCTCCCAAAGAAAGGGAAAGTCGCATGAGGGAGCGTCGGTGCCTCTACTGCGGGGTTGCCGGCCACTTCCGCTCCACCTGCCCCGAGCTTTCGGGAAACGCCTGTCCCCGCCCAGCTACAGGAGGGCTGTGATGGGGAAGATTAGAGCTCCTCCTACTAACGCTGTCCTAGCTATTCCAGCCACTCTGTCCTGGGAGGGCCACCAGCATCAGGTCCAGGCTATGATCGATTCCGGTGCCGCAGGTGACTTCCTGGATCTAACCTTAGCTAAGGAACTTAAGATCCCTACCCAACTACTTCCTCAACCTCAGGCAGTTACAGCTTTGGACGGCACACCTCTGCAGTGGGAACTAGAAAAGGGGGTACGAGAGGCCCTTGTCCATGAGCCCGATCCAGGCGGTGGTCCCGCCGGACGCTTGTACGTTCCCCTGTCGGTTCGGGCCCGGATCTTGCAGTGGGGTCATGAGTCGCCCTTGACCTGCCATCCTGGTTATGCTCGCACACTGGAATTCCTCCAGCGGAGGTTTTGGTGGCCGTCCATCAAGAAGGATGTTCAAGTCTATGTGGAGGCCTGCCCTGTGTGCAACCAGGGAAAGTCTACACGTCAGCGACCCCAGGGACTGCTCCGTCCTTTACCTGTTCCCCACAGGCCATGGTCACACCTTTCTCTGGACTTTGTTACAGGACTTCCTCCATCCCAGGGCAACACTGTTATTCTGGTGGTTGTAGACCGGTTCTCTAAGGCTGCCCGGTTTATTCCCCTGCCCAAGCTGCCTTCGGCCAAGGAGACCGCTGAGCTCCTAATGAACCATGTCTTCCGGATATTTGGAATTCCCCTGGATATTGTCTCTGACCGAGGTCCCCAATTCTCGTCCCGGTTTTGGGGGGCCTTCTGCAGGCTTATTGGGGCCACTGCCAGCCTATCGTCTGGGTTCCATCCAGAGTCTAATGGGCAGACGGAACGGATTAATCAGGATCTGGAGACCACCTTGCGGTGTATGGCGGCCAGTAATCCCATGTCTTGGGCCACCTATATCATTTGGGCTGAATATGCCCACAACACCCTCCAGTCCTCGGCCACCGGATTGTCCCCTTTCGAGTGCCAGTTTGGATACACTCCTCCATTATTTCCCGAGGAAGAGGTGCAAGTTGGTGTTACCTCTGCCCAGCGATTTGTCCTACGCTGTAGGCGGACCTGGAAGAAGGCCAGGCGTACCCTCCTTCGGACCTGCAAGAGATATCAAAGCCAGGCAAATCGCCACCGCCGGATGGCCCCTAATTTCCGAGCTGGTCAAAGAGTCTGGTTAGCCACTAAGAACCTGCCCCTCCGGGTCGAATCTAAGAAGCTTTCCCAGGAATACATCGGCCCTTTTCGCATAGCAAGGAAAGTTAACCCTGTTTCTTATCGTTTTTTTCTCCCTCGTTCACTTCGAATTAACCCCACTTTTCATGTTTCATTATTTTAGCTGTGTTTTTTCCCCTTGTTCCTCACTCGGTTTTTGAGTCTTGGCTGTGTGTCTCCTGCTGTGTCCCACTGAGTTCTTCCAAGCTATCCAAGCTATCCCAAGTAAGCTGTTCTTAGTTATTTGATTTTGTTTTTCTCCCCTCGTGGAGTTATTTTATTTATCTCCTGTTATTGTTTGCATTATCTCAACTGTAGTAATACCTCTATCTGAGAAGAACTTTTGTTGGATTTTTTTTGACTTTCAAAGTATCCTTTTTTTAAAATAAATCTACTTTGCCTGGATTTTTGCCTTGAGTGTTTCGTTTGGGTCCAACATAACCTCCTCTGTGGCAAAGTGGTAGAACACTCAACTCTCCACATCTGAGACCCGAGTTCGAGCCCAGCTTGTGACAACGTCTTGGTCCGTTCGGACAACATGTCAGTGGTGGCATACATAAATCGCCAGGGCGGCATCAAGTCCCGAAACCTTTACAGGCTAACGGAACGCCTCCTTGTCTGGGCTCAGCACAACCTGCTTTCACTGAGAGCGGCGCATGTGCCTGGTCACCTGAATCTGGGACCAGACAGACTGTCCAGAAACAATGTCCCAGCAGGGGAATGGTGGCTGCACCCGCAGACGATCCAACTGCTGTGGGAGACATTCTGCGAAGCGCAGGTGGACCTGTTCGCCCACGTCTGGCCCAGCTGTCCCCTCTATGTTCAACGGGTACCCGCTAACCTCCCGGAGGGAGTGTTAAACACGATCACACAGGCGAGAGCCCCGTCTACTAGACGGCTTTACTCCGCGAAATGGTCTGTGTTCTCTACCTGGTGTCAAGCTCAGGGCTATTCACCCGTAGACCGCGGGGTCACGGAAGTACTTTCCTTCCTTCGAGAGCTGTTGGATAAGGGCAGGACCCCATCCATGCTCAAAGTGTACGTGGCGGCCATAACAGCGTTTGCAAAAACTGTGTCTGGCCAGTCACTGGGGAAAAACGACCTGGTCGTGCGATTCCTCAAGGGAGCTCGGAGGCTGAACCCTCCTAGACCTCCTTCAGTCCCAGTGTGAGACCTTTCTACTGTTCTGGAAGCCATGAAAGGTGCCCCGTTCGAGCCAATCCATTTGTCAGACATGAAGCATCTGTCTTTCAAAACGGTGTTTCTTTTGGCTCTCGCTTCAGTGAAGTGCATAGTGGACTTACAAGCGCTTTCAGTAAGCGCGTCATGTATGGAGTTTGGGCCTAATGACTCAAAAGTCATTATCAAACCAAGGCACGGGGACGTGGCCAAATCCCTCAACACACCGTTCAGGGCCCAGGTCATTTCCCTGTGCGCCCTCCCGGTTCATACTGAGGAGGTGGATGCGAGTCTCCTTTGCCCTGTCAGGGCACTGGGAGCTTATGTGTCCCGCTCGTCTTTCTTCAGACAGACCGAGCAGCTCTTCGTTTTGTTTGGCGGGCGCTCCAAGGGACTGGCTGCATCAATACAGAGCTTATCCAGATGGATAGTCGACGCCATAGCACTGGCTTACATTTCTAAGGGCCTGCAGTGTCCTTTAGGTGTCAGAGCGCACTCCACGAGAGGCGTGGCCTCATCGTGGGCGTGGTATAGTGGGGTTACCTTGCAAGATATCTGTACGGCCGCGGGCTGGGCCTCGCCGTCTACATTTATAAGGTTTTATAACCTAGAGGTTCCCGCCTTACAAGCCAAGCTTCTGTCGGTATAGAATTCAGTGCTATCTGCCCCGCTGTGTCGGCCCAGATACTGAGTTTTGCCTGTGCATCGCTCACCGAGCGATAGAACAGCCCATGGGTGTTGAATAACCCTTTATATTGCCCAGTTCAGGCTGAATACGATCACCCTGTCTGCGTGGAACACTGTCACATAACTAGCTCCTGTGGGATGCTATTTCATGGGGAATGATGCTTGCAGCCTCTCTTCTCCGACTCTCTGTGAGTCCATGGTGATTATGCACTATATGAGCCCCGGGCTACTGCCCTTGGGACTTTGGTGTTGGATCCCAGTACGCACGGCGTTTTGCATAGTGTTCCCCATAGCGTAAGATATTACGCAGTACGAGAGTACTCTCGTAAGAGAACGTACTCGGTTACTAACGTAACCTCGGTTCTCTCTAGAGAGGGAATGAGTACTGCGTATCTTGCCGTGCATACACAGCTCTGGTTAGCTTCGGCGATGAAAACCAGTTGTACCAGCCTCATCGAGCTATATTTATAGGGCGAGACCACCGCCTTTCTGGCGGGACGTGACGAAATGGGCGCGAAATTGCCCCCATTGGATGTGTGTCACGCAGCGCCTCTCTCGATAGGCTGCTGCTGTTGCCGCAGGGCAGCCAATAGGCGCGCAAGCCGCCTTGCCTATGTCTGCATGCTGCTGCACAGCGTTTTACATAAATACAAAATTAAGGATAATTTTTTGGCTTCAATATCTCGTGGAAAAGAGGTTTTCCCCATAGCGTAAGGTATTACGCAGTACTTGTTCCCTCTCTTGTGAGAACCGAGGTTACGTTATTAACCGAGTACGTTTCCGGAGTGTGATTTTTTTTCTCCCTTGTATTATTTTTTACTCAGTAATGGATATGATTTCAAATGTAGCGAAGTACAATACTTCAAACAAAACGTACTTAAGTAAAAGTAAAATTACAGATTTTAAAAACTACTTAAAAAAGTAGAAGTACAAAAAAAAAAACCGACTCAATTACGTAACGCGAGTAAATGTAATTCGTTACTTTCCACCTCTGATAACTGTGCTAGTTAACCATGTGCTGGCTATCATCTTTGAACTAGGCTCAAAAGTAGCCTATCTTAAATTGTCACTACCGAAACAGTCACTACCGAAACGTGGTGAAGTTTAACTCATCACATTGGCATAAAATAAATGTATTCATACATTTAATGTATAAATACATTTTAGTACATTTATTTTTCACTAGGGTGTTCATGGATTTTTTATTATTCACAAAATCTCTTGTCAGACAGATTTTAAAGACTTTGAGAAATAGAGAATGAACAATGTAGATTGTTTTAATTAACTACAAAAACTTCTGAAGCATTTATTTCAACAATTAAAAAAATCAAACAGCATTTATTTTCATAATACATTTACATTTTGTCTATGTATCATCTCGCACAATGATTCAGTCAACATTATGAAAACATTGCATGGGGTAACTTTAGAAAGGTAAAGTATGAGAGTAAAATTTGTCGAGGATATATAGTATAATGATGATTAAGCCCACAACAACACCGACATGGTTCAGGATGAGTGCAGTTTGAGAGTTGCTTTCTGCTTCAGCCCTCTGTCCAGCAACGTTTGCTTTGCGAGTCTGGGAAAGTAAAGGTAAAATTGCAAATGTCAACAGGCTGAAAAACAGGTTACTGGAAAATCAAACCTGTAACCACAAACCACAATATGCTGCAGAGAAAATGTGAATTATGGTGATTAGAGAGAGTTATGCATATGCAAATGCTGATTTGAGCTCAGCATTAAAGCCCCTTCAGCATTGTGGCTTTCCATGATGTACTGGAGGACTTTCCAAAAGCATGCACCTGAGCTGACTACAAGGGCTACTTACAAGAAACATGAAAAACCACAATGAGTTTTGTGGCTGAGGTTAAGGGTGAAGAACCTGCTTGCTCGTATTTGACCCACAAAGCAAATAACTCTCTTGGGATCTTCATTGTGTAATGATCAAACTTATTTATTACATTGAATTAAATAGGATAATATTGTACCTTCAAAAATAAAAAGAGAGAAAAAAATATTCCATTCTTTATCAACAACCTGAGAAAATGTTGTCTAAGTGTATGCATTGCTTTAGGGTTTCCCATACTGGGGTTTGTGAAGGAACTGCAGGGGGTTCCACAGAAAAGGTAGTAATTAAATAAATCATTTAAATTTTTTTTATATATTTATACTTTGATATTATGATCACACCTGAATTTTTAAAACTGCTTTTACACTGCCCCTGACCAAGAGAAAGCAGAGGTCATTTATGTTTCAAACAGCTTTACAAACAGTGCTTTCAACTATTGCTACTTATGTGTTGCAAACATCAAATAATAACAAAAGTACTGGGATTTTTTTTTAAAGTTTCGAAACTCAATAATAATAACTCTTTCTATTCTCTCTCTCTCTCTCTCTCTCTCTCTCTCTCTCTCTCTCTCTCTCTCTCTCTCTCTCTCTCTCTCTCTGTCCATCTATCTATCTATATATAAAGTATGTGAACTGTGTTAGATTAAACTGGGAAGGGTCATAGCACTTACAAATTGTTGTCCTATTGTTAGTTTAAGTTTAATGCTTCTATTGTTCTCATTTGTAAGTCACTTTGGATAAAAGCGTCTGCTAAATGAATAAATTTAAATGTAATATATTGAAACTAATGTCACTATTCTAATGGAGATGGTATCTATTACATTGTTATGTCATTATCATCGACTGATGTATCATTATATCTTTTATTCAAGAGATTTGTTTTTACTTAATTAATGAATACTTTTTTTAATAGACACATTTTAGACATTTATAAATATATTTTTTTTTGTCATAACCTTAAGTAAATTATTTTGTTTAGCTGTCTAACACTTTTTGTAATATTAAAAGATTGTACTAATATGAGATATGGTGCTTCTCATCCAATGTGCGAAGTTCTCCAAACCACTTTAGGTATACCGCTCTAGTACTCCTTAATTTCATGGTTCTGTGATTTAATTTAATTTCTGTACATTTCTGTGTATTTGTGTTCTGCGCTGTGGCTGATTTAGTGATTTTATTTGGTAAATTGCAAAAAAAAAAAAAAAGATTGGGGTCAAAATTGAAGATGTGGCCCATGACATAATGTTATAAATTATTTTAATAGTATTGTATACACAAAACATTAGAATCAGTTGATTTTGAGGTTGAGTGCATAAAGAAAGCTTTCACTCTTAATCCAAGGAAATATCCCTACAAATATATTTTTGGACAGTGGAAGAGAAAAAGTGACAAGTGGGTAAAACAAATGTTCTGGGTTATCAAACAACTTTCATAAAAAAATGTCTACTGTAAATATTCTAATGCAGTGTATCACAATCTTCAACACATTATATAACAGTAAACATATACCATATATATTCATAAATTCATTATAGTGAAAAATCAAAGACACATGGCATGACAGATCACATCAATTCACAAACATATTTTGTGTTCTATCAGATAATAATTATTTATGTCCCCCAAAATAAAAACATGATGTTTATATATGTGAAATATATGTGTAGATTATTCATTGTGTTTCATCAAGTTATATGATAACATAACAAGCAATAATGTATTTTATTTAAAAGAAATCTAAATCTGTGTTTTAGATAAATATTTCAAATATTATCAATGTTTCACAAAGCTTTAAAGCAAACCAGATCCTGAAAAAATGTATCACTGTTTCAACAAAAATAATAATAGTTTTCAATGATGATATTAAAAAATATAAACTTTTTTATTTTATTTTTTAAATGCAGCCTTGGTGGGCACAAGACACTTTCAAAAACAATAAGAAAAATATTACAGACCCAAAACTTTTGAATGGTATTATGTATATCTTCTTTGAACTTTGCATAACATGAAAAATCTTCCTTGAAAAAAAGCATTCAGTGGTAAATAAATGAATACTTACAGCTCTAGAGTAACTAAGTGCGCAAGCTCCCAGACAGATGCAGCAGCACAGTGTGGTAAATCTTGAGTAACACATGTAATCGGGCACAGGGTCAGCCAGTGGAGCGTGAACCCGGTGCACAGGGGGTTGAACAACGACCACAGGCTCGTTGTGGTGATTCAGGTCCTGGGCACGGAGCTGGACGCTGTCAGGATGGACTGCATGATGATTTCCAGCATTGTTTCCCTGACAATATAGTGGAGATGAAGCCTGGGCCATGCCTGGTCGCTTCCACCCTTCTTTAGATATGGTTCTTTGTTTTTTCAAGCGAATATTGTGGGTCTCTTCTTCTCAGCACCTCGGCCTTTTATGGTGAACCAACCGTGTGAACTGAAATGGCCTATTTTTCTAGTTTGACCACATTCAAAGAAGCAACACTGTGGCACAGTCCCACTTTCTCAGGGGCGGTTTACTCAACACCGTTTCCAACTAAAAACAGAAAACTTTTTATGCAGTTTGGCCATTCATTTACACAACAAAGCCGTTTTAGGGGCCTGCAAATGCAAACTTTTGAAAATGGGTTTCAAAATGCAAGTTTTTGAAAACGATACCGCTATCATCTCATATAAAATACAAAAACTTAAATTTGTGAAAACGGCTCTGGTTGCTAGTGTAACCTATGTTCTCTGAATAGAGAACGAGACGCTGCGTAGTTTATACGCAGTGGGAACGCCCTCTGGGTGTGCCGATTGTCTGAAGCCCATATAGAATCACGCCAATACATTGGCTGATGAGGCGGGTGCCGCCTCGGCGCTCTTACGTCGTCATATTATATTAGCGTGTGTGCGCCATCTGCTCCTCAGATTTCTCTGCCGAAAAGCTTGTCGGCAGCACGAGGAGCTTGGCAGCGAATGCAGCACCTTGTCCCCTGTTATGATCAGGCACCCTGGCCACAACATAAAGTGACCGCAAAGTCAGTTGTACTCGTTTGTCTAGGGGGTTTATTAAATAATTGAGTAAATTACAACCACAGAAATTGGGAGATTAACTACAACAGAACAAAACATTGCAGGCAGATCAACAACATGCATGGTGACCGGTACACAAGTCCTCTCCTCCTCTCTGCACAAAGTGCCTCAGCTTTTAAAGGGTGTCTCTCCGCCCACTCGTTACCTGATCACACCTGCACACAATAACAAATAAAAACATACTGCCGAGCAGCCAAACATTAGTAGAGGAAACAGAGCCACCACAGGTAGTGGAGGAACGTAACATCCCCTTTTCAGAGAACATAGGTTACACGAGTAACCAGAGACGTTCTCTATCATAGGTTCACTCAACGCTGCATAGCTTAGATGCAGTGGGAACAAAATACCAAACTCGCCAAGCTAAGTGCTGCCTTAACTAGTACAACGACCAGATAACTTCCATGACTGATTCAAGCAGATAAAACATGGGAACCGGAAGCCATGTCGAGATCCAAACTATAGAATCTGACAAAAGTGTGCGGAGAGGACCAACCTACCGCCACACAAATGTCTTCCAGGAGGGCCCCTCTAAAAAGTGCTTGAGAGAAAGCTTTGAGAGGAAGCCACACTTAACGGAATGTGCCCTGATCCCAAGAGGTGAAGGCAGACCGCGCACCTCATATGCCAGTGAAATAGCCTCTGTAACCCAGTGGGAAATTCTCTGCTTAGATGCAGCAAGCCCGCGGCGTCCAGCACCGAAACATACCAAGAGCTGACTAGATTTTCTCCAACAGCTAGAGCGATCTACATAGAATTTCAACACTCGGACAGGGCAGAGCAAATGAAGGTTCCCGTTTTCCTCAGTAACAAAAGGAGGAGAATGAACCCACTGGGCACTGAACCCACTGGGCAGCGGACTGGATCCATAGCGTGTGTCGAACACCATGACTCAAAAACCCTCCACTTGGAGGAATACAGCCTTCTCGTGGAAAAGCGGGAAGACCAAAGCTCAAAGCTAGTGGCCTCTGATGGGCCATACGCATAGCTTCCAAAGGTCGGGGCGAGGATGCCATATCTTGCCCTGAAGCTGGGATAGTACATCCTCCCTGATCGGAATCTCCCAGGGAGGGGATTCTAAAAGAGGAACCAGCTCTATTCGAATGCATCTATTCCCAATGCTGTTGGGGGGCTCAGGGAGAACCAAAGTGAGCATTGGGACGACTCCTGTGATGCAAAGAGGTCCACTTCCGCCTTTTCTAACACGTCCCAAATCAGGGCTACTGTTGACGGTTCAGCATCTACTCTCCCGACCTGAGCTTCTGTCTCGACAGAAAATCCGCTGCGAGGTTCAAGATCAAGATCAAGAACTTCCTGTATCGTCGTTCATCCTGAATATGGAAATATGCATCTTTCAGCTCTACTGTCACAAACCAGTCCCCCGCACGAATTTGAGATTTGATAGCTATCAGCGTCAACATCTTGAATTTCCCTTTGTAAAGGGAAAAATTCAACCGGCGGACGTCTAGTATAGGTCGCAGACTGCCGCCCTTCATGGGACCAGGAAGTAACGGCTGAAGAAGCCTTGCTCTACGACTTTTGAGGGGACTTCTTCTATCGGTCCCTTGAGGAGAAGGGACGAAATCTCCTGCAGTAGTACAAAAGCCTCTGAGGCACTGTCAACCACAGTCTGAAAAACCCTGTTGAAGCAAGGGGGTTGCAACAGAACTGAAGCGTGTAGCTGAGCCGAACTGTGCGGAGAATCCAAGGTGATACCCTTGGCAGATGCCTCCATCCTTGAAAGAAATGAGATAGAGAAAGCAGAGTGTTGCTATGCAGAGGACATACCTGAGTTAGGGTGTCGGGCTGACTCTAGTGGGGCAGCGTGGCCGACCATGAAGGAGAGCACCTGGTGTCCTGATACGGAGTGGGAGGCATCACAGCCTGGATCGCCTCCTGAAGAAAACCGAACGTGTCTCCGAGGATGCAAGCGGTAGGTATCAAACACATCAGGGGCGAGGGGAAAAGCTTAATGCGTCTCCTTCCTCCAGCACCTCTCTGGGTTAAGACTGGGAGGGTTTAGACGACTCCCTAACCCTCCTGGGCATAAACTGCCTGAAGGCGGCAGACTGGGACTTTGCGGCCCGGAACTTGTCAACCACAGTGTTGACAGCCTCCCTGAACAGTCCAGATTGAAAAATCGGGGCGTCCATGAGGAAAACCTTCTCCTTGTCATGGATCTCTGTGAGATTGAGCCACAGGTGTGCTCTGCAGCAACCGCCTCGGTGGTCTCGTAGGGAGCACGACGAGGGGGGGCGGATGACTCTTTCTCAAAAAACGTGAGCCGAGAGCGGAGGGTTTTGAGAAGTATATTGTCACAAAATGTATATTTTGACAAACCTAGAACAGCCTCGCGCACATGCGAAAAACCCATTTAACACACTTACTGTGAGGGTCTTCACTCGCAATAAAGCGAGTGCATGGCGGCAGGCAACGACGAAATTCCATGGCACTTCACCGCAAGGAGAACTGAGTTCCACTATTCACAGTCACTGAAGTGCAGATGAAAAATGCTGATGCTAGAATCCGAATATTTGGGCCAGAAAAACCGAGAACGGTTCATGAAGGCAGAGAAATGTGAGGAGCAGATGGCGCGCGCATACGCGCTGTAGTGTTACAAATTTATTAAAATGTTTAATTTAGATTCCATTACAATAGTATTTTATATTGAGAAAGTTCAGCACACTGTTTTCTCATTTGAGGCATAAATGATGAGATACTTAAGTCAAGCAATTCAGGTGTCTGACATTAACTTTTGTCTGTACTCACTGCCTGGCCATTAAGACAATCAGGCTGAGTGGATTACCATCTATACAGGACACTGTTATGCTGATGAGATCAGGGCTGGGGAATTTCCAGTAAAGCTCCTAAACCTGTATACCTCATTTACATGCTTTGTTTCAGAGTGTCTCCCCACTCAATGTAAATCCCTCCCCCTAAATGTGTATATATTGCAATGTAAAAGTTCCCTTACTCAGACGAGATTGAGATGCTACAGCGACGCAATTAAAAACTTTAGCTTGAAAAATACCTCAACGTCTCCTGGTCTGCGCTTCTGACTTTTCAACACTTTAGAAGAAAATAGTTCACAACAGCGCGCTAATATAATATGACAACGTAAGAGCGTCGAGGTGGCGCCTGCGCCATCAGCCAATGAATTGCCGTGATTCTATATGGGCTTCAGACCAGGGCCGGCTCTAGCCATTTGGGTGCCCTAAGCACAAATGCTGGGTGGTGCCCCCACCCACTCCACCCCACCCCCATCACCCTTGGCCTATGAACCTCTTGAAAATGACCGCATTATCCGCATAGAACAACAACGAAAAAACGTATCTAAGCGGTCTTCCTTTTCTTCTCAAACAAACTAACTGCATCTTAAACAGCCCAAGTTTCAAAATTTTCGGGGGAGAAACCCCTGGACCCCCATTAAAATAAAGATTCAACTTGCAGGGCTAAAAAAGCCTGATCATTTGCACTAGTAGCGACGCCCCCCTGGACATGCATACACGACGCAAGGGCGCCCGCGCTACAAAACTAACATTTTTATTTAAAACATTGTCTTACCTGCAAGCGACGCGCGAGTATCATCCCGCTGTCTCTACTTTTTCCTTTTTCCACCCCGACTCTTGGTGCCTTTTCGAGGCCATGTCTGAGGTCGGTGTCTGCCAAATTTGACATTGTTTGAAGCATAATCGAACAGACCACTGGGAGGTGGGGAAGGGGGGCACCAGAGGGAGACTGGCACAGGAGATTCACCTTTTTCTCGACTAATTTGGTCTAGGCCTATATTACTTTTGTATTGTTTTTGTATAATAACATGCTTTAGACATATTTTATTTGTTATTTATACTAGTAGCCTATTGTGATGATTTTTCACGACCCAGATTTTTTGGTGCCCCCCCCAAGCACTTGGTGCCCTACGCGCAGTGCGTGATGTGCGTGTGCGGAGCGCCGGCCCTGCTTCAGACAATCGGCACACCCAGAGGGCGTTCCCACTGCGTCTAAGCTACAGCGTTGAGTGAACCTATGAAAGAGATCGGTGACATCATGCGCATGCATATTATGTGTAAAATGTTCTTTTTTTATAGTCTATGGTTCAGTCTATATGCGCGCAGTGTTTTACAAAGTTACATCGCCAAACATCGTGAGCTACATTACAAAGTTACAGTAGTTTTACAAACTACTGGCCTGGCAGCATAATACAGTGTTTTAGTCGTTTTCACGGATCCATGAAAACAGTGATTATTTTGACAACAATGTAGTCTGTAGGCAAAAAAAAAAAAAAAGATTACAAGTGGTTTATGATCCTCTCTGCATTTTGGTGTAGAAACAAACAATTGCTAGAAAATTTCACAAAGAATCGGCAAGTAACACATTGAATTAAAGGCCCACTGAAGTGCCTTGGAACGCGCAGTTATATTGTTGACGTAATTTCCACTGAAACAGGAAGCTAAGGCGGGACATATTGAATGGCTCCTCTCCTTTTTCAAATAGCCAATAGTGTTTAGTTTACCTCACAGACTGCAAGTGCAAGTCTACTTGACAGCACCATGGAAGCGAATCCGAGCGCTGATGATATGTTGGATTCAATAGTAGAGGTGTGAATAAATTTCATTCTTAACCAACGTAGCCTACAGTTGGAAAACGGAATAAAACTTTTAGCAAAAGTTAGAGACTGTAAGTTTTGAATTGTTTTGTCTCCTAAATGCGAATTTTGTCATTGTTTTGGAACACACCAGCTTAGTCAGAACCTTAAAGGAGCTGTATGTAAGAAATTTATTTCAATGAATCATAAAATGGCCCTGATATGTCACTATACATAAGAAATCATGTTCATTTCAAATACTTATATCACTGACAACAGTAGTCCGGCCAGGATATTGTCATTTAAAAAGTGAAGTTGTAGCCCTCAACTGATGTTGATGTTGTCATGTTGTGTTTTGGTCTGATGCGCCACCCTCCACCTATCTACCAATTGCGAAGTCAGTAGTGTTGCGGCATCCGGGTTGCCAGCTCTGCTAGTTACCACAGCTGCAGCTACAAATGTGTCGGAATCGGATAAAAAAAAAAGTCTAATGTTGCGAAACCAAAAAAAAAAATCGTTATGAATCCGAAATACTTCGTGACAAAGTCCGACATAAAACAAGGATCTGTATAGGAGATGCCTTTGAAAGATGGAGACGGCTGTAAACAGAGAAGAATTTCTGGACAGGCAACTAAGATTCATCTATGTTTGGCTAACTTGTACTTGATGTAAATGGACATTTCAAATATTCATGACAGTCGAACAAGTTATGCATGTTCGTGCAAAGTAACGTTACGTTAGCTCATATGGAGGAGGTGGGTCATCGAATTGAAAAGGTAAGGAATTGTTTGGGTAATAAAAACGGCGAGTCGTCATTACTAACATTAGCAATTCATTATCAGAGCCCGTTTCTCTGTCATTATGATGAGACGCTGAGGAAAACAACATTAGCACGCCCATTATTGTTTATCATGAAAGTTCTACAGCCAAAAATAATATAATGACATGTGATCTTTCACATCACATATTTTAGCGTTATGGACGTGTACTGCAGGGTAAGTTAAAAATACAGCTGGTCGCTTTCACTTATAGCGTCAGCTAAATGAATAGCTGTATCTTTGATATCGGTTACACACAGTGACAGAGGCTTGTGCTTGTACTTACGTTAATGACAGATAACGTTACCTACCGTTACAAGTTAGACTAACAGCTACTGTTCTAACTGTACTGTCACATACGAGCGTAGCCTACATCTTTACGATTATATTTGGCTAATCGCCGTTAGTAAATTTTTGCGATATATAATTACTTTGCAAAACATCTCTCATTTGAAGCATAAACATAATTAACAGAACATATAACATATTCATACTAAAAGCTAAAAAACTTAAATTTTGATTTCAGGGGACCTTTAAACGTGAAATTTTGAAGTAGAAAGAATACTATTTTCTTGTGAAATGTAGGCTACTCCAATGATCTTTTATTTACAACTTCGAAAAATGTTTGTTTCTTCTTTTTTGCAGTGTGTGTTATTTATTGCCCATTTTATAGTGCAGGACCGATTTTACATTAAAAATTTACATTGGAAGTAGAGACTTTTTTTCATTGTATGAAAGTATATAAGTAAAAGTTGAATAATCTTTTCAAGCTTATTTCTTTGGAAAGACCACAATATTCTTTTGAGACATCAATGAAGAAAGTGGAGGATGAAAGCAGGTTTGCTTATGACAGTGAGGTGGTAAACCAGCTCTAATCTTGAGGTTTCATATCTCTGAAACAACCACTTCATAACAGCAAGAGTGTGCATGGCATACATTTTATCCATCGGTTTTCTATATTAAACTACTAGGCATTATAGGCAACTTCCACTTCTTTCATCCTCTCTGATTTGAGGTCGATTTTTTTCCCCCCCAATTAATTTTAATTTCCCCCCCTTAACTGTATTCCCTCCTACACAAAAACACCATAACCATACAACACCTCTCTTTTCCTATGGTACAAACAGTTTGCATAAAAACAGCATTCAGATTCTCTGAAACTCCAACTGGTTTCTCTAACGTCATGGCAGTATACTGTATATAAATACATATATATATATATATATATATATATATATATATATTCTTATGTTTTTTTTCATGTTATTTTAACTATGCTGAACAAATTCTTGTATTTGCTAATCGGCAGATCTTGTCCGCCAAAATCAAGCATATGTACATTCCATGTTCCATGCAAATAAATGCTGCTTAAATAATTCACTCAAGAGTTGTCATGACTGTGGTTCTGTTCACACAGCACATACCAACCAACCAATATTGTTTAGTCTTGGGAAATCACTGTAGTTATAGAATTAGGTTGTCAATGTATGAACATAACTGTTTTTCACATTGCAATTAAGATTGACAGTTAAATTCTGATAATAGTTCCTATGTAATGCCAAATATCAGTGAGTAGAGGGCGCTGTTGAGTCAATTTTGGGCCATTCTAATTGCAAGTCTCTTTTTGGTAGTTTATTCCCACCCAGTCACATTTAATATTCGACTTTTTTATCTAGCTTCAACTGAATAATTTAATTAAAATGTTGCACATGCATGAAAAGGATGTCAGAAATAACATGTCATAGGCTGTAGCTAAATTTGCTGCTTGCCTTAATCCACAAAAATCAAGTGCTCATCTAAAGGCTTTGAGAAACAGTAGGGTGTAAGTCAGCTGGAGACAGAGAACAGAAAACATTGATACAGGTGCTCTTTATTTAAGTGTCTTTTAGTTTATTTTAGTGTTTATGTTTGAATGATACTACTAGCATGTTTGTGATAAATAGGCTGCTAATGAAAATATGTCAAGCACATGACAGTGTAAATATGATGGGTTTTTTTTTTCTTTTCTTGAGAGCATGATCTTTTCATATGTCTTATTCAACTATTACTCAATTGCAAAGCAAGTCTGAACAGTAAACTACTTCACACAGAATGCAACGATGGATTCACTAGCTTACAGAAATATTTGGTTTCCATATGAGACTGAATCAGGACACTGCCATTGAAAACTTTCCCTTTCATACCTACATCCAACATAATTTAATACAGTTACTGACAGGATAAAAAAACAATTTACATTAAAAATTTTGGTGATCGATTTATATTAAGTGACATTACAAAGACACATCTGGCATAAAAAAAAATGGTACATGAATTTTCACCTTCCTCTATAATCTGAGAGCAGATAAGCAGTAAAAACACAGAAAACCTTTGTATCAGGTTCCTCGTCTTAAAGAGAAATGATTCCTCTGATATACCAGCACATGAGATAAAGGAAGGAAGACCGTCTCCTCTGATTGGTTCAGGTCAGGTCAGCAGGTTTTTAGCATTCGCTGGCCCTTGCTGTAAAATAGAAAAGTATTGAAGATGAATATCACATTTAAATATTTAATGAACTGATTTTTCATGTTTAGGATATTCATCAGTCTCTTACACTGAGAACACAGAGGGAACCGATTTATCTGAAGGCCTGAAAGGGGTCAACTTATCAACTTATAATATTATATTTTTTATTATTATTTATGTTTCTTTGGGTTGACAATGTCCCAATTCATTTTTCATGCCAATTCATCTGTCTGATCTGATGTCAGAAAGTTGCAGACCTCCACAAGACATTTGTTCGCAGCTTAGTTTAAAAGAAATGCTTATTTTCACTGGAAAGTTTTGAGGTTTTAAAATTACAGCATGTTTTCTTCGTACAAAGAACTCTTTAGTCTCAAAAGATCAAGGAAAATTTGACACTCATGGCCCCTTTAAATAATTTAAATTAAATTGTAATTATTTTATTCTTCACTATAGACAATTAGATACTGAATAAAATATTTACATAGCACATCTTTGTATCCTGTTTCCCCAACCCCACCCTCAGGGATCATGGAGTGTAAATACTCCACGGGGAGATATTATGACTCATCCTGGAAACCATGTGACTGGTGTTGTGGAGACGGGCCATACGGGCCCACCACTGAGCACAGACCCACTGTATCCCACTGAATCACAGGGGGACTGGCACAGCAACAATTAGCAGATGGATTTCATGCGTGGAACACACGGCCTTCAGACCACACAGGTTTATAAGTGGTGTGTTTCATAAGGGAACTTGAGGGGGAGTGATTTATACCAGGTTACCAGCACTGGTTTCATGTTACTGGTTGCACAGGCAGATGAGGGCGGTCATACCTGTGTCATTGAGCATCGCTTGAGCGTTACTTCCTGTCCTCCTCCTGTCAAAAGAGAACTTTGCTTTTAGAGCTAGTCAATGTGTATATACTTTGATGTACATACAAGTAAAATAGCACAATGTGAATCTATTAACTGTATAAAAATTAGCTGTAGCCAATATTATTAATTTTATACCTTTTGTCCTGGTTGAATTTGCATCTGCAGTGGCCACCTGTAATAATGGCAAAGGGTGTTGTTAAACAGGTTGCTGGCTGAATCAAAAATATGTCCAGGTCACATTTCATGTCAAAATCCAAAGGGAAAAAAATCATACAAGCAAGAGTTATGGCCATATATTAGCATGTCTGAATATTGTCAGTTCAGCGGACTATGTAAATAAATCCAATGAGTGATTTCATATGCCAAGGATTTAGGATCTCCTGTTGTTGCTAGCTCAAAATATAATAAATAAGCCTCAGTTATTAATTAGAAAGTACAATAATCAAGAAGTTAATATTGAGTAACTATTTTAGACACAGTATTGCCAGTTAAAGTAACACCAGGTAACTTTTCAACCTTCATAATATATTTCCAAGTCTCTTGTGATGGTACATCGACTTACAATAGGTTGAATGACACGTCTGCCATAGCCTGGCGGGGTCTGTAGCGTTTTTAATCGTACTTTTAAACTTCGGGTTTCGGGTAGTAACCGGCGAACAAAGACAACTACAAAACTCGACTGCTTTACGGCATATCCGTCACTTCCACCACCACCCCCACTTCCGTAAAATCGCAGGGCTGTCAAGTGTCACAGTCACTTATTTCGGTCTTTTGTCACGCTCTCCCGCCACACATTGTATTTTATCACGCTGAAAAACTATTTGTAGTATATTTAATATGCCGCAGCGCCCAAAACTCTGGCCGCGCCGCTCTCACTGTGGAACAGGCATGAATTCAAGCGCGTCTCCTCTGGTGTTGTTCCTCTGGTGTTGTTAGCCAATAAGAAAATAGCACTATTGTATCTGGGAACATTTAACGCAACAACCAATGACACCCCGTTGTCTGGGGTGTTTTTTTGTCTGCCTGACTATGTTACGGAAGCTATCTTATCCTCCGTTTATCTTCATGAATCAGGTAATGATTATTTGTCTTGCCTCAAGCTATAATGCAAATCGATTTGTAAAATTTGCAGATTTATTTATGGTAGCTTGATATTATAATATTGACGATATATGGTTATTATCTACCACTCAAACATTGCATTGAAGTATCATATAGATTCAGTAAAACGGTAACCAATAGACTAGGCTACTATAATGACACTGGCTTGTAAACGTGATCATCGCGATCATTTGTCGTTAGAAAAAAAATAAAACCACTGAAATTATATTCATATGACATGCTGAAATATATGCCACTGTACCTGGGATGAAGACATTTCACACGCTATGCAAGCAGAACACCTGCATGTGACCTCCTCCTACAGTGTTCAGGGCTATCATGGTTGTCAACAAATGCACGATGACAGAGTTTACGACAGTAGTAGAGGACAATACTGTTTCCCAACTGTAGGGGGACCCCGAGAGCAAAAGTTACCTGCTGTTACTTTAAAGGTGGGCTATGTGATTTTCTTTTTTGACCATTTTTTCAAAATCACTTGAAATCCTATTCCTAACCCACGTACAGCCACTGAGTTAGAAGCACTGAAATGAAAATTAAGCAATTTAATCATCTGTGGAACGGGCAGGACTCGAAAAACTCCAGCCAATCATTTCCAAGACCACCTGGAATCATTGGACAGTTAGTGCGTCAATCAAACGGATTGAACATTTGAACGGACACGAGCTTTGAATATGCGCACGAAGGGGATAGGGGGAGGGGGTGTGGTACGACCGTTTGATTGAGAAAATCACATACCCCACCTTTAAAGGAGTAGGCCATTGGGCAAGTTTTGTTGCACAGACCTGGCAACCTCTTTTTGTCGCCATCTAATGGTTTTTAACTAGGCTGTGTAACATGCAAAAAGATAGGCCTATATATCTTAAATCTTGTCTGAACATTGGTCAAACTCACTTAGGAGAATAGTAATGCCAATCAGACACAGAACTGCTGCCAAGATCAAACCTCCAACTCGAAGTCTGTGATAATCTAGTGAGAGACAGAATAAATGACAATTAAAGAAAATGTGAGATGATCTTAAGAACGCCTTAAGCACTGGATTATGGGTGATAGGCTCAAACTAAAAGATGTGTGCAACTAACCAAAAGAGAAGGGGTCTTCCTCTGCTGCAAATCCCAAACGAAAAAACAAAACAAAAAAACATTAGTGCATGTAACATTGTATACAATTATTTTATCACAAGGATGAGAACAGAAACAAAAAGAAACAGTGTAATTGAAAAGTGAAATCTCTTACTTGTCTTCTGACCTTCTGCCAACACAAGGGAAAAAACTACAAAAATAATAGAAGTACAGTATATTAGCAATATAACGTCCAAAGATTGTACGGTCACATGTGTGTTTGTTATTATTTATAGTTACTTGTGGTCTATACAGATAAAAGCACCTTATTGAATTTACATTTCTATGGTAATAGACATGACAACAAGCACGTATTTTTTAAAACCAAAGACTTCAGAAAATTATAAATAAAAAAAATAAAAAAACTTACGTGTCAAGAAAACTAGTGCCAAAGTCTTCATCATGACGGTGGGGTTGTAACCTGCAATACAAAATTTTGTTTTGCCATGAAAAATTAAAAATTAAACATACAGATAATAAAGATGTATCTGCTCTACGTAAAATTATCAATAATTTACTTTCTTAAAGGGATAGTTCACCCAAAAATGAAAATCATGGTTTGGGATAACTTGAGGGTGAGTATTGAAGGCTAACCCTTTAATGCATGTTGCAGGCCTTATTGTGCATGATACGTCAAAATCATTTAAAAAAAAATAAACTTTGAATCCATTTTCTCTGCTTTCACCAAACCCTTTTTCCCTTTTCTTCCCCTCCAGCCACCTGACGTTATGATTCAATCATCTTCAGAGGAATAAATTAAAATCCCTCCCTTACATTTTCTCAATGATTATCCTTTTTCACTCAGACATAAGTCAGATGGCAGTAAAGTAAAATGGATTGTTAATATGATCTGAAGATTTTCACATTAAAACACATGTAATAATTTAGTTAGTGTTTGAAAGCATATCATGTATCTGCTTGCTACATCAGAGCAAATTCCCATTGTGCTTTGCAATCCACTTATGCTCTAAATATAACATGAATCCCCTTAATGCCTGAATTATTGTCTTCTGCCAGCTTCACTTTAACAAAATTGGGGTAAAATCAAATAATCACAATCCTTGCCAATGCATCTGATCTGATTAAACATACTGGAGCAACAAATAGCAGCTCTTGAGAACACAAAGCAGACCTGGATCAAATGTCAACAACGGCCTGGAACATCTCAGCAACCAAATGTTCAAACACCAACAAAACAGCTGCTAAGAAACACACATCAAGACGCTAAACATTTCATATAAAGGACGACCTGTGTGCTAGAGGTTTACATTATCTGACAAATGCATATTTACGCCTACATCGTAATGAAAGGTGCACTGTGGAAACACGCTGGAGCACCAATCCAAAGCTTAGCAGGGATTTTCCATTTCGTCTCCGAGAGACCAGAGGGAATGGTGTGCCCATCCCTACCAGCACGAGATAATGTAACTCGCTCCACCTTCAGCTTCCAAACAGAGTAGGAGAAAAGTAATGGGTTCACCAGAGACGTGCTGACACAAAATAAAGTTCAGTATTTCAGCCCTTTGATCAGAGAAGCCTTTGTCAGCATGAGCCGTGAACAAGGCAGCAGTTAATCTTTTCAGAGAGTCACCAAAAGAGGTTTAATAAATCCCTTGTGTCTGTTTTTATACCCTATTATCTTGCACATGAATTATCTAATTTCCTTCTTCTTGTAAACATGCATGCCAAATTTTTTGTTTCATGAACATGGATTAAATGTATTTATATAGGCTAGTAGGCCTACTTCATTTTAGGTTCTTAACCGTGCTGTCTGATCAATTTGTTTATGTAAATCAAGTCAAACTAGCTTCTGTGTAGAACATGAAATTTGCAAACAGGTGCTAGTCTGATGGTGATTTCACATGTCTGTTAAACGAATAGTAAACTCATTCTGTCATAATTAACCCATTTAAATATACTGACAATTCAGATCTTGAATGTTGGCTACATTTGGAAATTTATAGTGCAAAACTGTATTACTTTTACGTAAAAAAAAAAAAAATATTTGTTGCTTGGCAGACTTGGTGACTACTACAAGTCGGTGTATGAATGAGTGAGTGATTGGGAGAATGTGAGACAACATGTAAAGCGCTTTGGTGGCCATTGGGTCCATTTACAAACTGACAGTCTGGACTTTTTGTGGCAATATTTCAATCCCCATTTTTGGGGGACTGAACCATAGAAATATAAAGATAGATGCCTCATTAGGGACTGTTTCTATGGGCCATTATACATAAGCCATCCGCCATATTAGAACGGTCAAATCACCGGTCTGTGACAGGTCAAGAGCAAGTTGACTGCAAGCAGGACAGTATAATAGGAGTTACCAGATCAGTGGGCGAGGCCATAAACAGAGGGGTCAGATGAAGGCCATACTTTTCATTGCATGATTTATAAACACCCACCAGTTTGAAAACACCCACACATTTAGAAACGCCCACTTTTGTTATGCAGAGACTCCATACGTTGACTGAGTCTGCAACTGTAGTTAGACACATGCATATCTATATTTTCAATAGACTTCAGCAGATGATTTTGCTAAACTAACACAATACAATAAGACGAAGACGTCAGCAAACACGACATAAAAAAATTACCACCGTATTAAAACTGTAATATTGAGTTAGTGAATACACATTAAAACACAGACTAACACATTCTCACCGGTGAAAGGTTATCACATTTCTTTGGGAATTTAAATCTTTACAACCAGAAGATATGCAATGTTGTAGCATCATTGATTGTTACTGTGAGTGACGACACGTTGACCGTTCCAAGATGGCGGGCGCGGCAATTTGTCTAGAGCTGTCAAATTTGGATTCTATGTATACATTTCTATAATTGAAATTGACATCGCTGTCTGTTGCTACTGTAGGACGCGCCACACACATTCTGTTGTTGGTTTATTTGGAACTATACTTTGATGAATCAAAAGAAGATAAATAGGCAATATTGTGTCAAAAATGTAAGTTAATCAATATTATTGTATACTGAAGTGGTTTATAAGAGCAATATCACACTTGCAGTTGCAGTGCTAGTCTGTGTAGCCTACCAAAACAGCTTTGCGGGCTTTTTGAATCATTACTCCGTCCATGTTTTCTCGTTTGAGATGGAGTCTGACAGACATCTTGGTTTTCCGTAGTGATTTTTTTTCTTCATTGATTCTTCCTGCAAATTACACGATTGTACCAATAGGTGGCGACATGTGACCGTAAGTTGGGTAACCTAACTTTGGGTATTATTGGCGAGTCACTGAATCATTCAACCAATGATTCATTCAGGTAACGCCACTCATAGACATCATATAGATAGACGCCCTATCGACCGCTACTGCCTATTGGCGCGGACGAGCCGTGGGGCCGCCATCTTAAACCGGTCACCCGCTCCGCTCAGTGTAATCTGTTTGGCAGGTGCAACGAGCTGCTAGCGCATTTAATTAATCATATCTCACTGAATACCGAACTGATTTTCACGCGGGTTTTTTGCTGCAAAGGTCATACACGTAGCTACGATACAGGACACATTGTATATTTTGTTCACAAAATTCAACTAATAGTACGGTAATGTTAAATGTTAAATCTTACTTTGTGTAAAGTAATCCCCGAGTGATGGTCCGCCGATTTGAGCAGGAATATACTGCACAGTGCTCTGAAATCTACTGCTGCTATGCAACGCAAATAGGAGTATGACCTGCTTAATATGGCGGCCGCATTTCTTGCGCCACAGCGGCCAATAGGGCATCTAGTCTCTATATGTTATCTATGACGCCACTTGCTCTTTTTGGATTCGTTTTTTTAACTAGTTTCGTTTGAATGACAAAAATAGACAAAGTACAGTAACTCTCATGTCTCATATGTAAGTTACTCAAAATTATTGTTTCTTTAACTATTGTATAAAATAAATATCACCTGCCATAATGTTTGTCTAAACAGCATGATTTCGAGTGTACTTTCTTGAAGTGTTCTACCGTTAAAATAGGCTTAACCAATAAGTGAAACGACAAAAAGTTATTTTATCAGTACCATGCAGTGCAAAGATAATTCTTTCATGCAAGAATATGGCAAGAGAAGCTGTTTCAAGGTATTTCACAATCTTCTTAAAGCTCATCATGTTACTGTACAAAGCACTGAGAGGAAAGGAGAGAGCGTTTCATCTCACTGGCTTGGACAGTCTGGACGTTTTAGCGCCCTCCTGCCAGCAGAATCACCCGGGGTGCATGAAGATAATAATGAAAGTCCTGTGATCTGGTAGGGTCACGTTGGCTTGCCAGTGAGTGAGTCATGGGAAAGAATGAGGAATTGTGTCTAACAACACTTCCTCATCTCACATTACAAACCGACCTTTCAATGTAATGCCTTTTTTTTTTTTTTTTTTTTTTTTTTTTTTTTGCAGTTGCCATAGTTCATTCATTCTAGAAACAATAATGTCTCTCAAACCTGTTTGCTCCTCTTGTGCAACATTAAATCCTCATTCAGGAATATCACTCACTCTCAGTGTCTGAGCAAGTCAATACTTTAGTCCTACATTCTTTTTGCTTGTAATTTGTCATAGTTTAGTTATTTTAACAACCCCCTAACCAAAGAGGTATTACATTTTGCTGAATAACTCTCCCTGCACAGTTTGAGCTACTAAAATTGTTGTGCACTGCGCAACACAGTATTGTGTCATGTTTTCTATTACATATATCTAAACATTCTTAAATCAAGATAAATTTACTTGAGTAAAAAATACCAGCTATAAAGTCTTATTTGTGAAAATAATTATCAAAATTATAACAAATATCTGTCAGCGGATCAAGAAAAATGAACTTATTTCAAAGGGAAAACATGAATATTTTTCGTACCCCCATTAACAGATATTTTAACTAATGTTGTTTTTGTAAGGAATAGTAAGATTACCCCACCACTCATCTCAAGCCATCCTATATGACTTTCTTCTTTCAGCTGAACACAATCAGAGATATATGAAATAATACCCTGGTTCTTGTGATGGGATTCAATAGGCCCAGTACAGTTTTTGAAGCATGAACGAGTGTACGGCCTTTGCCAGAAGCCAGTGATTATAGTTTATAAAGTTTTAAATATGGATATGTTTCTCACAAAACCCATCCCTTCACTTCAGTAGGCATTTATTAACCCACAAAAGTCATATGGATTACTTTTATGATGGAGGGATGTGCTTTTTATGGCTTCAAAACGCAGACACTTTTCAATGCCATTATAAAGCTGGGAAGAGCCAGGATATTATTTCATATAACTCTGGTTGTGTTTGGCTGAAAGAAACAAATCATATACACCTAATGGTTTGAGGTTGAGTAAATTATGGGATAATTTTCATTCCTATAAAACAAGTGATCTAACTCATGATTGTGTGCTTTTGACTTTGTCCAGCAGGTAGCCAACGAGCAATCACCCAGAACATGGTAGACCAGAGATGTAGCAACCACATGGCAAACTGCTAAAAATCATTCATAAACACCTTTGCAACATCCTGGCAGCCCATATCATCATGGTGGTGAGTTAGAGTGCAGAAATGGCTCTGTCTGGATGAGAGTTTACAACCAGCAAACACTGAACGTTGGCACAATGTACCCAACCTTCTAACAACATGGCCAAAAGGTTGCTATTGCTAGAACTACGTTTTGTGGTGAATGGTAAATGGACTGCATTTATATAGCGCTTTAACAGACCCAATGGCCACCAAAGCCCTTTACATATTGCCTCACATTCACCCATTCATTCACTCACTCACACACCGACGGCTGTGTCAGCCATGCAAGGCGCCATCCAGCTCGTCGGGAGCAGCGGGGGCTAGGTGTCTTGCTTAGGACACCTCGACACTTGGTCAGGTGGAACCGGGGATCGAACCACCAACCTTTCGGTTTGTGGACAACCTACATGAACCACCGAACCACTGCCGCCCACACGTTTTGTGGTGAAGGTTGTTACACCGTTGACACAATGTTGACATTGAACCAGCGTTCAGGGCCATTGCTTAAGGTTGTGTCTGGGTGTCTGAACAACCACTGGACGACATTGGTACTCGTCACTGCCCTGAAGCGCGAATCAACCTTTTAAATTTCAACCGACTGTTGGGCTGTCTTGTTCTTGACAAGCATACGAGATAATTGCGTTTAATTTACCTCATCTAAATAAGATACATAATTATTCAAACACAACCTAAAACTTACTTGTCTAATGTGACATTTATTTGTTTAGTCTAACCGAAGGGACAGAATAACGTTAACTGTCAATTCATGGAGTTTGCGATCTTGTGTAAATTACACTATAGTACTAGTGTATGCTAACGTTAGTTATATTTCTTTTAGTATTTAGATATCCTTTATTTCTTACCGTTAGGAAAAGTGTTGGACATCTTCTGGTCAGGTATGACAAATATTTCAACTTTATGGCAAAAGTTATTAGTAATAATGAAGCCAAAATCACAATAATACATTAATGACGAGACAGCGACTTAAGCGCGTATTTGTTGCATGTTAATGTTTTTTTTTCCTTTTTTCTGAAATTTTTTGTAACAGTTTGCACACCTGTTTAGTTTTTTCGTTTTTTCACACCCTTTGATTTGTCTGCTATTTAGTCTCATTCGTTGCTTTGCTCCTCTGGATTTGTTGATGTTTCCTGGACTGACTCCGGTTACTGACCTTTATCGCCCGGCTTTCGATACGCTCCCATGTCTGCCATGTACAGAACACAGTTTTGTTCAGGAAATGTTCTGATCTGCCTTTGTTTTTTTTATGTTTTATTTATTATACTTAAAATAAATGTGTATATTCTTTGCATCTGCATTGCATCTGCCTCATACTGGTGTGAGCTGGATCTGTTTGATTGGCTGGAGATTTGATCAATCTCCAGTTGATGGACACGCCTCCTTCTCTGCACTAATTTGATTAATCTAGTAATTATTGCGAGCAACAGCTGGTGTGGAGGTGGAGTATATTCTGTGTTGAAGAAAGGAGAATGTTGAAGTAGCAGCTGGCAGGCAGTGCCACACACACATTGTTCTCTTTTTTGGTTTCTTATTTGAGATCCTCTTTTTCCTATCCGCAGTAAACATGGGATATACATATACACACTCATGGGAAAATAAAAATGAACAAACCCAAAATGGCTAAACAAACACTAAGATTTTAATTGTCTTAACTACAAATGATTGGTCAGGAAATTAGCAAAATTGAAGAAAATGCACTACTTAAAAATCATCAAACTGAAGTTTTTGGCAGAATATGGGAAGTTGTGTGTGTAGTGATCAATCACAATGAAACACGAGTTGCGTGGTGGTGTTCCAGAGAGTTGTCTTCGAAAATTTGCTGAGAAATATAATAATAAATGCATCTCTACCACCGTGAAGCATGGAGGAAGAATGCCATTATGTGGAGAGCCTTTTAGCTGCTGGTATTGGTGAGCTGCTTCACTGTGAAAAGTCATTTAATGCTTTGGAGTACAGGAGGATATTGCAGAATGTCTTGCTTCCCACAATTGAGGAATGATGAGATGTTATTTTTCAGCAAGACAATGCTCCTGTCCAAATTACAAAGACAACCGAGAAATGGCTTGAGAAGTCCAGCTGGCTGGTGTTTTGGCCTGGTCAGAGTCCAGATTTTAACACAATGGTGAATATTTGGTCTCACATTAAACTCAAACGAACTGGGAGACATTTTTTCAACTGCTCATGAACTGTTTGAAGCCATTATAACATTGAGTAGAACAACACTGACTCTTCTTCCTGTAAAAAGCTGTCTGCAAGTTGGGAAGACTATTCTGTGATAAGTTACTTTATCTACAGTGTTTGTGAATTCTTGCTGATTTCCTTAGCAGTGAAATGGTTAGATCATTAAAAGACCACTAAATCTTTTTAGAGTCTAATATCCACCCAATCAGAAGACAAATATGCAGATAAATGGGCGTATAATAGTGGTGATATTACATACATTTAAAAATTAATGTTTACCACGGATAGGGAAAAAAAAAGCAAGCAAGCAATACACATACATATTTGTATAAGTGTGTGAGTGGTCAGTGTACTTAAGTCACATATGCCCTCACCTAGTTTTTCCAAACACCCTGCACTGCATATAAGAGAACTTGACACAATCACATGGCACACAAAGGATGTGCTCCATGTGCACAGGAATCCAGACTGCAGCTATATTAGGAACGAAATTCCACCCCTGAGAACAGGCTGTGAACTTTGAAGTATTGTATGATTATACACTCCAGCACAAACACGCTGACAGATGCCCTTTAGTAACACAGGCCGTTTAAAATGGAGGTAAAGTAAAACCATGTAGTTCAACAGTGTTTTTTACAGACAAACCACCCCAGAAAAGTCCTCAATATATAACTAGATTTGTATTGAAGTTCACATTGCTTTCAAGCTCTTTGCTGTCCAGAGTGACGCAGGAAGGAACGAGACATTCTGTTGAAATTAATCACTGTTATAAAAACCACAATCCCGCCCTTTCCAGTGGTTAATGTAGTTCTGTTGTGCAATCCCTTCAGCTAACAAACATCTGTTTCCATGAGCATGCCATAAAGCCAACATGCTGAAAATATGGCCATGAGCATCTAAATGTAATCCTTTCACATTACATTTTTCCTTATTTTGTGATAAAAGAGGTTAACCAATTTTGTGACGGTGGGCTGTCAGGATGCGTCTCCAACTTTAAAACCACATTAGACTTGTTTACTCGTGAACTACTGGATTTCATCAACTTTTCCTTATTAACAACCAGCTCATGATTAAGCCTCCATGTTCCTTATTCAGATGTTCACAAATATACATTTTCTAAGATCTCTCAGTAAACTAAATGAATCATGTACAGTAGCAACACTTAGTCCATAAAACTAAAATAATAATACCAATAATATTAAAAGCACCAAGAATTATAAACATACTTAATAGTATTTCTACATGTTGTAGCACCAGTAGGTTTCTGTCATACAAAACACATTTTGTTCAAATAGTATTCAATGAAGAAGGGATTATTTACAGGCTGGTATGTTCAGCAAAGAATTTATGCCTGTGATCTTTAAAAGTCGCAGTGATCAAGGGCGCAGCTGTTCTCCACTGTGAAGCTGCTTGACATTCCAGTTTCCAAATCACTGGAGGAAAACTAACACAAACAGTGAGATTCAGTCTGAGACCACCTTGGAAACCTGGATTTTGTTTTGTTTCGTTTTGTTTTGTTATTAAGCCTCCAAATAAATGTAAAACTGATTTCCCCCCATCAAAAATAACATAAAAAACATTTGCAACATTGACCATATGAACTGTCTTGTATAGACGGTTCTTGCTTTTATAGAAACACAAGATGTTTGCTGGAGAACATTATCATATTTTGCTCACGCAACTCCACTGGTGCTGTCATTAAAGCAAAAGGGGGAGGAACCAAATACAAAATTCACATATATTTTTCAATGTGGTTTTCACTTATATTGTTCTGCGTAATGTTCAAAATGAAATTAGTATTACATTAGAAAATGCAAAGAAAAAGTGCATTTTCATTAGTGGTCCTAGATTTTCAGACCCTAATGTTTTACTCAAATAAAGTCTGATTATCTATATATTTTTTCATCTTGAAATTTTAGGTACTTTTTAGTATTAGTATTATTAGATATGTATACTTTTTTCTTTTATAAAATACATTTTATTGTCAAATAGACTAACGGCTGGAAAGTGTGTAAAAGAATTCAAAGATCCCACATTAAACACCAAGTAAAGTGTGTCGTCAAAAGCCCTTAAAAAGTTTCTGAATGCTTAATTATCATATTTTAACACACCGAACTTAACTAAATCCATCAGCCATAACATATGTTTCAGTATATAAACATTAAAATGGTGTCCAGAATTGATTACTCACCTTTATCAAGGAGAAAGCAACTGAAACGTTGAAGTTTGAAACGTGGTTGTGGAGGAACCACCCTAAACACACTTAAAAATCTGATCTAGACAGTCAGAAACCAACACCCTAAACAATCCGCTCAACAGGTTGGCTCA